>NC_135505.1:56072700-56433533 GCF_052857255.1 Amblyomma americanum | reverse complement strand
AGAGATCTTTAGAAATGGATCGCAAGCCTGGCTTGGCAGCAAGCACTCTCGACGAGCGCTGACCTGTCTCCTGACCGTACACGATTGGCCAGTGTGCTCCACATCTGATATCCTAATGCAGCAGAACCAGAACCTACAGTAGGCTACCGTTCAAGTTGCGATCTACCCAGCGTGAGACGGCGGAACTTGACGAAAGTATGGACGGCTCTGCGCGGGTGTCGGTTACCTCAACCCGCCGCTTGAAATAAATATGCATGCCGCGGATTAGGAGGCTACAAATGCATGCCATGACCAACCAACACGCGAGGAGCACGATCTTCGCTTTCTGTTGGCGTGCACATCTACGCGTAGTGACATCCGTGACGGGATTCTGGGGCGGGCCACTGTGGCGTCGCGTGAAAAAAAAATGGCAATTTATGGTCTGCGAATGGCCCATGTGCAAGGACGACGGATTGGCTGCCTAGGTCCCTAGGCACCTTACATGGCTTAAAACCCGATGTTTTAAAATTACAGGAAAAAAGGGGGGGGGGGCGCTTTTTTTGGAAATCTCTGCAAACATGTAAACAAGTACCTTCATTTTACTTTGTCTACGAGAGCTCCTCCCCTGCGTAGTTGCTCGACGCCTCGCTGGTCTTCTCTACCCTCGCTTCGTCCCTACTTACAGCTTAGCAACAACCTATACTTAGCCATCATTCAAACCCAGGATGAATCAAAGTAGCCTAAACTTGTGCTCTATACAGAGCCAGTCAATTGGGTAGAAGGAGCTAAATGCGTAAAAATGTGTGTTAGCGATGTTTCAAAACACTAATACCAGCGTCGTAATTGGATACTATTTTTCATTTGTTTGCTCCGAAGTGGCACTTTCAAATATTGGAAACATATCTCTGAAAAAAATAGGTCTTCTGAACGCCTTAGGCCACTTTCGATAAGCCACAGTTAATTTACTAAACGTGCTTTCTTAACTGTGAATTGGCTGATCCTGTATCAACATTTTCTGAAATCCTGAATGCTATCGTGGTCTGGGGAGCTGAAGAACGCCAAATTAAGAAAAAATGTGCACCATTTTCTCACAATTACGAAGGTTTTTTTTACGAGCCCTTTTAAGCAGCTGCCGCACATACACCTCCAAAACGTGCAGATTTCAGTTGCTTGTTTTAATTGCGCAAGAGAGAAGTTCTTCATTTAATGTGGTAACCTCTACCGAAAAAAAATATCGAGTGACATATAACAGATTGGGGGGGGGGGGGGGGGGGGGGTATGAGACCTCGGTTCTGAATTAAAAGCGAAGGATGAGAGGCAGTCAAAGCTTCAGCTCGAGACTCGTTTTATAGCTCTGCTAACAGAGACTGCATAGGCGTCTTTTCGCGTTGGGCCTCCTCTTAACGTTCCTGGCCAGTGCGTAGTCGGGGCTGTCGCCATGAGGCGCCCGCACATAGATTTTTTCGGAAAATGAAAGCGTGGCAACTGTCTTACATTTTCGTGGGCTCCCCAACCGCATCTTCAGAAATGGGAAGAAATAGAGAGTCAAAGAAGAAAAAGGAGAATTGTGACTGCTAAGCATGTGGCTTGATACGAATAATTCGTTGTTGAGCTGACGCCGGTGTTCGTTTTGGCAGAGTCGACCGCGTTCGCGCTCAGTTTCATGCACGGCTTGGTCATGTCGCCGCTCACACTTTAACTCTAGGTTACTAGCTCGTTTGCCAGCGACTGCGAAAAACTGCTCAGCAGCTACCGCGCACGCCATGCAAATCTCCCGGTTACCTGCTTCGCTACTTGCTCCTTTTGCATATATACGCACCAGCGTGTACCGGCACAACACAGCAACACCACAGCACTGAAACACGCTGCTCCAACTGCAGGATAAGAGGCAGTAGCATCATGAGAGCTGTCACGGCGCACGCAGCCCCACACGAGGTCAAGAGCAGCCAGATGTGTCCTTGCACATGGGTGCCTGCGGAAGACTGTACTACCATACTAAGAAGCGACGGATCACGTGGTGTTTATTCAGTGGGTCTGCTCTCTAACATCCACTCAATGCAAAAAATTCCCTCCCCTCTATCGAAATGATCAGATCAATCTCAACCATCCGGGGTTCTTCAAGGTGCAGTGATAACACAGAGTGCACGGGCGTCTTTTCGCGCTCTGCAGTGCTTTAAAACGCAGCCACTCTGACCGTGACTGGACCTGAGACGTTCGGATGGACCACAAGACGCAATTAGAAAACTTTGTTCACGTCGAGAAATGCGCGTCTCCTTCATAGCATCATTCTGCATTATAATTAGCCCCTGTCACTCATTCCTTAAATCATTCACGTGAATGACATAGATGCGCACACTGCGGCGTGGCATTTCTCGCTCTTTAAGGTGATCGGGCACAGCTGCCGCAGAGCAAGGAAGTTCGTCTTTTGACCTGTGCACTGAATGATGGCGCCGCAACCCCAAAAGCATCGATTGAGAAATTGTTTCATGGCAAAAGCACCACGGATAAAATTCTCGCACTAATCCTCGGCTTTTGAACAATTGTGCAATCGCAATATAAATTTCTAGATCAGTGAAATTGATAACACGCAGTAATATCAAATCTAGGTTACTATCCATATTTCTGTCTCGTGTCTGACACATGTCCATGTCTCATAGCTTGTGGTTAGAAAGGCACTGCCGCGAACCTTTGTACTCTTTTTGCCTGCTCATAGTCGCCGCAACACCGGTTTATCATTCGCTTGTGACATTACATGCTACCAAGCTTATCTCGAATGATCGCAGCCAGGTGCAACACTTGCAGTTTTTCGATATTGTTGTAGTTGCTTTAGCGCCTTACCTCGATGGTTGCTTGCGACCTTTGCATTCAGCACGTTGGAGAGCGGTATTCTGTTCGATGACCGTCGAACGCGCTTGTTGCTATCGCCCCTCTTAGTCATTAAGTTGTTTCTGGTTGCGAGTCAGCCGTAATGATGATTTTCGTCTAGAAGCATTTTTCGCTATCTTCCTGACTGCTGGACTGCCGTGACCATTATGTGACATCTGGTGGAGGTGCTGGTATACCGCTCTTCAGTGCCCCTCAAGATTGCCCTGCTGCACAAGCAGTAACCATTGTGTTTCGCCAGCCTCTAGACATGTTGCATAAATGCAAGCAACGCTGTAAAAAGCTGCAGTGAGTTCTGGCAACACTGTGCACCGCCGCCATTGTGCAGGACAGCGAGGCAAGCGAGCATAAGCGAGTCTGGCTGCGGTGTACATACCCCGCATCAGATCAAACAGCAGGTGCTGTGCCGAATATAGTTGATTAGTCTAGCAAGGAAAGACCGCTGTTCGACGTAGCACTCGCAGCGATGTCACGGGCGCTCACTTCTCCCATTACGGGATGGCAAAATCATCTGACGGTGACTCTGTCGCTCTCAAACCACACCGAGCGGGAGTTTTGCAAGAGCAAGTCTTGCATTGAGCGTACTTACGATCGTAGCTACAGCTTCCACGTAGAATCATACGCCAATGTGACTGCTTTGAATACAAACACCAGCCAGTACAGGTAAGGCTGCCGCGTATTACGCTGTATACTTTAATAGGCAATTACTGCTGCCGCTAACAGGCAAGCGCCTGTAATGTCATGCTGATTGACTACAACTCCATGGGTAGACACTTGTGTACTGTTAACCAGCCAGTAAGAGTATGCAATTTGTCGTGCTAATTGACTCCTGGAAAACGCAGCTTGCTTACTTAAAAACAGCGCATAAGCTAGCCCGTTGTGTCGTCCGCTTTCTAGTCCTTTTTTTACTTCGCTTTTTGTTCTTAAAATGTACAAACTTGTCCAAATTTTAAACTGCATTGAGCATGCGCTAATTTCTTAAGTAACGCCCATGAGCAAAATTATGAAACAGTATTTGTGGCACCTAATGAAGTGCCAAATCTAAAGCGTGTAAAATACCTGATCGACAGGTCATTGAAAAATCCATAAGCAGGTAACCTTTATTTACAATGGTGCTCTCGTCTTCCTGAAAGTGGCATTTTGAAGTAAGAAAAAATGCCATAATGATTGTAGTGGATGACATGCGGCACATCGTCGACGAGGCGTCCGACTGTCCGGCCGGAAAGCTTACCTGTAACCACCTGACTGCTGCAACAGTGTGATTTTATCTGGTAGTTTCCTTGCAGCCTTAGGTTGTGTAAATGTAAACGTTGAAGGCACGGCAGCTTGGTGCTAATGCTGGTAACTGTTTTCCACATTAGCGACGAAGTCGGTCCCAACCAAGTGAAGCGAACACATTCTGGTCGCTTTTGACGCATTAAAAAGTGCTCCTTCATTCCTTCTGATGGCCACAATCAACTTATAAATGTCTGGATCCTATGAGATTCTATATTAGGAGCGCTGAAAATAAAATGAATTTTACAATGTGCCTTGTTATGGTTGAACATGCAGGACTGCCATTATTTTCTCAGCTTATTCTCAGCTTATTTTCTCATTATTTTCTCAGCTTATTTTCTCAGCTTATTTTCTCAGGGGCTCGGGCTCCCTCAAGCGAAAATCGTTCGCTTTTTGCCTGAGCCTGCCCACATCATAATGATGTAAATAAAACTGACTTGACTTGACTTGACTTATGTAACACACGGAAAGATATTGTGCCCCAAATGATTTCATAATACTAGCATTAGAACAGAGCAGTGAAAATGATTTCTGCCCGAAGCTTGATCTCGACATCGCGGGCATGCGGATACCACATCCTTGCGTCGAGCTGTGGGGGCCCTCAGGTATGAGAATTGTTTCATTGTTTGTACAGCAAACCGGCATTGCATCATTTTTGTTGCCCCCCCCCCCCCTTCCCCCGCCTTCTAATCTCTTGTTACATGCCACCCCAACCTTTAGCCCACTGCTTAGCCGAGTGTTAACGTGCGTACACAGTAACTGTTTGCACACTAATAAATACTTTCCTTCACCTCTTCTTCAAATATGGCTGAAGTCATTGACTGCAGCGTCTTTACATAAAGACCTTGCGTTTCAGCTACGATGCTTTACGCAACTAAAGAACACGTACAGTAGTGAGTACCCCTGTCTAGAGCGCGCCGATGGTGCTCTGCGGAGCAAGTCAGCGCCATCTAACGTTAGGCTTGGGGTTTGAGTTTGTGCTTCCCGTGCGCATGCGCGGCCAAAATAAAGCGATGCCTGCATGTAGGTTCTCGGCCTAAATTTCCGCTCAGTGTTTGCGCTTGACGCCACCAGGGCCGCGCTGAACGATCTTTAACGGCGGCCGGAAAATTAACGTGTTTCTCACGAATCACGAGGCGGCTAGGCAAGCAAGTGGAAGTGATACGGGTGATCGCGCGTTTCAAACACGGCTTAAAGTTCGATAATATGGCCTAGTTGGTGGCTCGGTGTCTGTTTTCGTCTTGTCTGTATAAAGTTAGCGCGTTGCCACCACGCACCGTGCTTTGCTAGCGTATTGTTTCATGTCGTATCTTTGCGCTGTGTTATCAGCGACAACGAACACCGCATTTGGCATCCGTACAGATCTAGGAACGTGGATGCAGAAACACGCGATCATCCGCTATCACTCGCGCTTGCTTGCCTGGCCGTCTCATTACACTGGTTAAACACGGCGGCACGGAGACGCCGATGCCACCGTCACAAAGGCAGGCAGAGCGGCACTGGCGGCACGAAACGAACTCGCAAGGCGAGGGCAGCGTTTTTAGATAAGGACCGTTGGAAAACTTTCCCCCGGGATGCGGCCCCACTTCCGTTGCCGCTTTCATCTCAAAGAGACGCAAGCGCCATTTCTAGGGTTTTGACATAACCACGTTTTCTTGGTTTTCTCTTTGCCACCGCTACGGCCATTGGCTGCGCTTGGTCACGTGGGCAGTCAGCTGCGTAACTGGTGTACGCAGGCTCGCGCCTCGCATCGTCTGCGCCGGGCGCGGCTGCTTCAAGCCGCGCTGGTTACATATTGCTAAGTTCGCATGCGTTCTACGCCTACGGTACTAGACGACAGGATGCTCGTGGTTTAGCTTTTGTCTGTAGATCTTGGCCGAAACTTAAAGCCCTTCTTTCCCCGGTTCCACGTGACAAAATCAGAGAAACACAATGTGCCGCTTACGCTTCGTAGTTTGGGTTCCTGGCATCTGTAATATGTATGCTGTGCAAGTAGACTCCAAACTTTCCTCTTTTAATTAGATCACTAAATTTTGAGTGTCTGTAAATAAAACCTGGTAAAAGCTTACAAAGACACTAAATGTTTTTTCGTTCTTTTTTCCTGCGCTATACGCACCTTTAATTTTTATTCAGCCACTATCTGTTTTAATGCGTCGAGACGAAAATATGATCGTCGTGGTGGTTGAGGCATTTTCTATAAGGAAAGTGTTTGATACTGGGGGCACGGTAGCTTTACTTCTTGAATGAGTATCTTACACACATGTGATAAGCTATTTCTCAACGCGTCTTCAACGTCCCCGCCTAAGCTTATGGGTATAAATGCTACTAAGTCATCTTGTTTCATTAATAGAAAAGAGATGAAGGCGCAACTTACGTTTCTATTCATTGTAAATACGTTTCTATACTAACGCGAGCCACCGTCTGCTGACGCTCCTCGAGCTTAAAGTGGCAGATGACGCGCTCATCCCAAAGCGACCGAAGAACCACTGCCTAGGCGGCAACCGTTCTAGGTCCCCTCTGCTCACTGGTGCGCCGTTTTCCAACTGCCCTTATCTAAAAACTATAGAGCTACTACTACCAACACTGCTGGAAATGTTGGGCGGTGGCTGGACAAAGAAGCGACAACGAGGCATCCATCTGTTTTTGCCACGCACGCGCACGGAAAGCATAACCCAAACCCAGAGCTTAACGTTCTTAGATGGCGCTGAATTGCTCCGCAGGGCACCGTCGGCGCGCTCTAGACAGGGCTGTTCACCACTGTACGCTGTATCTAGCAAGCGACAAATCTCATCAGTTCGATTAGCTTTCACTGGCCGCCCACATCCAGTTGCAATCAGCGCTTGTTTTCATCCTCGCGCATTTGATCAGCGTCAACGACAGTTGCGGCGAGGCATGCACAGGAACATGATCTAAACGCGTTAGACAATCTGAGCTCGCATATTTGATATGCGTGCACCGTGAACGCGAGGATAGGAAAGGCGGGCGCTTACTTTTCGTCCGGATTTATCGAAGCGTCCGTACTGCGTACACAGTGGCACCCAGCAGTTCGCTGACATGATTTGACGTCATTAAATACAGCCTGCTCTTCCAAAACAAACATCAAAGTCCTGAAAATACGAACGCACTTGGCAATAAGCGGCAGGCAAGCGATAAAAGCTGACTTGCACGTCTACGCCCACTCCGCCCGTTCCTTCACAATAGCGGCTGCAACAATCTTTCTGTGGCTGTGAATAGATGGCGCTGCTACGGATGCCATTTTGCAACACGTCTATTGAGCCGTCGGTATACCATGGACGATCACATGAAGAAGTAAAAGAATGATAGATGTTTTCCATCGTGTGGCCGGGCTGAGCGCCTGGTGCGACGAAGCCAAGCTCTGAAACGTTTCCTTTGTATTAGGTGGCCCAGATAGAAAGTGATTTGAAAACCAGAAAGTTTCCTTAATGCCCAGAGGCACCTTGAAGAACGAACTCCGGAGGGCGCTCATCAGCATCATCCGTAGTGAGAGAGCGGAGGTTCTGCTGCAGCCACAATTTCAAACGCAGTAGCGACGGTAGTGGCTACGCATGTGGAGAAAATATAATGGCTTTTTCGGCTCGCTGATCCGACCATTAGCCAAGAGCAATAGATGGCTTTTTAATGAGAAAAGTTAAGCTGCCACTTTTCGCCGTTCTGGTTTGTCGTGCAGCAAAGACTGTCGTCGAATTCCACACTGAAGCGACTGCCATTGAAAGAGCCCTATGTTTCAGAGCTTTCTCGTACGACCAAAACCTACACGTCTTCTCCAGCAGCCTCCCGAATACCGTTTTGCCGACCAATGAATGTCTACGGGAAGTGATTCGTGAAATTGCCCGGGAGGAGGTTCGTCGAATACTACTATTGTCACGCCACATCTCCTCAATAACACACATTGTCATGGAAGAAGCCCTTAGGCTTTGAGCATCTCTCAAGCGACACTTGCGCTCCCAGAACCTCAAGCCATTCCTTACAGTGGCATGGTACGCAGCCAGAGGCGTCCCGCCAGGTTTCGCCTCGATCCTTATATGCCGCCCTAACGACCACAGGCCCTAGAACGCCAGCCAAAATTTCAAGAACTGCCCTAAGGAAACCAGACCTTTGATGAACTCCCGATCAACGCCACCCACTCTGCTTCCAGTGCAGTGCCCCTGCCACACTCTATGATAGTGCCTATACAGAACCCAAGCAGCACAAGTAATTGGCCCAACATTGGAGCCGTATTGGCAAAGGCCGGCCCTACAAAGGGCCAGGATGGGACCATCCTGTTGCAATATTGGGACGATGGCCTGTGCTGCTTGGGAAGTTTGGCCTCCAGTGTTTCGCATACGACGCAACGCGACCACAACTCGGCCAGCGACCACGCGAAATACAGCAATACTTGCGTCACAAAGTCTAAACAAACAGCCACGCATCTAATTCGCTGATATCTTCATCAGGGCGGTTTCTGTCGCCACGTCCATACTCTGCAGCGACTTCTCGATAATGGTCTCCCAGCCACCGTAGAGAAAAAACAACATCCTTTGGAAGCGAGGTTGCTCGCGAGCGATATGTCCAAGATCCTCCAACGACTGCGGCGCACTAAGGCTCCGCCCCAATACGCCGACGCCGCTTGCAAAGAAAGCAGCGACGCCACCTCCCAGCGAAATCACAACTACCTACCCCAGACATGATCACAGCACTGATGCGGCCGAGACAAGACCCGAAACCTACTTGCAGTGTAAGGACCTAAACTACCGACCATGAAGTGGCCGTCGGCGTTTGCACGGTAAGCGTTAGTGGATTCAGGAGTGAACAGTACTGCGAAGCTCCCTTGGGGCGCCATACGTAACCACCCCACTAGAGGCCACCTAGTTTCACAGTCAGGACAATGCACCTCACGAATGACTGTGCATGGCAAGATTGACAGTCAGCTGACACACCTGCCCTGCGACCCTGTAATATTTCAGCAACGAATCTCGAGACGGCATTTTAGACATCGGCTTTCTTAGGCATCGAGCTTAGGCATCAAGAGTAGGCAGGCATCGGCTTTCTTAGGCATCGAGCTTGAGCTCGATCGAGCCTAAGGAGGATGCCTAAGCTCGAGCTTAGGCATTTTAGGCATGGGCTTAAGAGTCGAATCATCATCGACCTTTCATCCATATATTTATCACGTTTTCGACGAAGGAGGCCCTCTCTTAGAAGACAACACCGGAATATGCCGTCCCCTTAGGGTTCTCGATCAAGAAGTAGCCATTCCACCCCGGTCAAGCGTCATCGAACCTATCGATGCCAGTGTTACCGAGAATTTAGAGCATCATCGAGGGAAGCACTCACTTGCTCTAAGACCGAAGACTGGTCGCCGCTTGAGGCATCACCCATTTCCTTAATTGGCGAGCTGAGGTGCTGGTAACAAACTTTAGTAACGAAAACCGCCACCTTAACAGAGTCACGACGATTGCCTTTTCAGACTAACTATCGACGTTCGAGATGTCTTCACCCTGTCCGACAGATCTCCAGACTTGTTTCAACCAAAAGAACTCTCCCACACTTGACATCAACGCAGCACTACACCGGAACCGGCAAAATGAAATCCGCACTGTTCTTCAAAGTTAGAGAGAGTACATTTAGTCGTCGTCTAAGGTACGACAAACAGCCGTTTCCAAATATTGCATTGTAACCGACGTCAATGTTCGTCTCCGTTCTTTCCTCTAAAGCCGCTACAGTGCGCCGCCGCGAGAACGCCAAGCTATCCGGGACCAAGTCGAAGATATGCTTCGCGAAGAAGTCACCCAGGCGTCGAACAGACCTGGGGCGCCACCGGTTGTTGTAATGAAGACAAAAGTATGGAAATTTCGCTTCTGCGTCCATTACCGCCACTTGAACAAATTAAAACAAAAGGAAGTCTATCCCCTAGTTCGCATCAACGATACACTGGACCGCCTATGCAACGCCAAGTACTTCTCTTCGTTGGAAATCAGGAGCGGCTACAGGCAAACTGAACTCGATGAGAGAGAGCGAGTTAAAAGTGACGTCATTTGAACTCTGTTCCGCAGCACCAACGTGGCAATGGCAATGGATACACCACTGAGGGGCCTGAAGAGGCAGCTGTGTCGAAAGTCGGATAAAACTTTAAAATGCAACAACTTTTCTTCGTCAAAAGACCCCTTCCAGCCTGTGGCATCGCCCGATTCTCATGACAGCTCTGCGGGAAACAGAATAAACAAAGTTTTATTTATAAAGAGAAAGGCGATAAGATGAACATGATATCCTTCCTACCGATTACGATAACATCACTTATATACAGGCTGGAGATGCAGGCGGTGAAATTAAAATTCAGTCATGGGTAGAAAGTAATAGAATACTCAGAGGACTTTTGAACTATTCAGAAGAGTTAGGACCTAAGATGACAGCCTGTTCGTGCTTAACCAGTGCATAGAATAGCTAAGGCGGAAAGCAAACCTCTGTATTTAACCTTCCTGGACATAAGCAGTGCATACGAGAACGTGAAGGAACTCCTGTGAAACGTAATAAAAGATGAAGGAATAGGTCATGAGGTAATGATATTGTACAGGAAATATGTGCAGAAAATAAAGTTGGAAAACATGGGAAGGAATTAAAAGTACGACAGCTGTCGAGGTACACAAAGGATTAAGGCAAAGTTGTCCTCTATCACCACTGCAGTTCATGCTTTATACAGCAGTTATGAAAATAAGGCTACAAGGAAGCAATATAGGTTATAATCTGTCATACAGATTAGACGGTAAGGTAGTTCAGCAACGACTACCGTATTTAATGTATGCGGACAATAATGTACTGTTAGGAGATAGCCAGGAAGATTTGCAAACTTTGGTCAATTGCTCTGGAGACGAAGGAGACAGTCTAGGTTTCAGTTTTAGCGCAGCTAAGGCCGGTGTGACGATTTTCAATGATATAATTGATCAGGAGCTTAAAATACAAGGTCATGAAATACCCCGAGTGGCCGAATAAAAATATATCTGGGTATGGGTAAACGAAGGGCAGATGTACACGGAAAAATAGGAAGAGTTTCTCATAGCAAACGCGCAAAGAAATGCCGGAATAATGAAACATAGGGCATTATTGGGGTACAACCAATATTAAGTATTGAGAGGTATTTGGAAAGGAATAATAGTGCCGGCCCTTACTTTCGTGAATGCGATTCTGTGCTTAAGGGCAGAAATTCAGTCGAGATTAGAAGTAAATCATAGGGCTGTTGGAAGATTAGCACTTGGTGTCCACGGGAAAAGCACAAACGAGGCAGCACCGGGAGATATGGGCTGGGCATCGTTCGAAGCACGGGAAGCTCAGAGTAAACTACTATACGAAGAACGTCTGACGAAACTGGACGATAACAGCTGGGAAGCTAAGGTACTTAAATACATTCACAGAAACAGCGTTGACTCACACTGGCGAAAAAGGACTAAAAAGCTAATCAGTAAGTATGCCAGACACGAGGATGGGGAAAGAAAGAGCATTAAACGACAAGTTATAAACGCGGGAGGTGAAGATTGGATAAATTCAACGGAAAACAAGTATAGTAGAGAACTATATCGATACTTAAAAACGGAGATCAGGAAGGTAGCATATTATGATAACTCAAGAGGCTGCGTCCTAATCTTTGAAACTAGGTCAGGGTGTCTTGGGACGCGCAGCTACAAAAAGAAATTTAACCAAGATGACGACACATGCTGTATGTGGTAAATGTGTAGAAAAAATAGAACACCTGAAACTAAAATGTGATGGTATCCATCCCGACCTCGCTGCAGGCACAGTCAATCTTCCTGAGAGATAACAATCGTCTTGTAAATAAATCTGCGGTAAAAATTAGTAAAGTGCGATTGGAAGATTGCTGGCTCAAAAGCAGAGAGGTGGCATAAGGTTAAAAGTGTAGGAAGACATAGTTAAAGAAAATTGCGAATTTCAGTAACTTACAACAATGTGAAACAAGAAGAAAAAAGCTGAGCATGGTGCAGCTGCCATCATCTCGTTTCAAAGGGGACGCTCCTACCATCCATCCATCCATCCGTCCATCCATCCGTCCGTCCGTCCGTCCGTCCGTCCGCCTGTCCATCCTTCCATTCATCCATCCAATTATCCATACAGTAATCCATCCATCCATCCAATTATCCATCCATCCATCCAATTATCCATCCATCCATCGATACATACATACATACATACATACATACATACATACATACATACATACATACATACATACATACATACATACATACATACATACATACATACATACATACATACATACATACATACATACATACATACATACATACATACATACATACATACATACATACATACATACACACACACACACATACATACATACATACATACATACATACATACATACATACATACATACATACATACATACATACATACATACATACATACATACATACATACATACATACATACATACATACATACATACATACATACATGCATGCATGCATACATACATACATACATACATACATACATACATACATACATACATACATACATACATACATACATACATACATACATACATACATACATACATACATACATACATACATACATACATACATACATACATACATACATACATACATCCAGCGCGGCATTGCAGGAAGCGGACCCACAATGGACAGACGGGTATATTCCTAACCATAAAGGAAAGAGATTTTCCCCTTTCATATACCGCTCTGTGCATTCATGCACTAGCAGGGCCATGAGAATCGGCCAACGCTATTGGCTGGAATGGAGCCCTTTGATGGGGAAAAGCCGCTGCTTTCCTAAGTTGTATCTGACTATCGTATACCTAAATCAAATCGTTGTCTCCGCCTCGAACTTAGACGACCACCGGAAACGTCTATAATCAGTGCTCTAAGCAATCAAATCGACGGGGCAGCCTTGAACGCAGAGACGTGCCAGTTCCCCTATGAACACCGGCTCTTTCTAGGCCATATCTTAAGCAAGGATAGAGTATTCCTACATCCAAAAAAAGATGTTATCGCACATTTACCGCCATCGGCTGATGACAAAGCGGCGCGCAGATTCCTGGGACTGTGCGCGTACAGTCGACAATTTGTGAAGACTTTTTCGGATCACCATAAATTTTGACCGAAATTGCAAATGTATGCATGACATGTAAATGGGAATCCCCACAAAAAATAGCTTTTAGTTACTTGAGCGTCGTTTACAGTCCCGTGCGGTCCTCGGGCCCTTTGATGAAAGCGCCGAGGCTGAAATTCATAGCGACGAAATCAGCACAGGCCTAGACGCCGTCCTCTAAAAAACAAGCAACTGGAGAAAATAATCGCGCATACTTCCCGTTCACTCTACAAGGTCGAGGCTAACTATTCGGCGACTGGGAAGAAGTGCTTTGCCCTTATCTGCGCTACGCCGAAATTGTGCCCCTACATGTACGGACGGCTAATCAAAGTGGTGAGTGATGACCACGCATGCTGGCTTGCCAATTTCAAGAATCCCTCCGTGTGCCTTGCACGATGAACCCTGCATCTCCAAATTTTCCACATCACCCTCGTCTGCAAACCTGGGCACAAGCACACCGATGCGGAATGCCTGTCTCGAGCAGCTGCCGAAAAGCCGTAGCAAGAGGACGATGGTAACACGGAATGTTGAGCTAGTTGGTAGGTCATGTCCGTAAAAACAGTGCAAAATACAAGAGACTAGCAAGAAGAAAGGACGAGCGCTAGTCCCGTCTTCTTGCTCACCCCTTGTTTTGGCGCTAAGAAACAGAGGACAGTGACGCCGCCTTTCCAGGTCCGACAAGCACCAGCGTCTTCGCTCGGCACCAAATCTCGGTTGTCGAACTACAGCCTGTCGTCCAGTATCTGGAAGGCAAGCATTCTGCACCCTCAGCAGCACTCAATCGTGTTTTGTCTTCTTTTGGTCTACAAAATGACATCCTCGTGAAGAATTAGAGCTGACGATAAGAATTTATGTATGCTTCGGCCCTCACACCAACAACTGCGCACCTCTGGTTTATCCTCCAAACTCGGTTTATCCTCCGCTACTCTTTGCCAACGTCGCACGGTACGTCAAAACATGCCGTGTCAACGATGAAAAACGCCACCGATCAGGACAGATGGACTACTGAAGCCCATCCACCACCCAGGAAGCCTTTTCAACAGATTATAATGAATCTCAGCGGCCCCTTCACAACGTTAACCTGGGGCAACAAGTGGATCATCGTCGCGACCGATTACTTCACCCGCAGCGTGCTACGCCGAAGCAAAAGCACTGCTGAGCAGTACAGTGGCGGATGTCGCATAATCTTACACCCAGCAGTTTCTTTTCCGCCAGGCCCCTTCAAAAGTTCTCATCGCAGTTAGGGAAACAGCATTTACTGCCCAGAGTGCCCAAGCCATTGTGAACTACAGCCATCTAGGCGGCCAGCGAATTACAGCTGATCATTTGCAGACCAACGGATTTACAGAGCGTCTGAGTTACACCATCGCTGACGTGTTCGCCATATATGTCAACGGCCAACACAATACTTGGGATTCCATCCTCCCTCGTGTTGGCTGCGTGCAACACTGCTGTGCAGGAGACGACCCAGATGACACCGTTTAGGCTCAAGGTTCAAGGTTCGTTTATTACATGTTTATGGTACAAGGTTAGAGAAAAACATTGGAATACTGAAGGAGGTCCCAAAGTCAGAGACTGTGGACGAGACCTCCTGTAAGAACAATTGTAAAAATAAATTACAGACAGCAGATGCAAAAAAACAATTAAAGTTTTTGGCATCATAAATGAGCAGTGAGTGAAATACGAGAAATAATGCAAACACTTGTTTGAATGAAAAATGATGACACACCTAATATCATACAGACCAATACAAAAGACAACTCATTGAATAATATAAATGACAAAACTAGTACTATATACCAAGTAAAATACTATTAGGGGGATTGTAAAAACTTACGGAGAGCGGATTTAAAGGCACAGATATTAGGTGATTGCTTAATGCTAACTGGTAATGAGTTTCAGTTAAACGAACTGTTTGCTTTCCATAATTAGTGTTAGGTTTAGGAAGTAAAAAGTTAATGTTATTAGCAAAACGCGTGTCGTTGCGACGCTGATTTTGATCACTGCTAGTTAACGAAAAAGGAAGTAGATTTCTAACAGATTTGTACATAAGGGTACATAATTTGTAGTCGATTATTTTGGGCACTGATAAAATATTGTATGATAGGAGCAGACGAGGGGAATTTGCAGAGTTTTGACTATAAGTGATAATTCGAATTGCTTGATTTTGAATAGTTTGCAGAGAAGATAAATGCGAATGATACGTGTTTCCCCAAGATGAAATGCAATACTGAATATAGGAGTGGATGAACGAGTAATAGAGGGAAATGAGAATGGAAACATGGAAATACGGGCGAACTTTAATACTCTACTCTAATACCGCACGCCATTTTTCGGGAAATAGATGAGATGTGGGTCTGAAATTTAAGATGTTTGTCCAGTACTACGCCTAAAAAGGATACGTGATCAGCTGAAAGGATTGAGTTTGAGCCTATGCTAACAGACGGCATTTCGCAAAGATTTTTTTGAGGTGACCTAAAAACTATAAAGCTGGATTTGGATGCATTAATGAACAGCAAATTATTTATGCATCAATCTAATACATTTTGTGCATCAATGTTAAGTTTATCGACCACTTTATTTATATGTGAATCCGAGGTTAAGATTGTTGTGTCGTCAGCACAAGGAAAACAGTTGGAATTTTAAAGACACCTAGGGAGGTCATTGATATATAATAAAAATAGAAGAGGGCCTAGAAGAGAACCTTGCGGAACTCCAACGTTAGTAGTCTTGAATTTTGAGTATGTTCCCGAGATGAACACGGCTTGTTTTCTTTTGAATAAATAGCTTCTGATTAGCAAAAATGCAGGCCCAGTTATGCCGACAGCGTCAAGCTTATTGAATAAAATAGCATGGTTGACGGAATCAAAAACTTTGGAAAGGACAATACATAATGCACCAGCAAAGTTACCTGCGTCGATGTAGGATTTAATTTTATCGGTGAGAGCGATGACAGCTAATTCGGTTGAAAATCCCACTCTGAAACCGAACTGCTTAGGTGAGAGAATGTCAAATTTTGTTAAGCAATTGTTATTCGGATAACAATGGCTTTTTTCAATAATTTTACTGAAAAACGATAAAATAGCGATTGGGCGGTAATTATAAATCATTTGTTTATCTCCCTTTTGAAGACTGGAATTAGCTTTGCCTTTTTCAAAGCAGTAGAGAAAGTGCCCGATTTCAAGACCAGATTGACAATATGGGCGAAGACATCGCAAATGAGATGCGCAATTAACTTAATATGGGATGATTAAATATTATCGACACCTGGACTGGCGTCTTTCAGGTTACGTATTAGTCCCACGGCAAGCAGGCAACCTGCACACTCGACGCCATGCTACAAAACGTACGGATGTCAAAATATTGAAAGAGATAATTAGGAACTGCACAGCTACCATAGTCCTCCATAAAGTGAGCAGTAAAATTCCAATAAGGAAAGGCGTCAGGCAAAAAGACACGATCTTGCCAGTGCTATTCACCGCCTTTTTGCAGCAGGTATTCCGAGGATAGAATCTGGAACTGTTGTTGGTAAGAGTTAATGGATAGTACCTAAATAATCTGCGATTCGCTGATGGCATTCCCTTGCTGTGTCACTCAGGACTGAATTACAGGGCATGATTAATTATTTAGACAGGCAGAGCAAAACAGTGGTTCTAAAAATTAACATTAAAAAAAAACTAATGTTAAACAGCCTAGCAAGGGAACAGCAGTTCACAATCGGAACGATGTGCTGGATGCGGCAAAGGATTACATCAGCTTAGGGCAGGTAGTGACAGCTGATCCGGATCATGAGAGGTAAATAACTAGGAAGATAAGAATGGTCTGGAGCGCAAATCGCAGGTTCTTTCAGCAGATCATGAATAGTAGTTTCCAATTTTCTCTCAAGACAAAAATGTACAACAGCTGTATCTTACCGGTACTCACCTACGGACAGAAACCTGGTGGCTAACGAAAAGGGTTCAGCTTAAGTTAAGGACAACGCAGCGAGCCGTGGGAAAAATGATAGGTGTAACGTTTTAGAGGCCGGAAGCGACCAGAGTGGGTGAGTGAACAAACGCGGGTTAATAATATCCTAGTCGAAGTAAAGAGGTAGAATTGGGCTTGGGTAGGGCAAATCAGGCGAAGGCAAGAAAAACCCTGGACCTTAAGGGTAACGGAGTGGATTCGAAGAGAAGGCAAGCATAACAGGAGGTGGCAGAAGGTTAGGTGGGTGGATTAGATTAAGACGTTCGCAGGCATGCGGTGGGCGCAGCTGGCAAGGGCAGGGTCAATTGGAGAGGCATGGGAGACGCCTTTGCTCTGCGGTGGGTGTAGTCAGGCTGATGATGAAGACAACATCGATGTTGCCAACTACCTCGAGCGCGCAGGAGCCGGACAACTTGCCCGGCTGTGAATCAAAAAGCAACAGCGGCATTTGCTGTACGCAGGACATTATTATCGCGCTATCCATGGGGGTTGGCTCATTAGGCTGAGCATTTCGTCGCTCTGGATGACTTTAAATCTCCAACATTTTTTATTCTCTAAGCAAGTGAATTCTACAATTTGCTATTTCAACATTCTGTTTTCATTGCTGCTAAATTAAATCTGGCTCATTCCCGTCGCACTGCAAAGCTCTCACCGGAAAATAGTCTCTTTGAGATGTTCTTATTGAAAATTTAGGAAATGATCGTTTGCTCATTTCATGATGATCGGCTAACCTGGTAGATCGCTGATCCCTGCTATATACTGCACTTGTGAGATGTCGATAGAGTGTATTACATGAAGAACCAGTTGTTGTTAATTCTTAGTGTGTTAGTACTTATGGAGGCGATTCCCCGCATTTGTCTGTCTGTCTGTCTGTCTGTCTGTCTGTCTGTCTGTCTGTCTGTCTGTCTGTCTGTCTGTCTGTCTGTCTGTCTGCCTGCCTGCCTGCCTGCCTGCCTGCCTGCCTGTCTGTCTGTCTGTCTGTCTGTCTGTCTGTCTGTCTGTCTGTCTGTCTGTCTGTCTGTCTGTCTGTCTGTCTGTCCGTCCGTCCGTCCGTCCGTCCGTCCGTCCGTCCGTCCGTCCGTCCGTCCGTCTGTCTGTCTGTCTGTCTGTCTGTCTGTCTGTCTGTCTGTCTGTCTGTCTGTCTGTCTGTCTGTCTGTCTGTCTGTCTGTCTGTCTGTCTGTCTGTTTTGTGGCCGGCTGCTCGCCTGCCCACCATGTCAGGCGGCATCCCATTTAACCATCAGAGGCTTGTAGGAACGAGTATTTAGGGTCGCATCCCAACCCAAGCAAATTTGACTCGAATACCCACGAAAAGCACCTCTACTGTCATGTTGGACTAGAATATGCCCATCGAAATGACTTCGGGGTCCCATACAAGTCATAGAAGAGAAAACACTCATACTGATCGCATTCCCCTCTATCAAAGAACTGACGATGATACTGACCACTGCCCGCTTACTCACCGCTAATATGAGCGGAGTCATTCGGACGCATTGATCGGCGTCATCACCGCAAGGGGCGCGTTTCCCGTGGCCGCTTCAGTAGAAAATGGAAAAATAAAGAGCATCAAAAACGGGGTCTAAAGTGCCGAAGGTGAGACCTGCATTAAAACAATGAATAAAAGATAATTTTGGACACGTATGCAAAATCAGAAAGAAATTGTAGGATAGTAGAAAAAGACAGGGGGCACTACTGTCCGCAGCCTTACAAAATAATAGGCATGTGAATGCCCCGAGAGACCTCAGTAAGAAACAGTATGAGGATTGGTGGCTTTAAATCAGGAAAGTGACGTAAACATTGATGTTTGGGTTGGAAATCTGTGCGTCATCGATTTCAAAGCGATTTTTATTTAAAAGAGCACTGTTTCTAGATAGTGCGTTTTATTTCGACATATTTGTTAGAGATAAAGTATGAAGAAAAAAGCTCTGAGCATGTCAGCGCCCACCACCTTCAAGTTTCAAAGGGGACGCTCCTAACATCCATCGATGTTCTACCTAAAGTCTCGAGAACTAGGCGCTTTTGAGAACGTCCGTCTGCGGTCGCGGGATCCGGGTGGACCTCGAATGGACCTGTACACCCGCCCCTGCCACGTCTTGACGTGGGAGGAGGGCAAGAACTGTGGGAACATTGCAACCCTCTCCTGCGGCCAACCTGGACTAAAACATTCTTACCTCATAGATACATATAGCTCATATACTCCATGTGTAATCACCAGCGCTGTGGCCGAATGTTTAAGACATAGGCACACGCTGGCAGGTTGGCGTGAGGAGGAACTCTGTTCCTACCCGCCACACCGGAAGACTGTTCAGGTGAACGGCACTGGCTGGCCCGCTCCCTTTAGCGCAGAGACGAACGGCGCGGGTCCCAGTGAATGCAAGGCACCCCTCGCTGCACAACGACCGCTTGAATGATTGTGCAGTGTGGCAGACGCCCTTCCCTTCTACAGTCGGCCACAGGCCCGTCGGGACGAGACGACGAGGACCTTGTGTCGGAAGGACGTACCCTTAGGGTGCGCCGCAGTCTTTTTTTGACTATTTTTTTATTCCTGGTACTTATTCGACTATTTGTTCAAGTTATGGGGGAGACACCAAAAAAAAGTAGGCGTTATAGTTTCCATACTGCCACTTTTATGCATATTTTACCCTGAAACCAAGCTGTGAGCAGTTACCAACGCACTAAGCGTGCCCTCTCCATAGAGCGCAGAGGCGGAGTAAGGTAGCTAGATGCACGTGGGGACCATTCGAGATAGTGACGAGGAATACTCGAAGGTAGCTGTATTTGTCCAAACAGTAACAGTAACTGCCTGCCTCCTAGCCACACAAGACACACGTCTACCCTTCCACTGCGGTCGCTATTTGTCACATGTTGGTGAAAAGCATCTCAGCCAGACGGTATGGATCAGAGCCCTGTAGTGTTTAATTACTAAACGCCAAAGCAAGAACCTCTGGAGGATGAGAAGGAGCATCACCTTCACCCCTGAAGACCTGGATAGCTTCATAAGGACCGTAAATGCTTTACTACAGAGCTCAATCGCGGACAGTAAGCCTGTCCTTCGATGAACCCAGTCGGTATATGTTTTTCTTTTTCAACCATATCGTGATGTTTAGGCAAATTGGCTTTTCAACCGGCCGCGGATATTATGTAACGAGTTCCAAGCTCGGAATTGGATGAGCTGTTACGCTTGGGAAAAAAATCAGCGTGCCCTTCGTATTATGTCGGAGCCGGTAACTCTCAAGTTTAATTGGTGCCAAATGACAAGATTGCCCAGGCGATCCCAAATCATAACGCACCTGTGGACAGAGCAATGGTCTCTTTTTAGAGTGCGCCACCTGGGTGATGTGGTTCGGGAGAACACGCAGTGATGCTTTAAAGCTGCTGCTTCTTCTTTGTTCTGGGAAAAGGAGCAAATCTGTTACTTCCGCCTCTCATTAGTAATCGAGGCAACGCAAGCAAAGGCTGCAGTCAAAATGAGAAAGTTAAAATTATGGTAACTGTACAGTATTGATGAGACATTCAAATTAAATCAGAAAAATAGGGTACCTGAACTTACCCGTCTTGTATAACATGTTTACAGGCAATATTAATGATAAATGACCCAGTCGTATAGTGGAAAAGTAACTTTTCGTACTCCAAGGTACAAAAAAAAATTGAGGGGCACTTTGCTGACCTAAAGTGCGGGGAGGCGAAAGCGTTTATTGTGGCGTTGCTTGCTGTGTCACTGATGTGTGGTTAAGATGTTCATTAAGTACACAATTGTTTGTGAATCTTAAATGCTGGAGACAATGCAGGGCGTTTCGGAGGCATCCATCTGATTCAACGCCTTTCTTTTTAGCGTCCTATACAGGGAAAACTACATGTGCGCTGGCAGGAAGTAGCATAGTCGTTAGCACGCTCTGCTGCGGCACAGAAGGATGGTGGTTCGAATTCCATCGTGCACAAATATTTTTTTTATTATCGGGCTGATGTTTGTCACGGACGAACGGACGGACGGACAACGCGAGTATAAGTCATGAAAGGCTTCCGCCTTAATAATATGATCGAGGAATACCTGCTACAGCGACCCCCAGCCGGGGGAGCGGGCTAGGGGAGACTCTCCTTATCTCCCCAGGGACGTAGCTGGTAGGGCTGGGTTGTAAGACAAAAGAATTGAGCTGGGGACTGGGGATAGCGTGAGACTTCGCAACACTTCTGAAAAAAGTCGTGCTTCTTCTCAGGCCTCCGTATAGGCCAAGCTCTCGGTGTTCACCTAATAGGGGGCCCTAGGCCTCTAAGCGCATTTTCATGCGACAAAGCATGCATCGGGCCGGGATCTCCGACCTTCCGAAACAGGGAACCATCAGGGGCAGAGATCTGAATCCCCCTTCACAAGCCTCCCCTCCGCCCTTTCTACTGACCTTCCTCAAATGCTAAAAATCGCCGGCAGTTTTTGGGGCGACTGGAGGCTTCGTTCATTGAGGCATCATGCCGATAACGTGGAATTTACGCGAAGTACCGCTATTTAACTATTTTCGCACTGAGATAGTAGTTTCATGCCGCGAAATGAAGGCGGTCACCTAAGCATTCTGAGGCTGGCAGAGGCGCACTGAAATCCACTTTAACCACCTTGAATTTGAGAAAAATTGGAGACAGCAATATCGTAGATCACGGGTCGGGAACCAAGTTAGAACAGGCTGCTGTGTAATGAGTGCTCACATTTCTCACGTTACGTTGCTCTAGAATGACGTGTATGGAAATCAAAAGTGGTGACCGCTGCACAGCGGACGCCTTTAAGAGGACAGAACTCCTCTTATAGGCGAGTAATGAATTATATTTCAGTGCGAGTAATGACAACTTTACAGCGAATAGAACCCTTTTCAGCAGTTTTCAACGTTCTGCACGGAGAGATCGGCACCTCGAGCCCGGAGGATATGGGGATATGAATCCTATGAACATATATGAAGACGACAATATGGAGTACTCCGAATCGGTTTGCTCAGGCTCTATTTTGGACCAAGTGAGGCTTTGACTAGTAACCAAAGTATTACATTGGTGTTTTTCGCTTGGGTCTCCATCGAAATGGGACGCTGCCACTGAACTCGAACCCGTAAACCTGCTCCGCATGCCAATTTCACGGAGTTGCCAAGGCTGGGCAATGATGCAATTTGCAAATTATCGCATAACACTTGTGAAAAGCAGGAAAATTCAAGTCGTTGCATTTAATTCGTCTTCAATCACCGTCCTTGCACATCGCACAGGTTTGCTTAGAATGTACGCGCGATTATTGAAGTACTGACGGGATAGTTTACGGCGTAAGCGTTTCTTTAAAATATATTCCATAAGTATTAATGAGTATCCCATATGAAAGGCGTATGTCTTTCTTGGTGTCGCTACGGTGGCTTAGTGATTATGGCGCTCGGCTGCTGACCCGAAAGATGCGGGATGGATCCCGGCTGCGCCGGTCGCATTTTTATTGAGGCGAAATGACAGATGCCCGCGTACTGTGCGATTTCAGTGCACGTTAAAGAACCCCAGGTGGTAAAAATTATCCGCACACCTCCCCTACGCCGTCCCTCATAGCCTAAGTCACTTTCGGACATAACACCCTCTTAAACAATTTTTTTTACTTTTTATTTATTTACCCACAGCGCCACAATGGCATTACAGTGGTATTACATAAAGCTTTCTTGGTATATGAATGGCGTGGACGAACGTCGGGAAGTTGTCCGCAGAAGTGTCCGCACGAACTGTCAATCATAAGTTAGTTGTATGGCATTTAAAATAAATTGTAAATGTCGGCTAAGCAAGTGTTGATAAGCAAGAAATATGTAATGTAGTAGTGTCAATTAGTAAATAGATAGCAAAAAATTGTGATAGGTAGTGATAATGATGGCTACTGATAATGACAGCGCTAGAGATAGTGATAGTGATGGTAGTGCTAAAGAAGCTAACGATATAGATATGATATTGACAGTGAAGAAATCGTTTATAGTGGTGAAATAGTTTATACTTATGGATAGTGATTATGATGATAGTTATTGCGGTGATGATGATACGCATAGAAAATAATAACAAATAAAAATAAAACAATAAAGCCATAAAAATAATAAAACAAATTCCTAAATATCTTTCAACAAATTAGCGGGTTACAAATCTTTCGCGGGATCGGGTAACGCTATCCAAGTGGCTACCTTTGTAAAAAGAAGCGTTTCAACGTTGCAGGACGAGACGGGGAATGCGCAGATCGATCATGCTTTGGTCTAACTCCTTCCTCCCTCGGAATCGCGAAAACAATAATCTTTTCATCCTTAGCGTGTATAGCTCACGCAGCAGCGCAAATGTGACTTTTGCAATACTTTTACGGTAACGAAGGTTAGTTAAAAAATCAGTCCACTCTTGATAGTGGGCGATTTTAATGCGCACCATCCTGCATGGAGTAATAAATTCACGATGTTAAAGGCAGAAATCTCTGGGATAAAATTCAACAACATGGGTTCATCCTCATTACGGACCGGACGTGGCTGACTATGAAGGGAAATAGCATATTCGAGGATACGAGACCAGATCTAACCGTGGTCGGGAGTGGCATCACTGCTACATGGTGCAACACTGGGGAAGACCTAGGTAGCGATCATAGGATACTAGAGATCATAGTTAAGAATGGCCCACCGGTCAACAGTAAGAGGAGAGTTGAGACTATACATTGGGATACCTTTTGAAGTGTCAGGTCGGAACAGGACCCGATAAGTGATATTAGCGATTGAAGCAAAGGAGTTATTCAATCTGTTCAGGACGCTGCCAAAGAGATTTATTTGGAAGTTGATCCGGAAGTCGTTGATAGACGTCTCGTGAGTTTGTAGAAGAAAAAAAAACAGAGCAAAAGATCAACCACAAAATAAGATACAGGAATTTCAGAAAACATTTTCATGCACTAAACAATGGCATTGAAGAGCATGCATTGGAACTCACCAAGCGAAATTGGGGAAGCATTTGTGAACAATTGGATAGGAATATTGGCAGTGCTGGAACGTGAAAACTACTTTGACATCTATAAGATTCAGAGAAAACAGAATCAGAGGCTCGACAGCAACTTTGAAAGGTGTTGTATAAATATGAAGGTCGAAAAAGGAACTTATAGCAGAGGTTACGGATCGCTACCTCAGCTGTTCTGGAGTTGAGAGCCTCCCTGAAAACGCGGGCTCGGAAAACCCGGACTTGTACAGTCCCGTCACTGTCAAGGAAGTGAGGACTGAAATCAACCGCCTAAGAACCAAAACGACTGCCGGGCCGGACAAAGTCAGCAACAGAATGGTGAGGAATCTTAACGACTGTTCCATTCGAAACCATACAACCTGTATACAAGAATGCTGGGGCAAGGGAGAGATGCCGCAAGCGTGGAAAGCTGCGAGCCTAGTCTTCATTCCGAAGCCAGCGAAGCCTAGTCTTCATTCCGAAGCCAGCGAAGAAGTCCAGCTTGAGCATCTTACACCCATTTCCATCACATCTTGCGTTGGAAAATTGATGGAGCACGTAATATAAACTAGGCTGAATAGATTCATGTAAGATCAAAATCTTTATCTTGTTACCATTTTAGGTAGCTGAAGGAGGAGGTAATCAATAAAAAGACAGTTGATACTAGGATCATTCTGGCATTGGATGTCTCCAAAGCATTTGATAATATCAAACACGTAGCCATACTTGCGAACCTTAACGCACTAAATGTTGGAGTCAACACATACAACTACGTAGGGAACTTTCTATCAGATCGGACTGGCAGCATAAGCAAGGGTGAACAATCACTTGAAAACATTAGAGTGGGGAACAGAGGGACGCCGAAAGGGTTTGTTCTCTCTCCGAGCCTGTTCAATGTAGGGATGATTGGCCTTCCACGGCAGCTGGACGGAATCACAAATCTGCATCAAACCATATATGCGGAAGATTGAAACGCTGTGGGTGAACAGCGGTAGCGATGGAGAGATTGAAAGCACACTTCAGAGAGCCATAGATGTAATAAAGAAATTTTTCGAAGTGATTGGGTGAAAATCCTCGGCAGGAAAATCAGAGGCTCTTATTTTGCCATCCGAAAAATGGAAAATAAACAGTGCACCTTGCAAGGGCTGTGATATTGCTTTACAAGTGAATGGCAATGCCATTCCGACAGTAGACAGTATTCGAGTCTTAGGACTGCACATAAAAACAAATGACAAAAACACAAACTATCAGGAGACTTGAAGCAAGTACCCGCGAGACATGCTGGCTACTCAACCCCATTTCTAACAAGCAGGCGGGGATGAAGGAGGCCAATCTTATGAGATTGGTTCAGGCTTTAGTCATACGCCGAGTAGCTATCCGTTGCCCTCTATCTAAAACTAGGCAAATCAGAACAGGAAAAAATTGAAATCAAAATATGAAAAGGGTTCACAATCGCCCTAGGCCTCCGAATACTTCCACGGTAAAACTTTTATGGCTAGGTGTCTCCAACACTGTGAATGAGCTTATAGAGCTCCCAAGGTTTCGCAGCATCAAAGGCTTTTAAAAACCAATACTCGAAGAAAAATCATGGAGCGCCTAGGGTTCGCACCTTCAGAGTGTTCAAAGTCCACAGATAACATACCTAGAGCAACCAGGGATATACTCATAATTCCACCACTGCCAAACAACATGCCTCCGGTATTTCACGAAATAGACGCAAAGATAGGGCTGTGGCCCTACAGGGCAAATTTCGATGTAGATCCGATGTGCTGTACAAACACGCTGCCGAATACGATTGCAAGGAAGCACACAGAGCGGTAGTGGTTCGTGAGAGTGGAGACCCGGTCTCTTGCTGCTCCGTTAAAAGCGCAAGTGCAACTGAGGCGGAACAACTTTCCATTGCTTTAGAAATAATAAAAAACGGTACAAAGCTGATGCTGAGTGACATAAGGCAGCCATTAAGAATTATGATATGGGCAGAATATGCGCTGCAGCCGCCAGAATTATGAGCGAAGGGCAAGTACCATCAGAGCTAATCTCACTGATCTGGTCCCCCGCTCATCAGGGCCTGTGGGGGAACGAGAAGGCGCACGCGACCGCCCGAAGGCTCACTTTCCGGTCGATCGCCGCTGGCGCGCCGCCTCCACTCGAGGAACACCTCCCATCGGGTGACGAACTCACAACATTCTAGAAATAATTTCTCATTGTAACCTCGGTCATAAGACCTATTCAAAAGCAGATAAACAGCTCAGTAGAATATAACAAACCATGTGGAGGAAATTGCAAACTGAGGCATTTTCAAACCCTCAACTGTACAGTAAGCGGCATCCAGAAGTCTTTAATCCTACATGTACGCATACAAATAGAATTGCAGATCTTGCCCGCATGGTCTGGGCCTGCCCCTTCTATAACGACACGAATAGAAACGTACAATCCTGGGAGACCTGATTGATCCACCACGAAGCAGAAGAACAAAGCAAAGTCATCGGTATCTCCCTGACCGTGGCAAAGTTCCACCGGATTCCGACCGACGGTTATTGTAATGAATGGAGGTTTAGGCTAAAATCTTCTCCCGCCTCAATTTTGCCGGTTGCAAATAAAGTTACTTCTCTCTTTCCTTTACATTTTCAAAAATAGAAATGAAGGGAGAAAGACAGGAAAGGAAAAAGCTTTCGCATTTCCGCTCTTTCGCACACTTAACTGCAAACCTGTAATTTTTGATGTACTCCTTTGTTGTCTATTGTTTCTGGTATTTGTATCCATTTTTATGAATATACTAATAACCCGGTACTATACAGTATTGTGCGTTTTTATCGCTGACACATTCAAAAATTTCCCCGCCTCAACCACTGGCTCGTTTGCGGTGAAACTGCACACAGAGCTTGCGTATTATGGTAACTTTTGTATCGTAGCAAGTTTTACAATGGTACTTACTTAGTTCAGGCGCACATGATGCGAAAACGTAAGCGTCTACGAGAGATCGGCGAGCCAAAACCCGCAGACGACGCTTTTTCGCTGAAGGGCAGCAGTGGCGCCATCTGTTTTGGGCAGTGGAAACCGTCCCGAC
Source organism: Amblyomma americanum (assembly GCF_052857255.1). Taxonomy (NCBI): domain Eukaryota; kingdom Metazoa; phylum Arthropoda; class Arachnida; order Ixodida; family Ixodidae; genus Amblyomma; species Amblyomma americanum. The sequence continues at coordinate 56,406,271 of NC_135505.1, read as the reverse complement.
AAGGCCGCCGAGGCGAGCATTGCAAACAATATTCTTTAAAAGGTAAAGCCTCGTTAAATCATTTGTTCTGATATTTTTCCGCTTAATTGGTCGAAAATGTTGTAAGCGCTTCAGTAGAAGCAGACGAAACGACAGGAACGGCCTATTCAAACGGCCCGCGCTCCTTGCAACGCTCTCCTCGACGACATTGTAGGGACGCTTTGCGCTACCGCAAACAGATGGCGCCACTGCCGCCCTTCAGCGAAAAAGCGTCGTCTGCGGGTTTTGGTTGCCGATCTCTTCGTAGACGATTATGTTTTCGCATCATGTGCGCCTGAGCTAAGTAAGTACCGTTGTCAAACTTGCTACGATACAAAAGTTACCATAATACGCAAGCTCTGTTTGCAGTTTCACCGCAAACGAGCCAGCGGTTGAGGCGGGGAAATTTTTTAAAGTGTCAGCGATAAAAACGCACAATACTGTATGTTTGCAATTATATATTTTTACCACCTTTCTTTGGTTTGTTTTCTTTCACTTGTAGAGTTCGTAGTGGCACCCACTTGCGGAGCCTAAAGATGCGTGGCATAAGGCGGTATGCGGAAGCGCAGTAATGAGGTTCCTTGATGATTTCTCTTGGTCTCGCACGGCTAATAAAATAGTACGAAACAGCTCGCTGAAGTTTCATATTGCCAGATATGTAGTTATCAAACCTGTAGGCTTTCATTTTGCGGTAAATTCAGCGCAGAAGGACGAAAGTCACTGGAAGAGGGACAAAAAAGCGCTGTCTCGCAACTAAATTTTATTGTGAAGCAACAGAATATATACACGCAGATAAACGCTTAGGTGTGAATGTGGTATCGTTCTGAGGAAAGAAAAAGAAATATCTGCGCCCAACCTGCGATTAAATTGCCCCCAAAATGTCAGCAATCATTTTCGCACAGCAGTGTTGTACTAATTAAGGACGGCGCGACCCGTAACATCAAACGCCTAACCATTCACGCAGTGTGCTTACCCTCAGAAAAGAAATGCGCTGAGCTCTTTTCATCTAATAACAAAACATGTTTGTTATTTCATTCATTTATTTGTGTGCTTTTGCACATGTATATTTTCACTTGACTGTCGATTTAATTAATTACATGATAGCACTGAGTTCTGGTCATTCAAAATCCCCACCAATCTAAGGTGTCAAGCCATTCGCCCAATGCTCGAAAGACATCACGTGACATTGTGCCGTCACCAAAACCTTCCTACCGTGGCAGGTGGCAACCTGGTCACCGGATTGCGAGTAACCTACCCACTGTGGCAGGTAGAAATCAAATATAATGATTAATCGAATGAGCTCACGTTACTTCATGGCGTCATCACAAATTGCCCCAGCTGCGTTGTAGCAGCTTAGTTGCTTGATACCAATCCAGATAGAGAACCGAAATCAAAAAAGAAAAAAAATGTGATATCTGCAATAGTCGACGCCGTCAGAGCATATCGAATAGCTGCTACGGCAGCTAGCAGTCGGAATATTGCGGTTGATGGACCGACAATTACAAAGAAGCTGGCGCAAACGCACGCACAAGTTGCAACAGATGTTACGACAAATGTTAAATCTAATGTTATCGCATTCCATTGTGGAGCTAGCTTGCGTGTCCACATGATTTTATTTATTTATTTCCGCCATACATATCTTTATCGCCACGAAGGAGTAATCGGGGGGTGGGGAGGGGGAGGGGGGGTAACAGCACATGCGAATAGCATTTCACCAGCTTACCTCACCTGAGCACGTTAAAACGAAGTAACTACACTACAGAGGAACAGCCGACAAACCGAAAATTATACATGTCCATATTCGCATTGAAACAATCTGGTTGAAAAAGTTTTATTATCAAACATGCTAATTAGTTCATGCAGCCGGTTCCATCCACTTAAGTTCGGGAAAAAATTTCAGGAGACATGTAAGCTCCGCCTTAAGGGTATGATGCGATAGCCTAATGAGATAATTCCCATATATGCCATATATCATTGCCTACTTTGCATTCGTAGATCCCTGGGAGTCCTCATACCCCTCCGAGCGCAGAGAAGTAGCGGTTACGCGATGCGCCACTGCCCTGCAATGGCAGGTCCTTCCAGCGGTGGGCCAGATTGCTCTTGCGGAGTGACCAATCATTAACTGCCACCTGCCACGGTGGGCATTTCGCTCACTGTATGTTGGGCAGGTTGTGACGACACTAGAGGGTCACGGGACCCAGGCGGCACACCTGTCTCCTAGGTGCCTCTTGGGGGCACCTGCCAGAGCCATGCCTCTGATTTTTCGCTCACAACACCGACGCCGGTAAAGCACACAAGGAATTTTCTGGGGAGCGGCGCATTTAACGCTATCGTGTTAAAATTAAATTGCAGGATTCTTTATTTAACCACAATGTCTTTTTCATCTGACCCCTCCGCAAAGAATGGAAAAATCATCAGCTGGGTCCCTCTGTTGGCGTCTATGTTAAGTGTGCTCCGCTGATAACCATACATCGTCGGCAAAAATTGGTGTCCTTGGCGAACCACGATGGTAGTTGAAGGTATTCCGCGAAGCTGCTGTGCTATTAAAGATTTATTCTCAAACCAATTATCATTGCATGAAGTGCATCTATATTTCGCGCTTTCACGATCTGCCCGTCCATGCGTGCACGATGGCGTAACTACACATTTAATCATTGATGCGCTCAACTATTGACGTAAGCCAGTACTCGTTTCTTCCTGTTTCTCAGGCCTCAGACTCTGTTCTTTGGGCTCCTCTCACGTGCCAGGACTACAAAATTTGTGTAACCGAACCTGAACAGCGCCGCATCAAAGCTCTGCGTATACGAGGTGAACATAATAAAAGGCTCTCGATGTTGGACATAAAAAAAAAGTTGCCTTCCGTCAAGCTTGCAATCCGCCACTGGCGGCGATTAGCTCAGGTTCCTAATGTTTCTACTTAACACGAAGCCAATATCAAGCCACAAAACTGAAATGTCGGTAAAACCTGACATCATATATCAGTAACAGAATCAAATATTCTAGCATTATCCGTATAACTCACAGCTCAACAAGGTTGAATAGTAACAAAAGTGCCTGTCATCTCGAGATATCTGTTAAAGGAGCTAGTGCGTTAATGAAGCTGCGAAAGGAGCTAGGTGGTCCTCCGTAATTCACTTCAGCACTGCGGTGCTCTAAGTGCGAAGAGAAAAGGAGGATGTAATTCATTCAGCAGTGCGTTAGTGTGGGTGCGGGGAACAACAGGATGTAATTAATTCAGTAGTGAGCTACTCTGGATAATTAGAATAAGAAGATGTAGCTCAGTTCAGCAGTGCGCTAATTTGGGTGCGGAGAACCACAGGAGGATGAAATGCACTTCAGCAGTGTGCTAATTTTGGTGCGGACAGCAACAGAAAGATGTAGCAACGCTGGGAACAATCAGAGCGTGCAGTCTGCTAATTTGGTTAACGCTTGCCTGACTGGCATTACAAGCTGGAGGAAGCAAAACAGGTTTAAAGCCCAACAAGGGTTGGCATCAGCCAACTGGGCTCCAATTAACGAACTCTCTCACCAAGTGACTGGATTTTTGCGTCATTTTTCTAGGAAAGTAGTGAAAATATCTTTCTGCTGTGCCCCTGGAATGAAACAACCGTATAAGAGAGAAAAAGAGACAAGGAGAAAACATCTCATACTTTCCTCATGACCATGATTGAGAAAGTGGCACCGGTGATTGTGTCGTAAAAAGACGTCCAGGACGAGTAACTACATATGAGAATATAGATGCAGCCACCTATTGCAGCACGCAGCCAGTAACATGAGGAGGACCCGTCAGTAAACAACGCCGTCGTAATCGCTGTGACATTTCAAGAATAAAACCATCGAAATCATTTTGTTGTGTTTACAGCTGGACACGTATATATATATATATATATATATATATATATATATATATATATATATATATATATATATATATATATATATATATATATATATATATATATATATATATATATATATATATATATATATATATATATATATATATATATACAGAGAGAGAGAGAGAGAGAGAGAGAGCCGCGGTGGCTGAGTGGTTACGGCGCCGAAAGACGCGGGTTCGATCCCGGACGCGGCGGTAGAATTTCGATGGGGGCGAAATTCTAGAGGCTCGTGTGCTGTGCGATGTCAGTGCATGCTAAAGAACCCCAGGTGGTCGAAATTTCCGGAGCCCTTCACTACGGCGTCTCTCATAGCCTGAGTCGCTTTGGGGCTTTGAACCCCATAAACTAAACTAAACATATATATATATATATATATATATATATATATATATATATATATATATATATATATATATATATATATATATTCCTTCTTTACATGGCATCCAGCACGTCAATTCGAAAATAAGACTTCACATCCAGACGAACCATTCAAGTGTTTTGTTCACATATTAGCAAGTCGCCCTTTCAGTGTCGAGAAACAATCCCCTTTAATGATTACTGATTGAAGCATACATAGGAAGCAGCTTTCAGCGCTACTTGTTCTATAAGTCTAGCATAGAGCGCCGTATGTGAGGACTAATTCCTACGCGTGCCTTCATCAACAGCTGCCTGGTTCTGTGTGCATGTGCATGAGCATTTGCATTTATGTCCACGTATCTTGCGGGCGCATGTGTATTTGTATGTATGCGACAAAGCTCCGCCAGAAGAGGAAGAGACACTGTGTTAAGGTCCAGGTGCGCAATGGGCTGGGAACTAGAATTCATTTGAATTCTATAGAATTCTATAAGTTTCTATAGAATTTAAGGGTAGCAATGCGCGCGTGGTTGAGCGGTTGAGCGGCCCATTTCCGCGCCATCCCACTTCGCTCCTTTCCAATATTCTGGACGGCCACATGATGGATTCACGGTGTACCTCCAGGGGCTTCCCGCTGGTAGCATGCAACCGATTGTCTTGCCCTAAAAGGTTATATTCGGCCGCATTTGCACCTGTTTTGCAATACACTCTGTATGTATAGCAAGAGAGAGACGCTCTCCTGCATGACCTAAGCACCCTCTCTGCCTATATGTCGGCATGGCTATCACAGACTCCAATCATGCTGCGTCACCTCTGTGCCTGAATTCCTGAATTTCCTCCCACTGTGGCCGGCCATATTTTCTCATTAAATTTAAGCACTGATGACGCATGCTGAGAAGTTCTGGATGTGCCAGAGTAAAGCGTCGTTCGCATTGTTTACTCGAAGGTCCAAGAACTGAAAGGCGCGCGATTGATCTTAAAGTTTCATGAGGCAGTGCTTGGACACAGATTCTTTTTTTTTTCACCCTTGCACGCAGGTAGGTATACTGCTCACATTATGGAGGACTAACCCATACTGCCCTTGGTTATATTACAACTACATCTACACAAAGTAATTTTTAAGGCAACTCCAGGTTTTTACACGCACGATTTAACCCTCAGAAATCTCACAGGACGGCTTCCGGGATCATCAGTAATTAGGGCTCTTAGTCCTCGAAAGTGTAAGAACATTTTCCTCCTCAACACTCTAAAGCTTTCAAGTACAATTCAAAGGGCCCTACTGTACACCTGATGTATTGTGAACTAGCAAGCTGAGGGGCCCGGAAACTTCTGGAAGTGACTATGCGTAGAAACACGCCCACACCGTGTCAAGTGCGCCCAGCTTCAAGTGCCGTCAGGCTTTCGCTGCCAGAAGATACGCGCCCCGTTTTCATACCGAGATAAAGACTAACGTGATTTGCTCGATGTAAAACAGCGAAAAGGACAAGTATGCAGCAAGGAATGGGTGGTTGTATAATATCGCTTAGACGCCCGCAGGCTTCGTCCGCGTGTGCAGGTTGTCCTAGAGTTTCATCCTACAAGAGGAAGCAGTGCATACCGCGAATCGCCATGCGGTCTCCGTCTTATAATACACCCGAAGAGAACTGGAGCTTCATCATGGGTGGCAGCGAAGGAGTGTCCGATGGGAGATGCGCGATCGGTGTCGATTTCCGCCGTCAGCAGCAGCAGCAGCAACAGCAGCAGAAGCAGTAGCGGCAGCAGTGGCAGCAGCAGCAACGGCAGCAGCAGAAGCGGCATCAGCAGCAATCAGCCACATCAGCAGCTGCATCAGCAGCGGCAGCAGCACCAAGCAGACGCATCAGCAGCGGCAGCAGCAGCAGTAAGCAGCCGCAGCAGCAGCAGCAGCAGCAGCAGCAGCAGCAGCAGCAGCAGCAGCAGCAGCAGCAGCAGCAAGCAGAGGCAGCGGTAGCACCAGCGGCAGCAGTAAGCAACAGCAGCGGCGGCAGCAAGCAGCAGCCACAGCAGCAGCCGCCGCAGCAGCCGCGGTTGCAGCAGCAAGTAGCAGGCGCATCAGCAGCAGCAAGCAGCCGCAGCAGGAGCGCCAGCAGTAAGCAGCAGCAGCGGCGGCAGCAAGCAGCGGCAGCAGCAGCAAGCAGGCAGCAGCAAGCAGCAGCAGTCGCAGTAGCGGTCGCAGCAGCAAGCAGCAAGCAACAGGAATCAGCTGCAGCAGCAAGCAAGCAACAGCAGCAGCAGCAAGCAGCAGCAAACAGCAGCAAGCAAGCAGCAAGCAAGCAGCAAGCAAGCAACAAGCAAGCAACAAGCAAGCAACAAGCAGCAAGCAAGCCGCCAGCAGCAAGCAGCTAGAAGCAGCTGCAAGCAGCAAGCAAGCAGCATGCAGCAGCAAGCAGCAGCAAGCAACAACCGGCAGCAAGCAGCAGCGAGCAGCTGCAAGCAGCAGCAAGCAGCAGCAAGCACCTGCAAGCAGCTGCAAGCACCAGCAAGCAGCGGCATCCACTCCACTTCGTGAGACAGTGGCCGGTGCTTTTAATGTGGCACAAGCAGCAAGCCTTCAATTGGCCTCGCGCTTCCACAACTCTCGCGGGTTCTTACACGCAGGCGTCCCGTCTTTTAAGCGATCTGCCACGTGCAACTCGCTTGGTCATCCAGCCGCTTTTAAGCAACATTCGAGGCCACTCGATCACTGATAGCTGCCATCTAAATCAAGCGGTTTTTTTCTCACGGCATCATCTGCGATGTGCACGATCTTTTAACGATGATTGTAACGCCGAGCCACTGAGAGAACAGAGGTGCAGTCAATGAACACATTACAGCAATGTTGTACTAAAACTCTCTCCCCTAACTTTCCCTACAAATTTCCCTTATTCCAAAGTGTTGTGGTCGATACAGATAGCTCGGCGACGTGAGCTGTGTGAAGAGCGCAAAGGATCAGAAGCTTAAATGATGTCGTTAGCACCATAATGTTGCGCAAAAAAACAAGATATATGGCTGACGACAATTGGTCCGCACTGAGTTATATAATTGAAACCCGAAAAAGGGCAGATACTATTGAAATTATGCAGAGTTCCAATTAAGGGAAGAGTTTTCATGACCTTGATGTCCACGGGACAGAACGCGTCATTTCGAAAAAACCGATAGGCTGAATTAATCGAGTTAGAGTAAAAAAAACTTCCGCTAATTGTGTTATTGCACATATTTACCAATGGTAGCATAATTACTCCACTCGCTCGTTACTTTGTCAACTAATCTGAGATACAAAATGGAGTATTCGAGGTTCGAAACTTTGCTGAGGAATCAGAGCTCAAACATGGGGAGCAAGCCACCGTTATTACAGGACCGTGGTAAGGGCTATTTTCAAACAGAAAATTACAATGTTTTTATCTTCCTGTACAGCGGATAAATGACAGGAATAGCTGTTCACCACCCCTCTTTCCTCTATCTCTATTTCGCATAAGCGTGCTCACTCCGTGACCGACCTGGGTAATATTGTCCTTAGACTGCAGCTTATAAAATTGATTTCGTTGGTTTGCTTCTAGGTTTTAATGGGGTTTAAAGTCCCAAAGAGATTGATGCTAGGAGCGAAAACGTAGAGCTCCGGAAAATTTCGACCACCTGGAGTTGTTTAACGTAAACTGATACCCAAGAATACACTGTCCTCTACCACACTGTCTCCATTGAAATGCGACCGCCGCGACTGAGATCGAACCTGGTTCTTTCGGGTCAGCACACGAGCACCAATATCACTGAGCCACAGCGGCGGCGCAGATTTCGTTCTTAAAAGCTACAATGTATTTACCGATTCCGTATTCCCCGTATACCGCGACTAATCGTCGCTGCATCAAGCTTGAAAACAAAATCGCCTCTTCCATCGTATAATTCATAGAAAGTTCATATTTATGCTTCCATTGCCTTTCCAGCAAAGATAACCGAAAAATCTCGTTGCAAAGTGCACTCAACAATTCTTCAAACTGAACAATTTTTCACCTTCGGCAGAGATACCCGGGTTTTTAAGCACACTAGCGCATGACCGCACTGCGTAAATTCAGTTACAACGTTATGGTATTTCACCGCTGCATCAGATTATAATGCACATCCTTAACTGGCAGCGGGCTACATTACCCACGATTCACTCTGCAAAAATTGCACCCTAAAGAAGCGTGCGGTGCCTTTTTTTTCAACGCTTAATCTGCGTAGGTTCTATGTGTGTCCGTGTTTAATGATAACGCTTACGATACACTTCGTTTAAACTGAGGAATTTTCTGTCCTTACTCCATGCCTTTTTGTGTACACACTTGAACCAGCCGAGCAAGCACTCCAATAATTGCACCTAAATGCAGAAAAGACGAGTTTTGCGATGCAATAAGAGTAATTTCAGAGCCTCTGCGCAGCTTTTTTGGTTAAAAATTGTGAATATTGGAATATTGTAACGTACTGTTAAGAAAATATTGAAAATATTAAATCACTGTTCTGATCTGTAGTAAAATCACTCTTTTAAGTTTTTTTTCATCGCTTGCATCAAGTAGTTGAGACTTCCATAGTGACCAGCGTGGAACGTTTTTGATGATAGCAAAAACATTGATACCAAAAAATGCAAGCCTGCTCAAGGGAGATGTGTCGATATATTGGTTGCTACTGTGAATTCTTACAATAGATGAAAAAAATTGGCACTCATAAACAATTTTCCTTAGAAAATGGTTTTCTCTTATAATGTTTGGCGTAAATAACGAGGTTTTTCCACAGTTAGTGCTTCTGAGGACCCTTTCTTAGTTCCGTGCCGTCTCCTTTGCTCGCGTCTTCGTTAAGTATCCTGAGCATCTAGGCTACCTGAGCACACTTGTAAGAAAGCTGCTTCTCACTTTTGTCATATACGTGACATCGGCACACGTAAACGCAGAAACAGCGGAGCGAGAATGCACGTCTTCATAGGCAAATTTTTTCGTAATGAACGACAACAAAAAGCTGAGTAGACTACATAGTTAAGTAAACAGGTAGGCTGACAGAAAGGCAGGCAGGCAGGATATTCTCTGCATTAATAAACTACTCTCTTGATATTATCCACCAAAGCTCTAGATGAATGTTTTTACTTTTTGAAAATTGAGCATGTCCTAGACATTCCAAATCAATAATGCTTCGCGGATTCCCGCGGTGTAATCGTGCACTGGGTGTTGAAATGACTTATACTGGATAAAGATAAGCTCTATCGTTTCCCTGTCTTGCATGCAACCAAGAGCAAACGTCATCAGTGTTTTCGGAGTTTAGCCTGCAAAATTTCCTCCTCAAGCCCTCAGCACTGGACACGAGATGTAAAGCACCCCTTTTGGAATTGTCAAAATTTTTCCCTTTCAATCTTAGATTTAGCCGTCCTATAGAACTCCAACTTCTGCTTACCCAGCATTTCCTCTTTCTAGTGAGCATGTTCAAAGCATCTAACTATCTCTCTGAAATTTGTGGTATCCTTTATTTCTTCCCTTTGGCAGTTGCATTTATTACCAAGCCATCTAGTTCTTCACCTTCAAAATTTTCGCCACCCATCGTTTCTCATTATTATGCCTCAACCGTTTTTCATACTCCACCTTATTTCTTGCCTCACGCGCTTCGAATTTTCACCATCCCACCTTGAGCTGCTTCATTAGAAGGGCTTCCAGTGCCCCCAGGGCAAGCATACTGACTGTGCTCTGTTTTAGTTCAAGTGCTGAATTCGTGGCAGATCTCACCACACCGCAGTGCTTGCAGACGCTGCTGTCCGATAATATTCCACACTTCCAGATCGGTCAAATAACTTCATATTTGTTATTTTATCAAAGCACGCATTTTTTATGAAAGTTGCGTTTTTGTTGTTTTTTTATAATTTCCGTTCTTTGGTCTCGCATGTAGTACCCGCCATCAGTTATCCAGATTCCAAAATACTTGTGTGCTTTAACTATAGATAAGTAGAGTTTTGTAGCGCGATAGTACCAGTCTCCTCATTTTTTACCCTGACTCCCGGTTTTTCAGCACTCACAATCATTCCTAGAGCCTCTGCCTCTTTTCAGCAAATGTCTAGAAAATCTTGAAGGCTTCTTGTGTCATGTGCTAGAAGAACGATTTCATGGGCATATATCAGTCCCACTATGCAACTTGTCTGCAGTTAGACCCTTCGCTGCCACGGCGCTGTAAACCCTAATTTGCTCGTTTTTATCTTCCGTCCAATCTCCCTGATTTCCACCACAAGTACAAGTGGCGATAAAGGACATCATTGCGTAAGTCCCTTCTCCACCGCAACTTTTTCCACGCGCTCAATTTCTTACCAGTTTGGAGCTACCTTGTTTTCTTGTAAATTTCTTTCAATAAATATATTTTTTACACTTTCCACAACCTCTTCTTCCCAAGTTTGAAATAACAGGGCATGGTTTACATTGTCATAAGTCAGAAACAACACAGCGGCAGGTAATATTGAATGCAGCTGGCTATACACATCAGTTTTGACAATGTTTACTGTTTTCATTTGCAGTGTACGTTCACTTAAGCCATGCAAGCAATTTCCGTGACGGCAATTGATTTTTCCTCAATTGTCGCCATTATCCAATGATGCTTAACTGCGAAAACTCAAAAGCGCGTGAACGGGTGCCGAAGCAGCCGCGAAAATTTTGATAGAACGGCTGCGGCGCTGTGCATATTTGCAAACAGAAAAAAATTCTATTGAAACACTATAAAAAGGACGGCACCTTCCGCACACCTGACATTAGGCATTTCTCATTATTACTTCTTGTTTACAATAGGCAGTCGATTGATTTTGGCGCCGGCCTTTGAAAGCCGCACGCTTGGTGGACTGAGGGAAAGTTGAGGCACAAAAGCTCTTACACGCTGTGGCGAAGAGGAATGCCATGTGCCGCGGCCCACATAAAAAAGGTCTCAATGCATTTTGTGCGCAAACGTGCATACAGAAAGAACGCAGAGGAAATGTGTCATCTTCTGGATCAAAACATTTATGTGTGTCTGAAAAAAAAATTCCCTCAATTTTTTCTCACAGCTTTGTATTGTCACTGCGTGACCCACCCTCTGCGCGACAGGAAGAAACAGTATATCGATCTTTGTACCAGGCTACATAGCTATTACAGCAAGTTACAAACAATGCGCTAGATGTCAGTGTGCTTTTGCACTCAACGAGGTGTTTCTGTAGGTCCTTGCGAAATAGGACAGCATGGCACTGCTGGTGGCATATCGCTTTATACAATAAGTTCTCTATTCTACCTGAAGAAACCTTCTGAGGAAGCCTACTTTCCGGAGTTCATTTTTATTCAGTATATAGAAGCAGTAAATGCTGAACAGGACTGCATCAGTCATCTTTGCCGCAAGCTCCTTCACATAAGCTGTATAGAAGGTTGATTTATGACGGAAATTTTAAATCATTTGACGGCACATTGCACATTGGGGCCAGTGCTCAGAAAAAATTCCGCCCCTCAAAGAAGGCGACTGCATGGGGTCATGCTGCTTGCCATCCAGTAACCTGCTCACTTTGCATGGTAGCTTTACAGATAATAATGTCTGAGCAGATCAATTTACAGCACAGCACCGCATCAAACTACGGAAGCCATTGGGCACGTTTGTTTCTGACCGCTGGACCAGTGAGACAACAGTGAAGCCTCGAACTATATATAGTGATCCTCTCAGGGTGTCCTCGTTCATTAACAGTTTTTGAAAGGTGGCCTTAGGAATATTTGGTGAGATAAGCATGGTTTGAGACAATTGTACTCGGAATATATAGCATATTTCACTTTCTGATATGTCCAAATGCTACTGCAATGATTCGAAAAGCACCAACTTCTCCCTTTCTTACCGTTTGGTCATCTTATAGCTCTATTCAACCATTTCTGATCGGCGATACTGAAAAAAACGCGCTCACAATTTTGTTCTAATATTTGATCATTTATTAGGAACACTGTACGTTTCCTCGAATTCCGCATGTGTGTCATTTCTCAGGCGCTCACAAAACCGACACTTGGTTTCTATGAGTCTTTCTAAGAACATAACAAACCTGAACGTATTAGGAACCTGAAAGAATGGTTCTCCATGCGAAAGCGTTACTTGCTCTGTTTAATGGCGTCGTTTGCAGTTCGACACTGGGTGGCGTCTGTTAAAAAAAGAAAGGGAATGTGATCAGCACCCTGCTTTCACATATAACGCGCGATGAAATGGCATTGATGATGTACAAATGACATTGGAATTTTTCGGACCATTTCTGGTTGAGGGAGCTTCCGTGCCCAGTAATTTGTTGGAATTTGCCGCAGCCTGGTTTTCCCGGACTCTACAAGCTGGCGAAGAAGAACGCGGACATAAGTACCGACGGACATGCTCATAACGAGTCTCGGATAAAACTCCTCAAGGTGCTTGAAATAAACTATTCGCTGCAGGCTGTTTGTCTACTTGATCAACTTGATACTGTTAGAAGACAGTGTAAAAGGAACGAGTTTGATGATCCACTACGTGTCAGAATCCGCCATCAGGAATTTCAGTTCTGAGCTACATTAAAACCAAATTGTCCTTAATGACGCACGGGAAACGTTCCCTCAAAGATTTCTGCCGCTCTATTCCAGAAGGTGCAGTCAGACACACAGGAAAAATGGGTCTTCTCACAAGAGGCAGCCATCGCTACGCAACACAGTTACCCACAACGCATGCGTTGACATTCCGCACTCAAGCAAAGGGAAAACAAACTGAAATTCTTGGAAAATGGACGTTTTTTTAAGAGTCTTTTCACTGTACAACGTCACTGCAGTTCAGAGCTTCTATTCTAAGAGCATTAGCCACATTTATGTTTTACGGCCATAACGAGGTACATGGGAACGTAGGCGCTGCCAATGCAAACTCTTCAAAAGATATCGCCATTCCCGGTTTGATGGCATATTGGTACGAGACCTTCTACTCGAACCGGAACCGCGATATATTTATTCATGCGTTTATTTTATGCGCTGAATGTCTTTTGCTCTCGAATGGGAACAGGAAGGACGCTGACCCTTTGTCAGGCATCCATTTGCCTTTTGGTCTACGCCCTAGGCAACTGTACCACACATTGTTAGAATAAACTCTGACTCTTTTACCACTGCCCATGCTTGACATCTTGAACGAAGCAAACTGGGGTTCCTTCTTGTTGCCTCTGCGCTCATTTTCTGTTTTTTTGTTCTTCGTGCTGGCTGACAATAAACAGACAAGAGCTAGGACAAGGTCACCGGATATGCCCTCTGACATGTCCATGTTCCTCCCAGCCTCTTTCTTTGCCTCATCATCGTCCATACATAGCGTAAGGTGGGTTTTTCCACCTGGCGTTGTTTGTGGCTTTAGGCCCGTGGGTATCCTTCCATTTTCTAACTATTTCCGAAGCGAATTCGCTTCCAGGCTAGCCCTTCACGTTTTCCGGGAAGCCCTTGACACGCTCGAAAAGCTGGAGGTTGCCCTTTACTAAAAGCGTGTGGCTCCCTGCGTCGTAGAAAGAACGCTTAAGCATAGTACTCCAAAACGCAGTGTCCATGACAACGTCATTAACAGCACGTTAGGTTTTCATTTCAAGAGAACAGCGTGAGAGGAAATCCTACGACTGAAACATATCCGGCGTGCCTGTTCTGCGCTCAGCAAAACGGCCGCATCTGTAATACATTCTTTGCCATCAATGTTTCTAACAAAGGAGAAGCGTGGAGTCGTCGAATCTCGATATCCGCTAGCCAGCATTTTTCTTTCCACAGCTGTGCACAGCAATTATCCACATTTGGAAAAGGGTTGAGCGAGTTCCTCAGCAGAGTTAAAGAAGCCGCTCTTTTACGTCCATCTAGAGATTTGGACAGAAACGAAGTTTCCGCTACAGCCGCTTCAAACAGCTTATCTGCTTTTATTAATTTTTTTAATTATTGGATACCTTTATCGCCCGTAAGGCTTTACTGCAGGAGGGCTACAAACGTTAACTGTCACTTTACATATTATTTCAACGCATGGTAAAAAGCATGGTTCATCGAAATATACATAGTGCTTGATGGCAAACTGTTCCATTCTCACTCAGTTTTAACAAAACAAAGAGTAACAGAAGACGTCACCACCTACAAGAAAGTTAATAATACTAATAATAATAATTGATTTTGGGGGGAAAGGAAATGGTGCAGTATCTGTCTCATATATCGTTGGACACCTGAACCGCGCCGTAAGGGAAGGGATAAAGGAGGGAGTGAAAGAAGAAAGGAAGAAAGAGGTGCCGTAGTGGAGGGCTCCGGAATAATTTGACCACGTGAGGATCTTTAACGTGCACTGACATCGCACTGCACACATGCGCCTTAGCGTTTTGCCTCCTCAAAAACGCAGCCGCCACGGTCCAGTTAAAACCCGGGAACTCTGGATCAGTAGCTGAGCGCCCTAACCACTGAGCCACCGCGGCGGGTCTTCAAATCGTGGTCCAGACACTTCGATATATAATTTAATGCCTGGATATACTTTTCGTGGTTGATGCCTGTCTTAGAGTAATAAACGTTATGAAATATTTTAATCTGGCATTTCTTCTACGATCATTTAGCTCTTGCTATTAAAGTTCATGCTTGCTTTCTGTCATGCTAAGTTTCGGGCTCTAATTTCCAAGGAAAGGTCTGCCCTGCTCTGGATTTTTTCTAATTTTTCTATAAGCACAGCTGTGTGAGGATCCCAACAAACACACGCATACTCAAGTATTTGTCGAACATGACTGAAGTAGAGCTGTGTTTTTATGTTACTTGGAAGAAGACTGAAATTCCTCCTCAAGAAACCCAAAACTGATGCCGCCCTATTTCCAATATAGTTAACGTGCCTCTTGCACTGTAAGTAGGATGTAAAGAAAGACTCCCAGATATTTAAGTTCATTATTGTGCCTAAGGTAATCTCATCATTTTTACACCTAAACGGATGGCAAGCGCGTTTTCTTTTAAAGGCACGTGTACAGCTTCGTTTATATTTAATGGCATATCACAACGGGCCCACCAACCTGCTATGGTATCTAAATCATCTTGCAAGACTTGTGAATCAGAACTTCCACTAATTAGTCTATAAACACAATCATCAGCGAGAATGCTAAATGAAAACCGTATACCAATTGAAATATCATTAATATAGAACAAAAATAACAGTACACCCACCACAGAATCCTGGGGAACTTCCGAAGTCACTGGCGTATATTGAGAAAAAACGCCGTTCAGAACAACAGCCTCTCTCCGTAATGACAAATGTTGGGCCATCCATTTAATAATATTACATGCAGTCAAGCTTATAAGCTTTTAATTCGGTAAGGAGGAGGCTATGTGCAACTACATCGAATGCTTCGCGGAAATCTAGGAAAACACAGTCAACAACCTGTCGCTCATCAATTTCCAAGGCCAAATCGGGGGACAAGCTCTACCAACTGTGTATCGCACGATAAACCTTTCCTGAATTCATGTTGGCAAGGACTTAAGAGATTATTTTGGTTAAATGAGTCATGACGCAGCTATATATTCCATACTCCATAATTTTACAGAGGATACTAGTCAAGGTAACTGGTCTGTAGTTCTGAACGGAGTTTGTCATCCCACTCTTATAAATAGGAACCACTCGCGCTAACTTCCAATCACATGGCAAGACAATTTCATTGAGGTACTTTTGGAACAACCGCGTAAACTAAAAGCATAACGTATGATGTCATCAGGTTATGTCATCAGGACCACGCGCCTTGGCCTGGTTCACATCTTTCAACAATTTACAGACTCCACTAACACAAAAGATGACTTCCTGCATACGGTCAATCTGCGCAGAAAAAGAAAGAGAGACTTCACGTTAACTAGGCGGCATAAATAAAGATAAAAAGTAACGGCTAAAACATTAAACTTTCTCCTCGTTGTGAGAAACATTATCCGCGCATTTTTTTTTTAAATCCAGTACAGAGTATTTTTCTTTGCCATTACGTTTCACATATCTCCAAAATTGTTTTGTGTCCATGGAAGGCCTTTCGCCTAGATGCGAAAATTACAAGTCTCTTGCAATGAAATATTTTCGTCTGAGTTCAATTTTTATTCCTTTCAGCAAGGCCGAACACTCCGACGACTTAGATTCCTTGTACCTCTCATACAATCGGCGCTACTTTCGAATTAATGCACGCAACTAAGCGTTAAAGTGTGGTTTGTTTCGACCTCTACTAAACGATATAATTCTCGACGGTACAAAAGATTCGCGTAGATCAAACAGTTTTTGTATTAAAATATTCCATATTTGTTCTATATTTAGGTTATCCGCAAGGGCATCGAAAGTTGGGAAGTACCTCTCGAAAGCAGCGTTGATCGCATCGTTGTTCGCCCTGCTATAGGAATGAAGCTTTCTCAGGTGTTTTCGCAGCCTTCGCATACACAACCGTTAAATCTGCGAGAACAATATTGTGGTCGCTTAGCCCTGGAAACACCCGTAGATTGAATACGACATCAGGCACCTTACAAAGCAAGAGGTCAAGTACATGGCCAGTTCCGTCAGTTCGCGATGAGTCACGAACATATTGAGAAAAACTGTCTTGGACCATTATATCAAAAAAGTTGAACATAAACTCCCTCGCGCTGTTTCTTTTGGTTCGCTAGCCGACCATTCGATATCCGGAAGATTACAATCCCCCCCCCCCCCCCCCTGGTACAAGACAGTCGTTGTTGATTATTTCAAGAAATTTAGATAAACAAAGCAGTGGCTGTAACGACGGACCAGGAGGCCAATAAAATTACCCAAGAACCAGTGTTTTTTCCATTCGGCAACCTTATTCGACAAAATATCAATTCAGTTTCAGTATCAAACAATTCCAGCTGAGCGCATGGAATATCGTTGTGAACAAGAATAAGCACCCCTCCGCCATGTTTACAACTGTGTCTACGAAAACACTGGTATGTGCTGGGAAATACCTCAGTACTGAGGACATGCGAGTCAAGCCATGATTCTGTGCCTAGTATAATGGTCGGTTAAACGGTATCAAGAGGAAAATGAAAGTCATCAACTTTATTTTTTATACTGCGGCAGTTGGTCAACAAAACGCTGATAGGGCATGCGCTCCACTTCGTCATATCTCCCGTACAGCTTCGGCTTCACTATCCCATTGAAAGCGCCGGCTGCCCATGTGAAGCGTTTTGTATTTCGGGACCGGTTTCACTCCGCCTTCCTTATTTTGCTTGGCGTAAAGACATAGTTTCGTTCCCTTATCTAGGACAGTAGGAGAAGTCTTCGGATAATGCAATGCTCGATCCCTCCAGCTTGCATCCCCTTGAAAGCACAGCCTGACGTGCTTTAGAAGCAATAAAACGTACAATGTTAATCCGCATTTTATCTTCAGAGTGTGCACCGAGCCTGTGATCACGTTCGATGGATACCGAAGGTAATTCAAGCTTCGTAGTGCACTGATTTATCATGCGCTCCTCGGACGTGACTGCCGTCTCAATGGGATCCGAATCAGTTACGCCGTAAAAGATCAAATTATTGCGCCTTTCCCGGTTTTCAAAGTCGTCAATTTTTTTCGCGATTCCTATAAACATTTCATGGTCGTGTCGTTGCTGACCTTCAACACTAGTTAAGGCTAATTCGACGGTATCAGTCTTCTGCAGCTTAGTTTTCAAAGAAAGAAGGCGAGCTTTCATGTCTGACACGTCTACGGTAAGCTACGATAACTTTGAAAGTATTGCATTTTGACCATTCAGCAACTCTAGAATTTGCTCAGTGGATGGACCTAACATCTCCACCACAGAGCAGCAAAATTAAGAAGTAAAATGCCGGACTAAGTAAAAGCAAAAAACGTCTCTTTACACGCACATGGTTTGATCGCGTGAAACCACGCCGTCGACCGTCAAAAGTCAAACAAAGCACTTGGGGTGGAACCAGCAAACCATAGCGGGATGCCTTCAAAGGAAGAAAAAAAAAACAACCTGCTTAAGCAGTAGAAAGCATTTAAAGTTCCCTGCCATCTCGCCGGCTCCACGGTTCTTGAGCTGCTGTTGTTGCCGAATTCAAAAGTAAGAAAATCCTAACTCGCACAAAATGTAAACCGAAAAATATAGAGTGGTGTGCGTTACGCTAACGCAGCATCCTCCAAAGAAGACTATCTTTAGCTGAATGCCGGGCAGGCAAGCATGAAAACAAGATAAGAAAATAGGGTTTGACTATGTGGTCACGGCCGTCGTATTTTGGTCTGAACGGAAGTCATTGCGAGAGCCATGACCTTGTTGAGGAGGCAACATAGGCTTATAATAGTATTTCTTGACCACAAGGAAAGACTTATTATATTTATCTGGTGGTTATGATTTTTCCTTGGAGTTTCCGCCCACTCCAGAAAGCATGGCCGTGGGGTGTGAGCGAGAGGTGCAGGCAAACGAAATTAAAGATGTGCCTAGCAGCAGGCAATGTTGCAACGAGGTCACCTGTACGCGAGACACAAGGAGCTTCAAGCTCTGTACCCACAAGTTCAGAAGAACGGAACTTAGTCGATTCTGTGCAATTTCATTGGAGAAGAAACCACGCACGACGCGTCACCGGATAATTATGATACCATACGGACAAAAGTGTTTCAATATACACTTTGCACCTGCATTCTCGACTTGAAAAATCGACTGTATTTTTCAGGTGTCAAAGACACCATGAGACACACCACATTGAAGCCTATCCTGTGCTTACGCCAGCCAGCCACATTTTCCCTCTACAACAAAAAATTCGTTGATCTTTTCTTGATTTCTTTTTTCCAGTTTTTTATTTTCTGTTTTGCAGTACCGTGTTTGCCGTTGAAATAGCTAATGGTCGTTTCTGCACCTTTTGCAGGTTATTTAGTGATTAAACTCCAGTCATAAATCAGGGCATTGTGTCTCTCACAGTCATCTTTTGACATGTATTGTGCGCTGTATTTCGTCTCAAGATAAGAGCCTGACCCTGTTCCCGACTAAGGGGATGCGCGCATGTAAGACTGGGCTTTCCGTCATGAAAAAGTACAAAACTGCTGTTTCAATGACCCATAGTGTATTAATTGCTTACAAAATACAGCACCACAGCTACTATAACTCTGACCCTCATGTTTTGGTTATGAAAGACGGCAAATCAAACCTGGTGGGGGGCCCCTTGCCTTGTTTTCGCGAAGGTGGACTGTCTCTGGAAGCGGCAGCGCAGGCGAGCAAACGTAGAGAAGTCTTCGAAAGAACGCAGTCAATAAAAAGCGGACGGAGTTCACCGAACGGAACAGAGACTGAACCAAGCATGTTCTGCACTAGACAGATGTAAACACAACGTACGTTATTATTATTAACCGAGGGCACCTTAATCTGGTGGATGTGAGGAAAGAGAGAGACCTGAGGACGAAACAACCCGATGTGATTTCGCCAAATTTCTCACGGTACATTCAAGTTGCAGAAAAAATTATGCGATTAAACTCCTCAGTGTTGAGATAATGTCGACGAAAGATCGTGTGATGGGAGTGCTCGCCGCGTCCGCTGAAAGCTGAGTAATATATATCTTCCCGACCTTCGAGAAACGTTCAAACCAGCACCACATCATTTTGCTTCCGCGCGGAAGACCCGAATGTTTGTATTCATTAACAAGGTAACTGTAATGCTTCGCAACTAAAGATGCTGGCGGCCGCTGGGTTTCCAAGCTGTGTGATTTCACCTTCGTGAAAGAGAGAGGTGAAACAACAAACTGGCGGTCATACCACATATGTGATACGAGAAGTTCAGAAACTGAAGAGTCTGGACAAAAGACTGAAGCTGGCCATTGCTTTTACAACAGTGCTGAAGCTCGGTTGATTATGTGGTGGCACGATTAAGAAGTGAATTATGAACGTATACTGCCCCAATTTGGTTCCTAAGCTCTGTTATGGACTGAAATCAACTTTTACGAGTTGGGCATGCCTGTGCTCTAGTACTCCGGCTGGGTATTCTTGTGGTAAAGCATATTTGGTAGACAATATGCCGCATAAATATAGCGTCGCGTCAACGCAGAAATGGGCTGTGTAATTCTGGATATTATTACGTGTCACTTCACTGTCGCGATGACAACTGTGCGTCATGATTTAACGTTATTTTGTTTTTGCGCTTTGACCAATGTACCAGACAGTAACCGAGTCATTTTTATCTAAGAAGTCACACATGCCTAATCCGATCCCCCAGTAGCTTTCTAAGACCGCAAATGAAAGTTAGGAACTTGGCTTTTGTATGACAGTGGTTCTGTTCTACTCCGTCACAAACCTATCTACCAGCTCTTTCAGGGAAGACTAACTAATTCTCTAAAACTAGTTTTTTGAGGTAAAAATATAGTTTTTTTTGGAATAATATTAATAGTGTCGGCGGACGCCAGAACACCGGTGAAGAGTTTTAAGTAGTAAGCCGAATAACTTAATATTAATAATGGTTTGGCTTATGGGGGTTTAACATCCCAAAGCGACTCAGGCTATGAGGGACGCCTTAGTTAAGGGCTCCGGAAATTTCCACCACCTGAGGTTCTTTTACGTGCACTGACATCGCACACTACACGGGCCTCTAGAATTTCGCCTCCATCGAAATTCGACCGCCGCGGCCAGGATCGAGCCCGCGTCTTTCGGGCCGGCAGCCGAGCGCCATGACCACTCAGCCACCGCGGCGGCCCCGATTTTTAATAATAATTTTTAACTTTTATTCTTGACCGCCTAGTTGCAATCAGAGATTTGTAGGCGGTCGTTAGTAATAGCCATATCGATTTTCAGAATTTAGAAAACGCGATTACCCTTGGCGCCGTGGCTGGACAAAATTTGACCATTTGACCTGTTACGTGCACTGGAAAGCTTGCTATGCCTGCGTGCTTTTCGACAGCCCATGTATTTCAGTACGATGCAGACAAATTTTGTCGAGCCGCAGCACCCAAGATAATCGCGTTTTATAACTTCTTAAAATTGATACGGCTATTAGTAGTTACCGGCTTCAAATACTTAATTTAAAACTAGGCGCCTAACTCTAATTCTTAAAAAGTTCAGTATTAAAACTTAGTTATCCAGCCTACTAGATCAAACGATTCTGCGGTTCTCTGGTGCCCGAAAACACTAGTAATACTACGCTTGAAAAGCAAAATTTTTTCTTAAACATCTTATTTTTGAGATTTAGTGAAAATCTTCCCTGATACACATGCTATATTGCTCGTTTACTGACCGCAAACGGCGCAATATTGGTTTCCTTTATATTTTTTCTTCTATGCCACGCGGTTCTTTTGTGTAAAATGTGTTCCCTGCTATAAAGCTTCTTTGAGTCAGCGTTAGTTCTATTTTCTTCTAATTTGTGTCGTTCTTTTCGTGGTGTTTGCTCATAATCGCCCTACTTCGCGAGCTCTCCCGCTCTATCGTAGTTACACAATGACAGGGATACATTCTGTGTACAGAGTGAAATAACTGGTTAGAATATTTACGCGGTGGCGTATTTTTGGAACGTACCCCCAGGTCATCAACAGCACCTTACCAATATTATTCAAGTGGAAGTTTTCAAGGGTATTATCCGGCGAGTACTAGTCCATGGGGAAGAAATTAGAGGATAACGAATAGTTTGCAGTTCATGGAGAGCTCTGCCAGCTATGGGCCAGTAACTCAGAGCTGTTACGTTAAGAGACAAGGAGACAGCAGCGTCGGTCTGGAACAAACGCGATTAAATGAACATCATGCCAAAATCAAGAAGCAGAAAAGGCCGATTAAAGATCATGTACTGCGAGGGCAAGATAATGAATGGACCATAGTGTGGCGTGTTGGATCCCAAAAGTAGACAAAAGTAAAGGTGGGGTGGTTCAACATAGGGTGATTCAGCAAAAGAAGTTTCTGCGGATAACGTGACAGCAGGTGGCGCTCGAGAAGGTAACTAGAGGTCATTGGACCTTTGTACGACGTTGCACATAGTTACTTTGGTGATGAAGGTCCTGAAGATGATGACCACATTGCTGCCTCCGCGTTCAGTGATTATGCTCCACTCGTCCTGCCGGCTTCACGTTAGCTTCCCAGCTTCTCAATGTGAGAGCCCATTGACCAATTCCTCGCGTTCGCTTCTCTCGGCTGCCGCGGCCACAGCTTATTGTATCTGTGCTGAGCACTGTTAGGCACAAGGCTTTCCCTTGTATCACTCGATAACTGAATGGGTCACATTTTTTACTGTGTTCAGCTAGGATCAAAGTGTGTCTTAACATCCTGAAGGAACTACGCAAGCCTATGTGTATGAGCAGTCAGCCTTCGGGAGATCAATCAGCCTGCACAGAAGCCGTTGAAGCAATACGAAACCAATACTTATGCTAAATGGCCTTGTTATGTGGCTGACCCCTCAACTGCCCACAACTTAGACAAGATTCTTACGTGTTCTTGATTCATTAAGTTTCGTCCACAGCTAAAGAGTTGCTGTGTCTGCCGCGTGAATTCGCTAATTGTGTCCACACAGCCGCACGGGTTCGCACACGGCAAACACAAAATACTCAGTTTATTATGACTGCGCTGACTGTTCTGATAACACCAAATTATGTTTCCTTGAGTTTGAGCAACGATTTCCTTCTATATCAATCTAGACGAGGCCGCAAGTGGTGCTTCTGGGAAGATTACAAGTAATTCTCAAAAATAGAAATTTTGAGGTAAAAATGTTCTTTTTCGACATAGCGTTCACGCTGCTGACGGAATCCAGAAAACCGAATAATCGTCGTGACTAGTACGCTGGTTAACTAGTTTTTAAACATCAACTTTTTATTATCACAGTTAGTCGCCGAGTTGTAATGAGAGATTTATAGCTGCCCGTTATTAACAACCATAACTGTTTTAAAGCGAGAGCGCTACTCCTCGGATTACAACTTCAGATTTCAACGCGGATGACAGAGTGACCTTTAATGCCTCGCAAGGTCAAACCAAACACAACTGAGTGGTGGTATGGCCCAAGCTATGGTAGTACGACCACGAGATCATAGGACTATAACCATTGGGTACCTCACCTTCACCTTTTACCTTGACATTTGATTTTAGAACGTGGGCACGACATCGACGATGACCTTGAATGGCACACAAGGTCAAATCGCATTTAACTGCTTGCTGCTATGGCCCAAGCTATGGTAGGAAGACAACGTAATCATATGACTATAACCACTGGGTAGACAACCTTGACCTTTGACCTTAACATTTGATTTTAGTCAGTGGATACAATGGTTAACAGAGCTTTCGCTCGTGTAACTTTGTTCAAGCCACGTTTAACCCCAGCCACTTTTTTTTTGAGTTTCGCGAACTCGAGAATAGTCGGTGCTGCGGCTCCACAAATTTTGGCCTCATTGTTTGTCAGGAGTTGTTTGTTTAGCATGAATACAATTTTCAATTCTTGCTTCGTATACATAAATTGGGATATAACTCCGCAGTGAAGTTATAATTTGGGCTTGCCCTGGACCTGTGTCCTTTTATTCTCACCGCAGAATCAATTAAACAAATGGACATGAAATGGCAATGCACGTGTGAAAGATGCCTCTATCAAGCAACCACCTAATCCTTGGATTCTTAACAATTCAGGAATTTCGTGTAAACCTGCTACAAGTATGAAAGCTAATGTCAATACAAACCCAGAACATGAAGTAAAGTTTGAAGTTGGAGAGCATTATGATTTCCCACATTCTCGGACAAAATTCTGAACGTTGAAAAATTGTAAAATATTCTTGTGGAAATATTGCATTTAATAGTTCATTTATATGTTAAACAAAATCTTCCTATTAAAAAGTTTCCATCGATCACATCGATCATTTAAGCCTGATGTAAAAAAAACGACGGGGAACGCTTTGACCATGGCAAGAACGTTCATAATAAATAAATTTCGAAACTGCCATAGGGTGGTCTGGGGATGTATTTGCTGTTGTACTGAAATCTTAAATTGCACTAAAAAATTCCAGTGGCAAAATGCTACCTTCTCAAAAATGCCTATCTCGCGATTAGTTGGCTGTGTAAAGCTCTGAGCCTGCGTTTTTCTTTCCTACAGTTATGTGCTCATATTACACTTTCATTAAAGATTTTAATGCAGATACAAAACAAACATTCCTCCCCAGGAATTTACCAAAAATAAATCAAGGTACATAGTTTTGTTTTATGATGTTTAACGTCTCAAAGCGACTCAGGCTATAAGGGACACAAAAGTGGAGCGCTGCGCATAATTTCGACCACCTGGAGTTCTTTACGTGCACTGACATCACACAGTACACGCGGGCGTGTAGCATTTCGCCTCCATCGAATTGCGACAGCCGCGGCCGGGATGGAACCCGCATCTTTCGGGTCAGCAGCCGAGCACCATAACCAGTGAGACTCTGGAAGGTTGTCAGTGTGCATAGTTTTGCGCAAGAAGCTTTGGACCAAGTGCACATTTTTTTTTCATAACACAATTAATGCAGGTGTGTTGAAATTTTTTATAGAGACGCCTTCTACTGCAGGTTGATATGTCGACGTAAGACCAAAATAAACAATCAGGGCAATAAGCAAAACTAGATAACTGGTCATTAATTGCGCGCAAATTATTTATGATACTCTTTTAGTACCAATTTTGTTTTGTATGCCAACAATGCTGCTGAATTTGCTCTATAAAACAATATGATATGAATTAGCGGTGTGAGTCAGGCTTAACTTCCTGCTTTCCGCTACCACAGGACTTCTAACAGAGCAATTTAAGTATTTAAAGCAATAGGAAGGTAAAATACTGTCACGTAGTGGTTACGGCAGTTAGGAGGAATGAAGACGGACTGAGGTTCTTCTAAACGAAAACTGTTTATTCGGCTGACTTGCGCCACACAATGGACTGAATTATTCGGCGGCGGTGAAGCGACAAGCGTGCTCAGCTGTCGTTGAACGAATGGCCCACCGCTGTCTGCCGTGCCATAGCCTCGTATATTTTTTCATGCCCGCGCAGTGGTGGTGCGGAGACCGTCCGTCGCCCTCTCCTTTCCTCCTCGATTTACGCCTCGGCTCTCCGCGAAAGGCGCTCGCACCCCATACTTGCTCTCGCTCTCGCAGACACAGCTAGGCGTCGAGGCCCATCGAAGCACCCAAACCGACCTGTAAATCAAGAGTTGTGCGATTTCCGTCGTGTTGTTTGCAGGTAAGTGTGTGCGCTTTGCGACAGCAGCATGTTTATTTTTTTTTTCTTGAAATATCAGGGATACATGACCAAATTTGTGAGCAGTGTACACAAATGAAACGACCGTTTGTTTACTAGGTTTTCCGCGACCACGTGTTAGTTGTTGGCGTCGTTGCAATGTATATTGCTTTACTACTATAAAATCAGCGATTTACGATTCATATTTCTTATCGTTTCTTTGTGTTACTTTCTTTTTTATACCCAATCAGTTTTCTATCTGCAGTGTGGAATCGGTGGTGGTGTCCTGCGCCCGACAAGATGCCGTACTGCTGTGTGCCACGCTGCAAGTCATCCAGCAAACAACGGACGCCGGGCGTATCGTTCCACGAAATACCAAGTGATCCGGTACTGTGCGCAAAATGGCTAAAAGTCATTTCTCGTGAAAACTGGGCACCAAATACGACGTCGTGCTATTCGACTGTATGCAGCCGAAACTTCAGTTCCTCTGACTTTAAGGAAGGTTGCAAAATTTGGAAACTTAAGAAAGACACTATCCCCAGCATTTTCGAAGAATATCCGGCGTACTTGCAGCCTCCTAAAAAAAACAGCGACAAGAGATGCGTCAGTGAAAAAGCGCGAGGCTGCTGCGCTAGCCAACCCACCACCGCCGAAGCGACGAGCAGTCGACAACCAAATGGAGTCGAGTCCGCATCCGCTCGACGAATTGCCGGTTGTTGACGTCGGCTTTGAAGATTTGTCACCTGTCGACTGCACCGCTACCGAGCCGTTGCCAGCCGTGAACAACGGCGCTAGCGAGCGCTGCATCACCGCGACTGTGCGAATGGACAGAGCAGTGCAAGTGTCTTCACAATTCTCGGTTTCGACAATGGAAAAACGAAAGTGGAAGCGCAAAGAACGAGACTTAAACGCGCGTATTAAGCGGCTCAAGAATACGGTCGACAACTGCAAACAGGAGATACAAAAGCTCAAGGAAGAGTCCTTTGTTCATGCATCCCTCCAAGTTGTCGAGAAATCGAAGGAGAATGACTTGGCTGCGTCAGTATTAGTAGAACAAGTTAAGAATTTCGGGAAAACGAAACCAATGTGGTCTGATCTTACAGTGCGCCATGCTGTGGTTTTACGTAACCTCTCGACTCGCGCATACGAGCATATAAGGACTACTGGCTTTCTCCAGCTGCCCAGTCGAAGCACTCTGGAGAGTTTTATGGGCTCATCGCGTGGAGAAATCGGCGTGACGGAACTCGTGAAGCAAAGGCTGTCAACCGAGCTCGCTTCTCATCCCTCATCGCAATCCAGAGCGTGTTTGTTGATTGTAGACGAAATGCGCGTGAAACAGAGGCTACTTTACCATAAACAAAGGGACGCCTTCATCGGCGAAGTAGACTACGGTGGGAGCTTTCCTAAGGAAACAACAAATGAGCCTGTGCTAGCCAACTCACTTCTGTGCTTCGTCCTCAACGGCCTTTCAGTTTCGTTCAAAATACCCGTGGCCTACTTTTTCACGAGAAATTGCACTGGCCGCGAGCTGCACACGCTCATGCGACACGTCCTGAAGGAAGTTGAAGACATAGAATTTTTCGTCGTGCGCATCGTCACCGACAATCACAAAATCAATGTCTTAGCGTTCCAACTTCTATGCAACGGAAGCCTCACGCATTGCATTGAGAACCCCGGAACACCGAATCGAAAGTTTTTCTTAGCATTCGATCAGTGCCACTTAGTCAAAAACGTGCGATCGCAGTTTTTGTCGTGTGACATTGGAAAAGGCGGCGAAATAACGGCGAGCCATTTGAAGAGCCTCTACTAAATGCAGCAAGGCAGCCTTGTAAAGCCAGTTCGATTTCTAACTTGGAAACACGTGTTCCCCACAAATATTGAAAAAATGAACGTGAAAAGAGCAATTCAAGTTTTGTCTCCTGCCGTGACAGCTGCACTGAAGCTCCTGCAAGAGCAAGCGGGCCACACATGCGACGCAAGTTTCGCTGGTGTCGGACGGACGGTTGAATTTATGGACACCATGCACCGCTGGTTCATGCTCATGGACGTGAGCAATTCTACCCAGCACATACACCAGAACAATGCCGACTGCAAGCAGTTGGAATCTACAAGCGATGAACGGCTGATCTGGCTTGAAAAAAGCTTTCTCGACTACCTGGCCGACCTTAAAAGCCAGTGCCTGGCGAAGAACTTCCTAACCAAGGAGACTTATGAAGGTCTGGTGATGACAGCTCGTTCAAATGTTGAGTGCATTCGGTATCTTCTTGAAGAGATGTGCTTTCACTTTATTTTAACCAGGAAAATGTCGTCTGATCCAATCGAGACGTTTTTTGGCTGGCTGAGGAAGTCAGCAGGCTCAAATGATCAAACGGATGCCCGAGCTGTTCTCTCGGGTATCGAGAAGACTCTGAAGACTGGAATCGCGTCGGCGTCAAGTACGAGCAACGTAATGGCAGCAGAAGGCAGCGATTGCTTGTCAACGCTGCCGCAACAGAAAAACACAAGGGAAGGAACCAGCAAGGAATTCCCTGCAGATGCATGTAGAGAGCTCACAGAGCGACTCAAGCGAGGACAGCCTGTGCTTCCTACTCCAGATGTCGCAGCATTGGCTATGGTCGGCGGCTACTTGGCAAGAGCTGTACAAGAAAAGATCGATTGTGAGGAGTGCGTCAGCCTGTTAGCAAAGCCAAACGCCTCGGCGCCCTCGGACTCGCTGATAAAGCACCAAGACCGCGGTGGACTCATCTACCCATCTGGACAACTTTTAGCGGTTCTCTACGCATTAGAGAAATTTATCTGCGTTCTTCTCGCAAGAAGAAGGCACATGAATCACCCTTTGAAGGAGGCTGTGAGTAATGCCGCTGCAATACTCCGCTAGCGCAAAACCTTGATGTGCTCGACTCCAGGACACCAAGAGAACCTGCTACAACTGTTGTTGACGAAGTTTTTCGCCCAATTTTCACAAATTTTGCAATGAAGGCGACAGACAAACACGACATGGCTAAAGTGTTTGAAATAAAACCGCTGTCACGAAAGACCCTCAAACTGTGAGCTATGATCTCACAGTTAGGCACTTTTTGGTGAAGGTCTGGCTCTTCACAACATCTTTTGTGTTGCTTACTTCCGGTGCACATTGTGTACAAACATCAATTCAACGTGCGATTTTATTTAATAGTTCCATGTCAAATACGAACGCCTAACGTGTCTCAACGAGCGCCCGCGCAAGCAGCGTTGTCGCGTCGTCTACTCTGGGACTGGGTATGGGTTGGCAGCGCGATCTGGTGGCGGGCGCATGAACTAGGCGGTACGGACGGCGCGCTTTGTTCCTTCTTTCAGTGGGCGGGCATGAAAACATATAGGAGGCTATGGCCGTGCCCAATTTAAAGCGGATACCGAAGTTTTGAGATAAAGCGTGCAAAGTTACAAGAAGGTTCTGGAAAAACGTAGCATCAGCTCTGCCTGGCTGCGATCAATCGAGTCGCGTCTTGCGCCGCAAACAAAGCGATAAAGCGGCGTGCCGCAGCTTCTGAGAATGAACAAACACTGCAAAGATTCGCGATATTACTCCCCTCTCAAAGAAGCATCGACCCGATGCATTAAAACAACTAAGGCGGCTAGCAACAAATAAAACCACTCGTGCGAAAATAAACACGGAAGGTGGAAACCAGCGTCCTTTAGCGGGCTTAATAATAGGGCTTGTGGGGTTTGAATTGGGGAGATAAGTACGTTCTCCCCACTCAATCGCGGCTGACACGGTTCAAAGCCGCCCGGACCCCACCCCGTGATCGCGTACGCTACCGAGCGCTCGCCGACCACGGCGGGCCTTACTCTGGGGGAACAAAGGAGCGACACATTGGCTGACACAAACAGGCATTTATTGCTATAGAAACAATAACGCCAGCTAGCAACAAGGTACGCTAATGAATCGAGGACATCCGACTCACCAGCAAGGTTCCGAGCGAATGTTCGCCCGCGCTAGGGCAAGGAATATATCCTCCGAAGGCCGGACGGGACGAGTACGGGAGCCTGTCTTCCCGTCGCTTCCTCGCCCCGCCGGCGAAGAGCGAAGCCGCGAGCGACGCGTTCGCTCGCGCCGATCATCCCAGCCGAAGCGACCCCATCTTCCGCGGGCGGGCTTCAGCAGTCTCCCGCGCAGCGACGCTGGCGCCCTCTCTTGCCAGTTAATGTAACTGACAAGGAAACGCGTTCATCCTCGGGGTGAGACTGCTGCTGCACGGTGCCTCGCGGGAAAGCAAACTCAGGGGGCTGCAGGGCAGGTCCCCACAGGCTTTAGACGGACAACATGGACAACTTCTGGTCGTACGCAACGTCGGTGCGATGCAGTCAAAGCGTCAGGGATGACTTCATAATCCAGTTCACCTCACCGACCAGGAACATTGTACGGGCCGAAATAGCAGCGCAAAAGCTTTTCACTCAATCCACGGCGGCCAATGGGCGTCCAAACCCAGACTTGGTCTTTTGGCTTGTATTCCGCGTTGCGTCTTCGAAGGTTGTAGCGTATGGCCTCGGTCCGCTGCTGGACTTTGATGAAAGTCTTTGGGCTTATTGGACGGGCCTAAGGTGAGTGGTGACGTCGATGTTGTCTTCTTCGGTAACGTTGGGCAGCATGGCATCCAGCGTGGTCGTGACATCCCTGCCATGGACGAGTCTAAAAGGCGTCATCTGGGTGGTCTATGATTGCGGGGTTGTAGGCGAAGACGAAGTAAGGCAGAATGACGTCACAGGTCTTGTGTTCGGCATCGGCATACATGGCGAGCATATCGGCGATAGTTTTGTTTAGGCGCTGAGTCAGTCCGTTGGTGTGTGGATGGTATGCAGTTGTCGTGCGGTGGCTGGTGTGGCTATAACCCATTATGGGTTGCGTTAGTCCCGCCGTGAATACTGTTCCTCTGTCCGTAATGAGCACATACGGAGTGCTCTGTCGCACAAAAATGCACTCCACGAAAAATTTGGTGACTTCTGACGCCGTTTCTTTCGGTAGGGCTTTTGCCTTGGCGCAGCTGATCAGGTAGTCGGTCGCTATGATGATCCGCTTCTTTACAGACGACGACTTTGGGAAAGGGCCAAGCAAGCATGGCCAGGATTCTGGTTCATCCGCTCCTAGTTCACAACGCCGCCACCACGGGCCGCATGAAGTTGAGCTCCTCCTCCTTCTCTTACGTTCTTCCTCCCGGTTTGAGAGAGAGACGCTAGTAAGCTTCGCCCATTGTCCGCTTTGTGTGTCCTCCCCTCAAGCCAAGCTCCTCGGGAGGGGGGCACCCTTCGCGTTTCTTTTTTTTTTTCCACCCAGCGTGTTCGAAACGGGCTGACTGTGCGGCTCCCCTAGTCTAATAAGGTGGATTGTTGAGCTAGTTGGTGCATGATCGAATAAATGGCAGCGGAAAGTAAACGAAGACATCGAAGAAACACACAGACGAGGACGATGCTGCTTTTTTTTTTAACTGGACGTTCCCGACGGTGACCACGGGGTTTTTTCTTATTTGGACGCGTGTTCTCTGCTTCTCTGTGCAAGCCTTTACAAATGGGAGGAACCACACATTCCACATATGCTCGGTGCAAAATCGTGTGGAAGCGGAATAGTGTCGAAACGAGGTTTCGTCCGAGGCTCTCACCTTGAGAAATTCGTTGAACAGACGAATCGGCAGCATCGTCCTCGTCTGTGTGTTTCTTCGATGTCTTCGTTTACTTTCCGCTGCCATTTATTCGATCCCCTAGTCTGTTCCTTTACTGCGGTGCAAGAAAAGAAAGAAGTCGGGTTGGGGTTGAAGCGGTGTACACATCCGTCTTTGTCCGACTTTGAGGGGCCATTTGTCAAAAACTACTGGCGGTATATATGCACATCACACAAGATATGGCTAAACGTTCCAGAATTGTGCCAAGGCCCAGCTATCACTCAGTGAGTCCAGAGCATAATGCGTGGAATAGAATTTTTTTAGCGCTGCACCCAACTTCTCCCCGTGGGACGGTCTGTGTCTTCATGGTAAATGGTGTTTTGCTGTGCAGAAAATCTGATGACTGGTGACAGAGCAGAACTAGCGGCCGTATAAGCATCAGTAAGAACCTTGTGTTGCGCATTTGTTTACACGTCAGTGTTTTTATTTTTTCGAAAGAGGTTGCAGTTATAACCTGACTCACCATAATTGTCAAGTTTTTTCGCAACGGGGGAAAAAATTACGGACAACAATGAAGTCTACTGACGAGATGTGAAGGAGAAAGCTTGCAGCGTGGTGTTCGGCTGCGGCGATGGCGTGCTGCTCTAATGCAATGGCCAGCCAAGCTGATCAGTTCACGCCGCCCGAATGGAAGTTGATGAAGGCGACGATACCCAAACCCAGCTCGAACCCCTGTGCTTCCTTTTTTCGAGTTGAGTTGAGTTGTCGACAGAAGGACAAAAGGAAAAGCACGGGCTTGCTTACTTGCTCAATGCGGAGCCACGCCCAGCTGCCTGCGTGCGGATAGTAGGAGGTGAAAGATGGGAGTAAAGAGACAGAAGAAAAGCGCGCGCAATAGCCCGTAGGCCACGGGCCAATCCCGGAGGCAGTGCAGTACCGGGCTGACCTGTGCCAGAGTGCGTTACGCCAAGCACTCCGCCATACTTTCAAAAATATGCGTAATACCCAAGCCTCAAGGGCCCATATGAGATATTAAGCCAGGTATGTGAATGGCATCCCCCTTCGAAAGCGGACCGGGGATTGAGACACACCCGAATACTCGATCCTGTGCTTCCTTGCTATCGCTCCCCTTTATATTTCTCCTCGATATCATTTCCCTTTCTCCTCCGCCGGTTGCAGCTCGGGTGGTTAAGATATTAGATACCAATTGCCACGGCCGGCAACATTATTTTCCTTCACTTTTGATGCGAAAGCTTCACTATGCTACCTCGTAACGATTTCGCGGTGCTTACGGTTTTGACCTTCAAGTGGGCCAGAGGTCAGTCCTCTCACGGCGTGGTTCGAGCGTCCACCGATATATGTGAGACAGTTACTGCGCCATTTCCTTTCCTCAAAACCAATTTTAGAAACTAACCTTGAAAGTAAAAATTGAAAATTGGTTTTTTGAGAAAGGAAATGGCGCAGTATCTGTCTTTCATATCGGCTGACACCTGAACCGCGCCGTAAAGGGAAAATGGAGGGAGTGAAAAAAAAAGGAAGAAAAAGGTGCCGTAGTGGAGGGTTCTGGAATAATTTAGACCACCTGGGGATGTTTAGCGTGCACTGACATCGCGCCCTATCCACTGAGCCAATGCGGCGGGTTCCCTTCGTGGGTGCGGAACCCACTTCGGAAAGTATTTTATTTACAAAACTTAATTTTTCTTTTTCTGATTAGGTCACGTGGTTTTTCCAAACCTCTGGGGAGGACAACGCCTGATTTTCCTCCTTATGAGCTGCTATGTTTTCGCAAAAATGAAAATATGCTGCCTTCTACTTACGAACGGCGCTGATCATTTTACCTAGGCTGCTTGCACACAACATGTGTTTCCTGCATTTATACACAAGTATGGTGACAGGTTGCTCAGCGTACAAATTATTGAATAATACCATTTAAACGTGTAACCATTTTCGGGATGCGCTTGTATAGGAATTGTACCTGCATGCACGTGACTTTCTGGCGCCCTAGTTCACTGCCTTTTTCTGCATGTGTGTGTGTGTGTGTGTGTTGGGCTGAGTGTGTGGGTGTGCGCGCGCGCGCCACGGTAGAGTCCATTGCATGCAGTGGCGCAAAAACGCGGAGCTCCCACTTGGCTTGTCGCAAGTTTGGCTTGGTTAGGAGGGCGAGGGCCGGCTCAGGATGTGAAGCTTTTAAGTTCCATGGCTGATCACCGGCCTGTCTTATGACGTAGGGATAATGTAAACAGGAAATTCGAGAATGTAACATGCAACCAGATCCCTCGGATTTTTTTTTTCATCACATTACTCCGCATGAACATGTCCAGACATCGAGAACCACACGCTCGAGACAACACAGGCTTTTTGCGCGCGTGGTTTTCTTCCACCGGCCTTGAGGAAACACGCGCGCCCATTTTCATACGACAGTAATTCATGTCCCCATAAAAACAAAATACATGCTATGCTTGATGAATCGTTTATCTTCAAGACAGTCACGTTTCCATGCCCGCCCCCCAAGTCGCCACCTGCTCGTCGGCCATGGCGGCCTCGTCGACGGCGACGTGCGCAAGCAGTCATATCGGAAAAGAGCGGGCTTTCTGCGCACCTATTCGCTCGCGTCAGCCGCCGCCTCCTCAACCGTCGTCGGGCGGCGTGCGAAAATTATCTGGTAGGTCCACATTGGTGGCGGCGCTCACCATCGGGTGAAAATCGCCGGCCTCACGCCGTAAAAACGCCTCATGCATCCCGGCATTAAACGCTGTGGCTGAGCGGGGTTAAGATACTAGATTACGATACCTGGTGACATGACCAAGCGCCGTCACATGTCCGAGATGGGAGGTGCACTAGCGGGTGGCTGTTGGCTGGTTATACGGTCGAGTGCTCATTGCTCGCCGGGCTAAATGTTACGTCATGAGACCATGCGAAATAGCCTGAAATTTCGAATACAAAATATGCAGAGGACACCAAGCCGCAGAAAAGACCTGTTAATGCTATAGCATCATACCAACAAGGCGGAGCTAAGTGTTCCCCAAATTTCTTAATTTCAGCGCGATTTATTTCTTTGTTCAAAAGTACTGCTCATAGTGCTGCCGCAATGAGGAGTTGTGTAGTCAAGTCATCAATGTTGTACTTTGCGATCGTTATGGAGCGCTTGGATTTTGATGTAGGCGAAATGCTAGTGGTCCGTGTACTGTTCGATTTCAGTGCATGTTAAAGAACCTCAGCTGGTCGAAATTTCCGGAGTCTTTCACTACGGCGTTCCTCATAGCCTGAGTTGCTTTGGGACGATAAACCATAAACCAAAACGCATGGAAATATTATACGGCTTATGGAAAAGCGTGATGAAGGAGATTCCACAATTATTTTTGGGTGTGACATAACTATGAGGTATCGGAAAGCAAGCATTGCTTTTTCACGTTGTAAGAACTCGCTCAACGGCAGCTGGAGCTGTGATGCGCCAAAAATACCTTTTCACGTATTTGAAAGCACTGCCTGACAAATGCTTCAAAGACGATTAGAGATCATATAACGGCAGCAATGCGTCCCACCCGGTCCTCTTCGTTCCTTCTGTTGTTTTTCGTAACTGATCTAAACTGGGATCCAAGTGGAGACACATCACTTATGTTAAAGCTGAAATTTACTAACGTACCCTGACGCCCGGATCTACATGACGTTACTCACCAGCATGGTGACGTGACTCGATTACGACCGACGCTGAATACCCCCGGGAATTCGGTCCCCTCGCCGTCAACTGTGAATGCTGAGGCGGCCGCAGATAGAACATGCCATCGCAAATGAGAATCTCCAAAAGGAGGCCATATTAGGTTCAGGAGTGAAGTTGAAAATAGCGAAAATTAAATGTAGCAATGCGTACATTCAGTTTAACTTCTTCAGCCTACCGAATTTCCTAACCTGTTGAGTGTTTTGCTCAATTCTTTGTTCCTGTCCTTTTGTGCAAGTTGAAAAAAAAAATAACGGTGGTTTAGCTTTGGTTAAACCTGGAGTGACGCGATAGCTACAGCTGCCCGAGTGGAACTTGGTCACGTGACCAAGCACGTGACCAACAACGTGATCAGCCGCACCACGTGACCAACCACGTGACAGGGTGGCGGCGCATCTACAGGGTGTCAACGCAACCACAGGGTGGCGGTGCCGCCACCACCACGGCGCCGCCACGTTGAAGGCTCGAAATGCTGCCGTAATAATCGCTACAAAAACTCGTACAAAAAATCAAAGCGGCAGTTAACTTGACATGACAGAATACATTTATTATCGCATCACATTATGGCGCAGAAAAAGTCTAAACGATACATTTCGACAGTATATTTATGAAAATATATTTATGAAAAATGCTTTGTCTCTGGCATCATCACTAAGTTTGGAAGTCGAGTGTTCAAAACTGGCGGTAGTAGTAGTAGTAGCAGAAAACATTTATTCATAGAAAGGTAGGATAAAGAGGCGGGAAAAAACAGATTTTGGGTGGAGTCCTTATTTCAGGACCCCAATGTCCACCGCAGTTGCTCTTGCTTGGGATATCAGGCTACGCTGGGTCACCAAATAGGAGCTGAGCAGGGCAGACTCCCACTGTTCCTCGGATTGATGTTTGTCTAGTTCGGGGGGCTTGCTACCGGAGCAGCCCCATGTTACATGGTATGTTGTTGGAATTCCGCCACACCAGGGGCAGATTCCGTCGTATCTATCGGGAAACATGATATGGTATTTGTGTAGGTTTGGGAAGGTGTTCGTCTGTAGTTGTCGCCAGCCCCTCGCCTCTGCCGCCGTTAGCTTCGAGTGCGGTGGGGGATAGACCTGCCTTTGCGTTCGGAGAAGGAGGAGGCGTTCGCCGTACATAGAGGGATGAGGGGTGACGTCGGGGAGGTTAGTCGCTCGGTTGGTGTATCTCGAGCTAGACTGTCCGCGGCCTCGTTTCCCTCGAGCCCCTCGTGCCCAGGAGCCCAAGTGATTTGGTGCTTGCATGTGGAATTTTTAACATGTGGGGTAGTCAGAATGGGAGCGATGGAGTGTGGAAGTCTGCCAGTGAGGAAGAGCCGACACGCCGACTGGGAGTCTGTAACAATTTTTAGTCCGTTTCGCGTGGTATCGCCGTGCTGGATGGCGAGACCGATTGCGGCCGTTTCTGCTACTGTGGGAGAGCAGTTGCGTAGAGAGGCGCTGGCGATTTCCTTGAAGTTGGTGTCCAAAACTACCGCCACCGCGTTCGTGGAATTGGGGTACATGGCTGCGTCGACGTATACAGCATTTCGTGCCTGTCGGTGTGTGCGGCGCAGGTAGTCCACTCGCGCCTTTCGTCGTCCCTTTTGTGAGTCCGAGTGAAAACTGGCGGTATACCAATTGCGGAGACATTTTGTTATAGGAAGTCTCCCTGACTGCCGCGCTTTGGGGCCTCCTACTGTGCAATTTTACCAATTTCTCTAACACATTTTAGTCAATGAAAACCTAAAAACCTAAAGAAAACGTGATCAAGACACCTCTTAAGTTTATATTCCTCGCAGCTTATTTATATGCAAGCTAACAATATTTTTTCAAACATCAATAAACAAATGCAAAAGAAAAAGGTTTGAATTTTTCTGGGCTCTCTTATACAGATAACAGCAGTAACACATACCAGGTGTTACAGAGAAGACTAAGTCATCATCAAAATTAAGCTTTCTCGGATTAGCTCAGCTAACAAAGCGAAAGTCGTCGGCGTTCATTGTGTTCATTGGTGTTGGCGTTGACAACTTTCTTGGTGATTTTGTGGAAAGGAAGGGCGCATATAACTGGCCACCTGTGTAAGTGGGCGCCTCAATAGCGCTTTGAGGTACGTGATGGTGGTGAGAGAAAGATGTGGGCTGCATGCATTAGCGCTGACAACGTTGTGGCAGACACGCGGCACTGCAGCAATAGGCCGCAGCCTGACCAACCTCTCGCGATCAGCCATTAATTCAAATGCCACCTGCCAGGGTGGCAGGTTGGGCGCACTGCTCATCCAGTGTGCGGAACGCACTCAACGCTACAGGCGCTAAGCCGCGTCTGCTTGCACGATACATCACAGCTATCGCTCTCTAACAAGGTTCAGCAGTAGTTGAGCAACAGCTAATATTTTTTTATCCAGCTGATACTCGGCTAGATAACGTGGTCAGGCAGCAGCCGCTGCACGGCTGTGGAGCCCCTGCGCAGAGACGGCGAAGACTAGGCTTGGCGGCGCGGCGAAGTCACTTGCTGGGTTGCTATGGCAGCGGCGCAGCAAGGACGTTCAAGATCAAACGTGAGGTGACGGCGAAATCGCTCCGACGAAAGCAGGAAAAGCTTTCGCTTTTAAAATATGGATTTTGCGGCATAGTATACCAGTGCCCGCAAACTGTAGCTAACCGGTAGTTACCCAGTAGTTAACAGGCAGTAAACCGGGAGGAAGCTGGTTTACTAATTCTGATATTAACTTTTAACTATCAGTTAGGCGCCTAGTTGCAGTTAGAGGTAGGTTACTAATATCCGTATCAGTTTTTAGAATTTCGAAAACGCGATTACCCTCATCGCAGTGGCTCGACAAAATTTGGCTACATCATGCGATGGCTCAGTGGTTAAGGTGCTCACCTGCTGAGCCGGAATACCCGGGTTGGCACTCAACCGCAGCGGCTGCGCTTCTATGGAGGCGAAACGCAAAAGGCACCCATGCGCTGTGCAATATCACTACACTTTGAAGATCCCTAGTTGGTCGAAATTATTCTGGAGCCCTCCACAACGGCACCTATTTGTTCCTTTCTTCTTTAACTCCCTCCTTCATCTCTTCCCTTACGGTGCAATTCGGGTGCCCTCCGAGATAGGCGGGACAGTTACTGTGTCATTTCCTCCCCTCAAAAGCCAATTTTCAAGAACCAGTTAGCGCCAAAATACATGCGCT
This sequence comes from Amblyomma americanum, assembly GCF_052857255.1. Taxonomy (NCBI): domain Eukaryota; kingdom Metazoa; phylum Arthropoda; class Arachnida; order Ixodida; family Ixodidae; genus Amblyomma; species Amblyomma americanum. Next base: position 56,368,383 of record NC_135505.1, on the reverse strand, counting down.
TTCGAAAGCATGCAAGCAAAGAAACCTTTCCAGTGCGCGTAACTAGTCGAAACAGCCTAATTTTGTCGATCCATATGGCCAAAGGTAACCATGTTTTGGAAATTCTAAAAACTTATATGGCTATTACTAACTACCGGCTACAAATCTAAAATTACGACTAAGCGCCTAACTGCAATTGTTAAAAGTTAATTATTAAAATCTAGTTAACCAGCTGAATAGTTAAAACGATTCACTGGAAACAATTCACACTGGTAATACTGTGCCGTAAAAGCCATATTTTGAAGCCAAAACGCATATTTTTGAAACGTCTTCCAGGTAACACCTGGTATTCAGAGTCGCTCAGCTAATGCTAAGGAAAGCTTGAAGAAACAAATGCGCGCGCTGCAAATATTCTGCACTTGCAAGGTTTAGGTTGTCATCTGTTCTATCCAAACATATTGTTGTGCGCTTATTTTTATTCCTCGAGATGGGAAAGCGAACCAGCTGCAGGTTTTTTTTTATGTGTCAAATCTTGCCGCTTCACTCCTCTGTCAGTAGGTATGCTATACCGTTTTACATCGCCCACGAGCGATTCCTCTTTAATTCGCTCGCCTTGCATGCTTTGCATTATGTCTACTTGTGAATGACAACGTATCCGGTAACACTGGCATGCGTACATTAGTAAATAAAGTCCTCACTTGGTCTACATTTATGTTGAAAATGTTGAGCTAAAGTTATGAATAACAAGAGAGATAGCGCTACTTGTTAATTACGTACTTCAGGAATATTATGTCCAGCAGAAGGCGCCTGCTGTATTTCTGCATTATTCGGACCTTTGCATGTCATCTCTTTAAGCTTCGGTAAATTATCTGCAGTGCCTTGCATATCCTTTGGAATAATAATACATTTGCTCCGACGTCTCCCTGTACTGCTTTTTTCTGGCCAAATGTTGTAATTTTACCTAATAAAATATGAGAGCACTACGTAAACCGCAATTAGCACCATGTAAGCAAGGACCTTAAGCTGTTTGCATGCTATAAACATGAACTACCGGTCGTTGTGTACATTTTTTATGGTCGTTGTTTTATGAGGGTTTAACGCCCCAAACCGACTCAGGCTATGAGAGACGCCGTAGTGAAGGGCTTGGGAAATTTCGACCACCTGGGGTTCTTCAACATGCATCGACAACGCATAGTACACGGGGCTCTCGAATTTCACCTGCATCGAAATTCGACCGCCGAGGCCGGGATCGAACCCGTATCTTTCGGGCCAGCAGCCGAGCGCCATAACCACTCAGCCACCGCGGCGGCGTGTCACGTGTCGCATGTGCAATGTTGAATGCTAACTGTGATGGGTGGCAATTCTATGTAGTAGTAGTAGCGGTTATTTTATCCAAATAATAAAAAGAAAAGAAGGGAAAGATTTTTCCTGCTGCGAGCACCTGAGCTGGGGCAGCGCAAATAAAGGGATATCAGGCAGATTAGAGAAATGAAATAACTATAGCCATAAACTATAGGAGGGAGAGTGGTCAGGAACTATGTACAAGTATTATCTTTACAAATTCGCAGTTTTATGTCAGAAAAAAAACGAAGAAATTTTGAGGACACTGAAGACTGCTTGTGAAATCATGGAATGCGAAAGAATTAATGTTTAATCCTGGCCCTCGTGGATAGCTCCAAACGAAGACGCGTCCTTTGTTTGTTCTTGTTCCCAGATCATTACCCGCCGCGGTGGCTCAGTGGTTAGGGCGCTCGACAACTGAGCCGGAGTTCCCGGGTTCGAACCCGACCGCGGCGGCTGCGTTTTTATGGAGGAAAAACGCTAAGGCGCCCGTGTGCTGTGCGATGTCAGCGCACGTTAAAGATCCCCAGGTGGTCGAAATTATTCCGGAGCCCCCCACTACGGCACCTCTTTCTTCCTTTCTTCTTTCACTCCCCCCTTTATTCCTTCCCTTACGGCGCGGTTCAGGTGTCGGCCGATATGCGAGACAGATACTGCGCCATTTCCTTTCCCCAAAACACCAAAGCGTGCTTGTGGCCTCGAGCGCGTTTGGTTCGCAACCTAGTGGTTGTCTCGAATTCTGCCTAAGCCTCTTATCTTCTTTAATCGAAACGATGACCCCACACTGAATTTCCGTGACAATCCTTCCACACAAACCAAATCCACAGTGATTGCACACGCATGTAAGCTCTACGCTTGTCATGCTGTAGGAATTAAAAAAAAGTTACCAACAAGCTCTACAGACCGCCCTGAATTGTGTAATCAGGACATGCAAACAAACACAAAACGTAACATGGACCGAGGTGCTTAAAGAAATGGCTTGGGAAGGTTGTTACTTACCGTTTTGGCAATGACTCTCTCGACCAGGTGGTACATCAAAACTTCAGCAGAAGAAAGTCAATGGACGCAGGGAACTGGCTAACCAGATGCAGCTGATGACAGACAGTAGCGAGACAGCCAGGTCCTGAGGATCTTAAAGGATGCGGGAGACGAGGGCAAGGTGTATGGGGGGCGATGGCGGTTACATGGAACTGGCTAAGGGAAAATCTTCCTTCATTGGCTCCGCCGAAGATGCAAGGGATCTAAATCTAGCTCAGAACGATCTCCCATGGCTCCGGACCCTGGTTTTAAAGACCTAGAAACCCGGCCCACCTCTTGCATCGCCCAATCAACAGCAAACTAACCCATCATTGATTTACAAACTTCATGGCACGCCCTCCAATTTCGGCAAGGTTCAAACCCTCTCCCTGAAATACACAGCACATCTAAATTGCTATAAGAAAATGTAATTCCGGGAATGAACCTCGAAATGCTTGGGCCAACAGGTTTACGTGCCACGCCCCATTCTTCCACAGTATTACTCAATCTCTCTCCCTTAAAAAGTAAAAAGAAAAACATATGAAAATACATCAAAACATTCCCATGCGGCTCCCAGCTTTACGCCAATTACCGATATTCAACCGATCGCTACCGCTGCGAGTAGTAGACTACTCGTCTTCGGGACGACTGTTGACAGGCGTCCCCGCAAAATCTGGAAAGAGGCGCCAGCCTGTCGTTGCTGCCTCTGAACACGCTTCAGCGTTTCGTTAAGCAGGCCCGCTTCTCGGGACCCGTTGGTATGCCCCATCCTCTGACTTCGACGCCGTCGCGGCTTAGACGCGGCGTCTGCTTGCCGCGTCCGCGCTGACCATGCGCTATGCTACGCTATCACTGCGGTGGTTTCCTTAGACGGGCGAAGGGGGGCGGGCGGTTTCGGGAAAACGTCTTGGCTCCTTTCCTCTGGCTCGGTCTTTGCCTTCGCCGGTCTACGCCCGCTTGCCTCGCCATGCACGCTTCCTGCTGACGGGGATTAACAGGGAAATCGCCGCATCTCGGCGCCGGGCTGTCGACAAACCCTCGGATGGTTCGAACCTCGGCTTTTTAAGCCCTCGTGTTGAAGACATCCGGGTCAGTGGCTGCAAACCATGGATGTAAGAAGCTGGAAGTGTCCCCAGGGAGCGATTAACATTCTTCCCTGTCTGTTGGATGTGCCACGACTCAAGTAGAAGCCTCCTGTGCGGGTTAGCTTCGGTTTCCAGTACATTAGTGCCGTCAACGTCCATTCGGTGGTCGCATGCCTCGCAGTGTTCGGCCGCAGCACTGCGGTCACGGTTCATTTGTCGGACGTCCGCTTTGTGTTGCCTCATTATTTCAGCGAAGTTCTTCGTTTCCCCTATGTACGATTCCGGGAAGACCGAGCAGGACATTTGGTATACAACCTCTTGGGCCCTTTCTTTTGGGTGACGGCCGTTTGGGGGGGGGGGGGGGGGCGACTATGTCGTGCAGCTCGTGCTTCGCACCATAGGGAACAGAAACATAGCGCATCCAAAAAGCAACCATGGACTGCGCTCCACGATTCGAGGAAAAGTAAAAGGAGAAAAAACAAGAAAGGCAGGCAAAGGCACAGCAGGAGACCCCTCCCCACTGTCCTTTTCTTCCTCCCTCTTACCACCCTGCTACCGGCTGCCCGTGTAGCTCTTGAAAAAGAATTTCTCCGTACCTATGCACCTTCTCAAATCATCCTTGGCCCTTTCCGTTACCGCCTCTCCACGTTCTTCATCCGTTTGATGCTGCGTGTTGTGCGTCTTGTTCCCGTAGCCTTTTTGGGAGGAACAGTGCTGAAAATTGTGCCCTAAGGGTAGGGTGGAATTCAAGCAAGTTTTGGTTAAGACGATTCCCAATTCTTGCATATTTGTTTTAAAATCAGCGACAACAGCAATGACACATCGATTTGAGCATGCGGCTCGAGGACGGTGTGTGATTCGTTCCGCAGTGTCGCCGTGTACCCACTGATTTCCAATGGGTAGAAGTTTTCTCGAAGCCTGGCGCTTGGTTTCTTTGAGTTGAAGTGCTCGGAAAATGGTCTTCCACCTAACATTGTGTGGAAGAAAACACTTCAACCCATTGCGCTTGGTGCGAGGTTGCCAGTGCGCCATTAAAACTCATCATCAGCAAAAGAAAACATTTCTAGGCAATGGATACCCAAGATTCTTCACTCGATGTATCATCTAAAACTGAAAAGGATGCAACGAAAACAACTCGATATGCTTATGCTAAGGACACGCTGGTGGCAAAAACGCGTATGCAGTTAGTACGTAAAGGGTGTCTGCGAAACCTTGGCCAGTGTTCTCAGAAAGGAAGGGATGCAAACTACACACAAGCCGGACATCATTATCGGAGGCCTCCTGTGCCACTTCAAAGACAGTCATCCCGCCCTAAAAAAGGCCTAGAGGCGCCAACTCGAATGGCCCTTCCTGGGCGTACGCGCTCAGCGTCCGCGCTCTTAGCGTAAACCGAAACCGGTCTGCGCATGCGCACTGCAGGAGACGTGCTAGATGTCGGCATCAGCGCGCGGGCGCTCGTGTACGCGTTGGAAGGGGGGTCCGGTTTATAACAATGGAAGGATCGCCGGGCTCTCGGTGGCTCTTTTCTTCATGGCTTGAAGCTATTTCAGGTTCCCCGAACTTTTCTTCGCGGTTTAAGTTGTTCTTTCATCGCCCCCCAACCCCTTCTCTCCATGGCTTGAAATTCTCTCCGTCCGCTCGACAGGGGAAGGGAGCCAGCACCAGGAACATGGAGATGCATGGCACATTTAAAAGTCGCTGGATCGTTCCGTGGAAACGGCTCCCTCTTCTGACTCCCGCGGTTTGTGCGCTTAAAAAGCCGCGCTAACTCCCCGGGAGTCACACATCCAAGAAGTAGTAGTTTGCCAACAGCTTCAGAGGCAACAACAACTGACGAGAATACAAAAAGGAAGCTAAAAATGTTGCCGGCCCAGCGATTGCTATCTAATCCCTCAAGCACTGGAACTGCAACCGGTGGAATTAAAAGCAAAGAGAGAGGATAGCGAAAAGTAGATAGGAGAGCGGCAGAAAAAAAAGCGAGGGTAGGTTGGAACTTAGGCAAAAAAAAAATATGTTCGCGCCACTCGTATTAGCATTATGGGTATTGTTGCACATATTCGCAACACGGTAAATTCACTGCATATTCAGGGCCGCGAGCATGTAGCGTCCTGTCGCTAATGAATCGCGCTAGCGGCGCATTGCACAAACGGGTTGGGTGGAGCGCCGAGTCGCCGTACAGGAGAAAACCAGTAATCTTTTAAACATCGTGTTATCCGACAATAACTTCTGTTCATTTCTTAGCAGATTTAAATTATAATCAAGAACATTTAGCTAGAGTTTGACTCTTGATTGCTGCTCTGGGTAACGGCGTAGTTACTGGCTTGCCGAACTGATGGCACACTCTTCAGAATAGTTCCCAGCATGCCACTCTATGAAGTCTTCGTTAGCGGTTCATCCTTCACGTACATCTTTGACAGAATTGCCGAAACTAGCATCGATTACACCAATGGTAAACCCCTTCTCGACGGCGAACGATCGAATCGTGAGAAGCACTTTACCAACCTAGACAAAAATGTGAACTACCACACTACTAATTGTTACATTGGACAAATAACCTATTGGCATAAAACGCAGCATCAGGTTTGCCGCCTCTTATGTGCAACACATGCAACATTCACTTCAACGCATCCTTGCTGCACTTGCACCACATCGACAAAAGATTGGAAGAGCTTTCTGCTATTGAGGCTAATAACATGAGTGTTGAAATGTAGACATTAAGACACGATTTTACAATTTTAAATGCACAGTGAAAGAACCATATACAAGTATCGGTGAGTAAGCTCTAAGTATGAGCGTCCGGGAATTACAAATTTCACTGCTTGAACGAAAGTACCTAGAAGCTTCATTGCTTTGCACTGTTATTGCGTACGCAATTCCACTATCGCCTATGCCGATGTGGTCACTGTACGCGCTTAATGAAAAATGTACCTGTCAAGCAAAAGCCTTCTTATAATTTCCTCTATATACCTCATAGAAGGCACACGCTTTCTTGTAGCATTTTATGTAGCAGCCCATGGCCATAGCCTCCCTCCGATGGGGGCACTTTTGATAAAACTGCGCATTCGTACGGCAGGCTCAACCTCCCAAAGCAACCTACCAAAGCAGGGACACGGTAGCAGGGTACGGCCGGAATCGAGCCGCCTCCGCTACTCGAGCCCGGCCGCGAGCAGGGACGTGTGCCTTTCCAACGCACCGAGAGAGGGCGCCACACGTTTCATGAAAAAGCTGATGATGCATGATCAATCGTGAAATAGCGCAGGAAGACTTTACGCCATTGAAATGTAAAATACCTTATACTTCCTTAAATGTAGGACATTACCCTACGTGAACCTGCTAGAGCTTGTCGATATATTTTAAAATAGGGCTGTAGTGAGCGATAAATTGAAGTCAAGTGGGGTATTTTTCAGGACCTCGCCATAGGCTCCATGCTGTCATAGATCATTGCTCATGGCAAACGCAATATGTAAGCTACATCGATGAAACTCGACTAAATGAAACTTTAAGATGCATTTAACATCTAGGCGAGAGAGCTAATTTCTAACTGTTATGCGCGACGAAATATCAATTTTTATTTTTCGTCGCCATTGAGTTACGCGCCGCCGCGCCGCCGGCTGTCGCGAGATGGCGCGACCGGTTTTTCGAGGCGCATGGTCCAGAATCCTGGGGATGTTCATGCAGATCTGCGGAAAAGGCCTTGTAGGGGGTTCAGGGAGGTTCAGGAATCCTGCTGGTCGGGTGGGAAGGGTCTTTCGTCGCTGACAATCTCGGCAGGTTTTTATTTAATGTGCAACATCGGCGGACAATCGGGGCGAGTAACACTTATCTTGAATGCGGCGTAGGGTGCGAGTAAACCCGAGATGTCCAGCTGTGGGTCTCGTCGTGTGAATCGTGTAGAACTTCTTCGCGGACATAAGCCGGTACAACAAGGAGGTAGGCTATTTTGCACGCTGCGAAGTTTTTCACGAGGAAATCTTTCTGTACAATGAAGAAAGACAGTCCTCGCTTGAATAAAGCGGGGGGTAAAGAAACCTTGCGTTGCAAATATTCGATGAGGCGGTTTAGGTAGGGGTCCGAGCGTTGCTGCTGCGCAAGAACCTGGGGGTGATGGATCCCAGGAAGGCGTCCTCATCGTTGTCCGGCGGTGTTGCACCTACAGGGGCTCGTCCGAATGCGTGCACCAGGACTTGTAAACGACGGTGACGTCAAACTCGTGGATGCGCCGAGTCCATCGAGCGAGTCAGCCAGAGGGGTCCTTCAAACTGGCAAGTCACCACAGCGCATGGTGATCGCTGACCACCCTGAACGGTCGTGCGTACAGTACGGGCGGAATTTCGACGTAGCCCAGATGATGTCAAGGCACTCCTGCTCAGTTGTCGAACAGTTAACATCGGCCTTGGAAAGGAATGGCTTGAGCATGCGATGACTTTCTCCATCCAGCCCGTCGATTTTTTGAACGAGGACGGCGCCTAGGCCCATGCCGCTTGCGTCGATGTGAACTTGAGTATCGGCGTATTCATCAAAATGCGTCTGGATCGGTGGGGACTGTAAACGACGCTGAAGTTCTTTGAAGGCTTCTGCTTGCGGCGCTTCCCATTTAAATGGCACGTATGCCTTCGGTAGTTGGGTCAGGGGCTCGGCGATGCGCGAAACGTTGTTTACAAATCGTCGGTAATATGCGCACAGTGCAGGAATCTGCGCACTGCAGTCTTATCGGCCGGCGGTGGAAACTGTTCAATAGCAGCTGTTTTCTGCGGGTCTGGGCGTACTTCTTTGCTAAAGATGTGGCCTAGAAACAGCAGCTTTTCATAGGCAAAGTGGCACTGCTCTGCTTTCATGGTTAAGCCAAACGAATGGATGGCGTTTAGTTTAGTACTGTTCGAAGTCTTTAGAGGTGTTCTTCAATGTCCGAAGCGAAGACAACGACCTCACCTAAGTATACCAGACAAAGTTGCAACTTCAGGCATCCAGAACTGTATCCATTACTCGCTCAAATGTCGCTGGTGCGGAACAGACACCAAATGGCATCACCTTGAACTCAAAGAGCCCACCAGGAGTGATGAATGCGGTCTTGCGATCTCTTTCGTCGACCTCAATTTGCCAGTAGCCGCTCTTTATGTCCATCGATGAGGAATACTTGGCGTCCTTCTTTGTTATGTTGTTCAAGCGGCGGTAATCAACGCAGAATCGAAGTGCGCCGTCTTTCTCACTAGAACAACCGGTGCCGTCCACGGGCTGTTTGAAAACTGCATGACGTCGTCGCGAAGCATTTCTTCCACTTGGTCCTCGATGGCTTGTCGTTCTCGCGGCGACAAATGGTAGGGGCTTTGGCGGAGAGGTTGGGCGTGCTAGTCGGTTATATTGCGATGCTTGGCAATCGGCGTTTGTTGGAGCTTTGGGGATGACGAAAAACACTCGCTCTAGCTTCGAAGAAGATTCCAGATGTGGTATTGTCTGTTCCGGGGCAGGGTTGTGTGAATGTCGAAAGTGGGCGAGTTCTCTTGGTCAGGCGGTGCTTCTGCGGATGGGTAGGAGAATGCGAAGAAGTCTCGTACGTCGGATTTTTCGTCAAAGAAAGCAATCGTCATTCCGCTCTTAATGTTTCGGTTTTTCGCTGAACTTAGTGAGCACTACTTCGGCCTGGCCATTGCGGGAATGTGCGATTCCTCGAGCGATGCTGATTCCTCGGTCTAGAAAAAACTGCATGTCTCCTCGATGAATGCTTCAGAGTTAATGGCTTTTGTGGCGCCCACGGCCACGATAGCGCTTGAACGGGGTGGGACACTCACTTGTTTTTCCAGGACACTCAGGGCACATGATTTTCCAGAGTTTTCATCGAAGGGATGGCCTCGTCTGTTGAATAAGTGATCAGCTTGGATCGCAGGTCAATGTTCGCCACATATTCGTTAAGGAAATCAATTCCCAAATCCACTCCACGGAAGCATTGCGGTAGCACAAAAGAGGTCGCAGGATAGGTATTTGCTTTGACAGTCACTCGCGCTGGGTATCGTCCTGAAGGCGGAATGACCTGGCCCCCTGCAGTGCGAATTTTTGGGCCATCCCAAGCGGTCGTGACTTTCCTCAGCCGCGGAGCGAATGTTCCATTCATCACCGAGTAATCGGCACCTGTGTCGACTAGAATGGTAACTTTCCGGCCGCCGATAACTACTTCTAAGTAGGACGTCCTGGATCTTGCGTTGCACGCCATGCTGGACATCGGGTCAGTGCGTCCTCGGGTATAGAAATTGTGGGTAGAACGTGTCGTCGAAGTTTTTCTTGGCACCGGCGTCGTTTTGAAGGTGGTTCGTGTCGTGGTCGACGTTGTCATTGTATGCGGCGTCGGCGGGTCCGGGGCGGCGTCTTTGTGCGGCATGGTCGTCGCAGGACCTTCTATGTTTCGCTCGGGATCAACCTCACCTCCAGAGGTTGCTGTCTTTAGTTTCCCCTACGTGGGCTGGGAGACCTTCCTCGTACCGCGGCTGCGTAGCTGCGGCGTGGCGGCGAATAGCGGGAGGCTGACGGCTATGGTGAGCGCGAAAACAGTTCGGTGTGTACTCCTCTCGACGCATGTACACGTGGATTTCCTGCGAACGTTGGCCGAAGTTTGGTCGTAGGCGTCAATGGCAAATCCTGGAAGACCGATACGTCGGTACGGGCAGTGACGAAGAATGTGGCCGGCCTCACCACAACGGAAGAACAACGGCCGGTTGTCGGAAGTCCTCCAGGCGTCGCACTTCCTGGGGCTTGAGCATCACTCATAGACTGGGCGGGCGGGGGCAGGGAGGAGGCGTTTGGGAACCAGTTGTTCATGTCGGAGAGGACGTAGGGGTTGTCGTTGGGGCTGAGGAGTGCGTACTGCAGCGGCTTAGGTCGTGGCCTGGGGTTCTGTGGCAGTCGGGGTGCCAAGTGCCTGTTGCACTTCTTTCCGTACCACATTCATGAGAGTAGCTGCTTGGGGCTGTGGGGATGACGGCAGTCATCGGCGTAGTTCTTCGCGGATAACTTCCCGCAAGTTATCGCTGGTGGTGGCCGTCGCTGGTGGTGGCGTCAGGACAGATTGCACAGATAGAAGGGTAGTTATACTGCCAATCCCGGGCGTCGAGGGTCTTCTCGATCGTGCAGGCTTCTTGCGTGAATTCTTCGATTCTTTTTGGCGGCTGGCGGACGGGGCTGGCAAAGAGTTGTTCTTTTACGCCGCGCGTAAAACTTTCTTTTCCTAGCGACGTCTGGCGACTATATTAGTTCGATAGCAGGATTGCTTAGAGAAGACGAGGACGTTTAATACATAACGCTAGACTAATTTGCAGTCTAACATGCGGCTTGAACGGCTGCGGTGATAGCCTACTACTCTCGTGCAGTGGTCAGCAAAGCTGATCTCTTCGCGCCGCTACGGTATTGAATGCCATGAGCAGCGGTATTTATTTTATTTAAGTATTTATGGTTTGACCAAGGTTGCCCTCACGGTCAAGCTTCACACAAACATTTTGAGCCGGTTGAACCTTGTGTAGTGCTTTCGCAAAAAAAACACGTACAAAAATCCTGTTGAAAGCCTCTGAAATTATAGCTCTGTCTTCGGCAAGCCCCTCTCCGGGTTCAGTTTAGTTAATTATGTCTCAGTCATCACCTGGTGTCTCCAAAACTCGCTGGGAGATTAAAAACGATGAACGATGCAGCCTGCCATTAAAAAAAATAGGTGTAAGTTGAGAGACAGGAAGAGAGCAGAATGAATCAAGGAGCGACCGCGAGTTAAGTTTTAGCTGAATCATACAGAATTAATTGTCATGGACACGACATGCGATGCGAAAGACAAAAAACCGATGATGCTTAAAGATAATTGGGAGGGCTTTAACAGCCAGTGAACAAAGCATTGGGTGACAGAGATGCAGTTGGGCGGATAAGGTTAGAAAGTCTGCCGGCATATATGGTCGCCGCAGCTGCAGCAGGATCGAGTAAATTCAAATTGAATGCAAGAAAAACGAAGAACTAGCAGTTTTCCTGCAGTTGGTGCAGCTGAGTTTACGGTGCTCTGACTGTGATGATAAATGCCTCCATTTAGGCCCGAAACTAGACTCCGGCTACGGTTGCAAGCGAATTCCAGGTCTTGTATCTTCAAGGGACCCCGAAAAGATTTCGATGGGCATATCCGAGCGCAACATACCAATAGAGGTGGTCTTTGTGGATATTTGAGTGAAATTTGAAAGCTGAAATTCGAAAACGCGGACCGTATGATTTAGATTGCATTCTTAAATTCGCTGCTTGCACTAGCTCGCTACCGATTAGGGCGACGCACTACCACTCGACCCCTGCTCAGATGACGCCAGTGGGCAGACGGGGCGAGCTTGAAGGCTGGCTTTTCTGCACACTGACGCCACCGGGGTAGCGGACGCGTGGTGAGGTGTGGCGGCCTAATCGGTAGCGAGCTACTGCGTGCAGCGATTTTCAAAGATGCATTCTAAATCATAACGTCCACGCTGAACTTTCTACTTTGACTCGAATACCTACTAAGACCACCTCTACGGATCTCTTGCACTAGAATATGTCTATCAAAATCATTTCAGGGCCCCTTTTATATTTTCAATGTCATTCCAGGGAAAGCACTCATACTGATCGCATTCCCCTCCATCAAAGAACTGACGATGATACTCCTTACTCACGGCTCATATGAGCGAAGTCATTGTGACGCCTAGTTCTGCGCCATGATCAGAAGGGGCGCCTTTCCCGAGGGCGCCTCAGTATGAAATGGAAAAAAAAAAGATTTTCAAAAATGGGTTGCAAAGCGCTTACGCTGAGACCTGCATTATTTCAATGAAAAAAAAGCAAAGTTCGGGCACCTATAGCAAATTATTAAGCAAACTCTGGAAGAAATGGTTGTAAAATAGTAAAAAAGGCACATCCCTACTGTTTGAAGTGACATTGTCTACGTTAAAACGCGAAGCTACAGAAAGAAATGTAACCAAATGATTACAAATGTGCAGCGTAATAAATCTGCACAAACAATTAAGCACATATTGCAAGAATGCATCAGTATTCACCGAGATATCTATGATGGCACACTCACTCTCCACAAAGCACTAGGCTTAAGAAATAACAATAGTGGTGTGAATGCGCTGACAGACTTCAGTAAGAAACAGTTGGGGCATTTGTGGCTTTAAAGCAGGAAAGTAACGTAAGCACTGATGTTTTGGTTGAGATTCGGCATATCGCGAAGTTCAATTTCATTTTTATTTAAAAGAGGACATTTTCTGGATAGTATGCGTGAGTTCGACATATTGGTTAGAGGTGATGTATAAAGAAAAATCACTGAGCATGGCTGCACCCGCCGCCATCCTGTTTCAAACGGGACGCTCCTAACATCCATCGATATTCTGCCTAAAGTCTCGAGAACTCCGCGCTTTTGAGAACGTGCGTCTGCGATCGCTGGATGCAAATGGACCTCAATGGGGCCTGTACACCCAGCCCTGCCACTTCTTCAAGTGGGTGGAGGGCAAGAACGGTGGGAACATTGCAGCCCTCATCTGCGGCCAACCTGGGCTTCAACATTGTTACCTCATAGATACATATAGCTCATATACTCCATGTGTAATCACCAGCACTGTGGCCTAATGGTTAAGACATCGGCACACGCTGGAAGGTTGGTGTGAGGAGGAACTCCGTTCCTACCCGCCACACCGGAAGACTGTTCAGGTGAACGGCACTGGCTGGCCCGCTCCCTTTGGCGCAGAGACGAATGGCGCGGGCCCCATGAATGCAAGGCACCCCTCACTGCACAACGACCACTTGAATGATTGTGCAGGGTGGCGGACGTCCTTCCCAAGCCACTGTCGGCCACAGGCCCGTCGGGACCAGACGACGAGGACCTTGTGTCGGAAGGACGCTCCCTTAGGGTGCGCCGCAGTCTTTTTGTTGACTATTTTTTTTACCCCTGGTACTTATTCGACCATTTGTTCAAGTTATGAGAGACACCCCAAAAAAAGTAGGTGTTATGGTTTCCAGACTGCTGCTTTTATGCATATTTCACTCTGAAACCACGTAGTAAGCGTTCCCTCTCCATAGAGGGCGGAGGCAAATTACTAGATGCACGTGGGACCATTCGAGATAGTGACGGGGAATAATCGAAGGTAGCTGTATTTGGCCAAACAGCAGGAGTGGCAGCCTGCCTCCTAGCCACAAAAGACACACATCTACCTTTTCACAGTGGTCGCTATTTTTCACATGTTGGTGAAAAGTATCACAACCAGACGGTATGATTGTGAGCCCTTTGGTGTTTAATTACTAAACACCAAAGCAAGAACCTCTGTAGGATGAGAAGGAGCGTCACCTTCACGCCTGAAGACCTGGATAGCTTCATAGGGACCGTGACTCCTTTTATACAGAGCTCAATCGCGGACAGTAAGTTTGTCCTTCGATGAACCCTTTAGGTGCGTATATGTTTTTTTTTTTCAACCATATCGTGATGTCTAGGCAAATTGGCTTTTCAACTGACCGCTGAGATAATGTTACGCGTTCCAAGTTCGGAATTTGAGGAGCTGTTACGCTTGGGCAAAAAATCAGCGTGCCCGTCGTATTATGTCGGAGCTGTAAACTCCGAACTTTAATTGGTGCCAAATGACAAGATTGCCCAGGCGATCCAAAATCATAACGCACCTGTGGACAGAGCAATGGTGTCTTTTTGCGCCACCTGTGGTTTTGTGGTTCGGTTGCACCTGGGAGAACACGCAGTGACGCGGTAACGATACTGATTGGTCTTTGTCCTGGTAACGAGAGAAAATCTATTAATTCCGCAGCTCAGTTGTACTCGAAACAACGCAAACAGGGCCTGCACTCGAAATGATAAAGTTAAAATTATGCTAACTGTAAATTATTATTGAGGTATTCAAAGTAAACAACAAAAATAGGGCTTCTTCACTTTCCGCTCTTGTATGACGTTTTACAGCCAATTTTAATGATTAATAAAAGTGTACTACAGTGGCCAAATAAGTTTTTTGCACTCGAAGTTAGAAAATAAAATGATGGAGGAATACCTGATACAGCAGCCCCCGCCGGAGAAACGACCTCGGAGATATTCCCCTTATCTCCCCTGGGACGTAGCTGGGAGAGATGGGTTGTAAGAAAAAGAACTGGGCTAAGGATTGGGGACAGCATCAGACTTTGCAACACTTCTTAAAAGAGTTCGCCTAATAGAGGCCTAGGCCTCCTAGACATAGACATCATAGGCCTAGGCCTCCTTGACTTAGACCGCTAGGCCTCCATGCGCACTTTCGTGCCCCGAAGCATTCGTAGGGCCGGGATCTCCGACCTTCCGAAACCGAGAGCCTTCAGGGGCAGAGATCTCGAATCCCCTTACCCAAGCCGGGTTCCCCCCTCTACAGACTTTCCTCAACAAATAAAACGTGGTGGTAGTTAATGGGGCGACTTGCGGCTGGAGGCTTCACGCACTGAGGCTTCGCGCAGGGAACGTGGGATTTCCGCGAAGTACCGCTTTTTAATTACTTGCACAGTTAGATAGTAGTTTCATGCCGCGAAATGAAGACAGTCACTTCAGCATTCTGTGGGTGGCAGAGGCGCACTAAATTTGAGAAAAATTAGAGACAGCAATAAAGTAGGTCACGGACCGGGAACCAAGTTAGAACCGACTGCTGTGTAATCGGTGCTCACATTTTGGGCTTTCGTTTCTCTAGAATGACATGGGTCCAATTCAACAATGTTGACCGCTGTATAGCGGACGCCTTTAATATGACAGAACTGCTCTTGGAGGTGCGTAATTGCTTTAGATTGCAAAGCTAGTAATGACTGTTTTACAGCGAATAGACACCTTTTTAGCCGTTCTCAGCGTTCTGCACGAAGGAGTCGGGACATGTATCCTGGAGGATGTGGGGATATGAATCCAATGAACATATATGAACACGACGATATAGAGTACTCCGTATCGGAGTGCTCAGAAATTATTTGGACCAAGTGAGGCTTTCAATATTCAACAACATATTAGTAAATTGAAGTTTTCCCTTTTCATCTCCATCGAATTGCACCGCCGCCACTGAACTCGAACCCGTAAACATGCTCCGCACGCCGAATTCTCGAAGCTACCAAGGCTGGGTAACGAAGCAATTATGAAGATCGTCGCCTAACACTTGTGAAAAGCGGGGAAATTCAATTCGTTGCATTTAATCCGTCTCCAATCGCCGTCGTTGCACATCACACGGCTTTGCTTAGAAGGTAATTGCGATTATTAAAGTACTATAGGATGGTTTAACGGGTAAGCAATTCTTTAAAAAAAATATTTCATAAGTATTCATTAGTATCCTATAAGAAAGGCGTAGGTCTTTTCTGGAGCCACTACGGTGGCTTAGTGGATATGGCGCCCAGCAGCTGACCCGAGAGATTCAGGATGGATCCCGGCTGCGCTGGTCGCATTTTGATGGAGGCGAAATGCTAGAGGCCCGCGTACTCTGCGATTTCAGTGCAGGTTAAAGAACCCCAGGGGGTCGAAATTTTCGGTACACCTCCACTACGGCGCCCCTCTCAGCCTGAGTCGCTTTGGGACGTTACACCCCCATAAATCATTTCTTTATTTATTTATTTATTTACCCACAGCGCCACAGTGGCATTACATATAGCTTTCTTGGCTTATGAATGGCGTGAACGAACGTCGGGGAGTTGTCCGCAAGTGTCCGCAAGAGCTGTCAATTATAAGTTAGTTGTATGTTAATTAAAACAAAATGCAAAAGTCGATTAAGCAACTGTTGATAAGCAACATATATGTAATCATAGTAGTGAGATTTAGTAAATAGATAGCCAAACATTGTGATGCGTAGTGATAATGATGGCTACTGATAATGACAGTGATAGAGATAGATAGTGATATTGATGGTGGTGCTAAAGAAGCTAGCGATATTGATAGTTATGATGACAGTGATGAAAATAGCGTTAGTTTATAGTTAGTGATAGCGATGATGGTGATAGAGATGACGACAGCGGTAATGATAGTTGGCGTAGCGATGATGATGATGACAGTTATTACGATGATGATGATGATATATGTATTGGAAATAATAAAAACAAACAAAAATAAAAATAAAAGTGAAAGAAAAACCGATAAATATAATAAAACAAATTCTTGAATAACTTTCAACAAATTAGTGGGTTACAAATATTTTGCGGGATCGGGTAATGCTACCCAAGTGACTACCTTTGTAAAAAGAGACAATTCAACGCTGCAGCACGAGACGGGGAATGCGCAGATCGATCATGTTTTGGTCGAACTCCTCCCTCGTAATAGCAAAAACAATAACCTTTTCATCCTGAACGTGTATAGCTCACCTAGCAGAGCAAAAGTGACTTTTTCAATACTTTTATGAAAACCAAGGTTATTTCAAAAAGCAGTCCACTCTTGACAGTGAGTGATTTTAATGCGCACCATCCGGCATGGAGTTATAAAGTAACGAGGGTAAAGGAAGAAATCTCTGGGATGAAATTCAACAACATGGGCTCATCCTCATTACGAACCGGATGTAGCCGACTATGAAGAGCAATATCATATCCCAGGATACACCTGATCTAACCGTGGTCGGGAGTGGCATCACTGCAACATTGTGCAACACCGGAGGAAGACCTAGGATATAAGATCATAGGATATAAAAGATATAAGATCATAGGATATAAGAGATCATAGTTGAGAATGACGCACTGTTCATCAGAAGGAGGGGAGTTGAGACTATACATTGGGGTACTGTCAGGTCGAAACAGAACCCAATAAGCGATATTAACGATTGAAGCAAGGGAGTTATTAAATCTGTTCAGGACGCTACCGAAGATATTGATTTGGAAGTTGATCCGAAAGTCGTTGACAGATGTCTCGTGAGTTTGCCGAAGAAAAAGAAACAGAGCAAAATATCAGCCTCAAAATAAGATGCAGGAATTTCAGAAAGCACTTTAAGGCACTAAACAAAGGCATTGAAGAGCATGCATTGGGACTCACCAAGCGAAATTGGGGTAACATTTGTGAACAATTGGATAGGAATATTGGCGGTGCTGGAACGTGAAAATTACTCTCACATCTATTAGATCCAGAGAAAACCGAATCGGAGGCTCGACAGCAACTTTGCAATTTGTTGTATAAATATGAAGGTCGAAAAAGGAACTTATAGCCGAGATTAGGGATCGCTACCTCAGCTGTTCTGGAGTTGAGAGCCTCCCTGAAAACGCGGGCTCGGAAAACCCGGACTTGTACAGTCTCGTCACTGTCAGGGAAGGGAGGACTGAAATCAACCGCCAAAGAACCAAAACAACTGCCGGGCCGGACAAAATCAAAAACAGGATGCGGAGGAATCTTGACGACGGTTCCATTTGAAATCTTACAACCTATATACTGGAATGCTGGGACAAGGGAGAGATGCCGCAAGCGTGGAAAGCTGCGAACATGGTCCTCATTCCGAAACCAGGGAAGACGCCCAACTTTGAGCATCTTAGGTCAATTTCCATCACATCTTAGTTTCGAAAATTGATGGAGCACGTATTCCAAACTAGAGTGAATAGATTCTTGTAAGATCAAAATCTTTATTCTGATACCATTATAGGTAGCTGAAGGAGCAGGCAATCGATAAAAAGACTTGATACTAGGGTCACTCTATCACTGGATGTCTCCAAAGCATTTGATAATGTTAAACACGTAGCCATACTTGAGAACCTTAGCGCTCTAAACGTTTGAGTCAAGACATATAACTACGTAAGGAACTTTGTCTCAAATTGGACTGCCACCATCAGCCTGGTCGAACAATCACTCGAAAACATTACGATGGGGACGCCGACTGGGGCCGTTCACTCTCCGAATATGTTTAATGTAGCGATAATTGGCCTTCCAGGAAAGCTGGACGGAATAAAAGTTCTGCTTCAAATCATATATGCGGCCGATTTGACGCACTAGGTGAACAGCGGTAGCGATGGACAGATTGAAGGCAGACTTCAGAGAGCCATAGATGTAATATAGAAATATGTCGAGGCGATTGGGTTAAACTGCTCGGCAGAAAAATCAGACACCCTTATTCTGTCATCTGAAAAGGAAGCAGCAGCAGCAGGCAGCGGCAGCAGCAAGCGGCAGCAAGCAGCAAGCAGCAGCAGCAGCAAGAACCAGCAGCAGCAAGCAGCGACAGCAAGCAGCAAGCGGCAGCAGCGGCAACAGCAAGCAAGCAGCGGCCGCAAGCATCATGCGGCAGCAGCAGCAGCAGCAGCAACAGCAAGCAGCAGCAAGCAGCGGGAGCAAGCGGCAGCAGCAGCAAGCAGCAGCAAGCAGCGGCAGCAAGCATCATGTGGCAGCAGCAGCAAGCAGCGGGAGCAAGCGGCAGCAGCAGCAAGCAGCGGCAGCAAGCATCATGCGGCAGCAGCAGCAGCAGCAACAGCAAGCAGCAGCAAGCAGCGGGAGCAAGCGGCAGCAGCAGCAAGCAGCAGCAAGCAGCGGCAGCAAGCATCATGCGGCAGCAGCAGCAGCAAGCAGTGGGAGCAAGCGGCAGCAGCAGCAAGCAGCAGCAAGCAGCTGCAGCAAGCATCATGCGGCAGTAGCAGCAGCAGCAACAGCAAGCAGCAGCAAGCAGCGGGAGCAAGCGGCAGCAGCAGCAAGCAGCAGCAAGCAGCGGCAGCAAGCATCATGCGGCAGCAGCAGCAGCAGCAAGCAGCGGGAGCAAGCGGCAGCAGCAGCAAGCAGCAGCAAGCAGCGGCAGCAAGCATCATGCGGCAGCAGCAGCAGCAACAGCAAGCAGCAGCAAGCAGCGGGAGCAAGCGGCAGCAGCAGCAAGCAGCAGCAAGCAGCGGCAGCAAGCATCATGCGGCAGCAGCAGCAGCAGCAACAGCAAGCAGCAGCAAGCAGCGGGAGCAAGCGGCAGCAGCAGCAAGCAGCAGCAAGCAGCGGCAGCAAGCATCATGCGGCAGCAGCCGCAGCGGGAGCAAGCGGCAGCAGCAGCAAGCAGCAGCAAGCAGCGGGAGCAAGCGGCAGCAGCAGCAAGCAGCAGCAAGCAGCGGCAGCAAGCATCATGCGGCAGCAGCAGCAGCAGCAACAGCAAGCAGCAGCAAGCAGCGGGAGCAAGCGGCAGCAGCAGCAAGCAGCAGCAAGAAGCGGCAGCAAGCATCATGCGGCAGCAGCAGCAGCAAGCAGCGGGAGCAAGCAGCGGCAGCAAGCATCATGCGGCAGCAGCAGCAGCAGCAACAGCAAGCAGCAGCAAGCAGCGGGAGCAAGCGGCAGCAGCAGCAAGCAGCAGCAAGAAGCGGCAGCAAGCATCATGCGGCAGCAGCAGCAGCAGCAACAGCAAGCAGCAGCAAGCAGCGGGAGCAAGCGGCAGCAGCAGCAAGCAGCAGCAAGCAGCGGCAGCAAGCATCATGCGGCAGCAGCAGCAGCAGCAACAGCAAGCAGCAGCAAGCAGCGGGAGCAAGCGGCAGCAGCAGCAAGCAGCAGCAAGCAGCAGCAAGCAGCGGCAGCAAGCATCATGCGGCAGCAGCAGCAGCAGCAGCAACAGCAAGCAGCAGCAAGCAGCGGCAGCAGCAGCAAGCAGAGCAAGCAGCAAGCATCATGCGGCAGCAGCAGCAGCAGCAACAGCAAGCAGCAGCAAGCAGCGGGAGCAAGCGGCAGCAGCAGCAAGCAGAAGCAAGCAGCGGCAGCAAGCATCATGCGGCAGCAGCAGCAACAGCAAGCAGCAGCAAGCGGCAGCAGCAGCAAGCAGCAGCAAGCAGCGGCAGCAAGCATCATGCGGCAGCAGCAGCAGCAGCAGCAGCAGCAAGCAGCAGCAAGCAGCGGCAGCAGCAGCAAGCAGAGCAAGCAGCGGCAGCAAGCATCATGCGGCAGCAGCAGCAGCAGCAGCAGCAACAGCAAGCAGCAGCAAGCAGCGGGAGCAAGCGGCAGCAGCAGCAAGCAGAAGCAAGCAGCGGCAGCAAGCATCATGCGGCAGCAGCAGCAACAGCAAGCAGCAGCAAGCAGCGGCAGCAAGCGGCAGCAGCAGCAAGCAGCAGCAAGCAGCGGCAGCAAGCATCATGCGGCAGCAGCAGCAGCAGCAGCAACAGCAAGCAGCAGCAAGCAGCGGCAGCAGCAGCAAGCAGCAGCAAGCAGCGGCAGCAAGCATCATGCGGCAGCAGCAGCAGCAGCAACAGCAAGCAGCAGCAAGCAGCGGGATCAAGCGGCAGCAGCAGCAAGCAGAAGCAAGCAGCGGCAGCAAGCATCATGCGGCAGCAGCAGCAACAGCAAGCAGCAGCAAGCAGCGGCAGCAAGCGGCAGCAGCAGCAAGCAGCAGCAAGCAGTGGCAGCAAGCATCATGCGGCAGCAGCAGCAGCAAGCAGCGGGAGCAAGCGGCAGCAGCAGCAAGCAGCAGCAAGCAGCGGCAGCAAGCATCATGCGGCAGCAGCAGCAGCGGCAACAGCAAGCAGCAGCAAGCAGCGGGAGCAAGCGGCAGCAGCAGCAAGCAGCAGCAAGCAGCGGCAGCAAGCATCATGCGGCAGCAGCAGCAGCAGCAGCAACAGCAAGCAGCAGCAAGCAGCGGGAGCAAGCGGCAGCAGCAGCAAGCAGCAGCAAGCAGCGGCAGCAGCAGCAGCAAGCAGCGGGAGCACGCGGCAGCAGCCACAAGCAGCAGCAAGCAGCGGCAGCAAGCACCAAGCGGCAGCGAGCGGCAGCAGCAGCAAGCAGCGGCAGCAGCTAAAGTCACTGGAACGGGAAAATTACCGCATTCGTTTTCTCTCGCCGCCGCGCCGGCGGGCCAGCGCGAGCGGACCATTTATGGCGGGGAATGAACACGTCACCGCCGAGAACGAACCGGTAGCGCGCGCGCGCCCCCGATTCGTTCTCGGCGGTGACGTGGTCATTCCCCGCAATAAATGGTCCGCTCGCTTCTTTCTCGCGGCCGCCGGCACACAGATCGTCCGGAGCATTACGTAACACTTGCTCTTATGGGCCGAGATAAGCGTGCACAGGATTTCCAGTCACGTAGTGAGGTTTGTGCACTTCATGCCTGCGTAGAGACTGATTGCGGCCGTCGCTTCAGCGGCGCTGGACCAAATATGGCGGCTCTGGTGATGGTTGCGGTACTTTTCTCGTCCCAGTGTCTTTAGCAGCATCAAGCAGCAAGCGCCAGCAAGCGGCAGCGAGCGGCAGCAAGCAGCAGCAGGCATCTGCCAAGCAGTTTCTTCGCGGCCCAGTCGGGAGAGGGAGGAGCGACGGCCGTAAAAAAGCCTAGACGGCGACCACTCCACTTCGTGGGACAGTGGCCAGCGCTTTTAATGCGGCACAAGCAGCGAACATTCAATTGGCCTTGCGCTTCCACAGCTTTCGCGGGTTCTTGCACGCATGCGTCCCGTCATATAAACGATCGGCCACGCGCACCTCGCTTGGTCATCCAGCCGCTTTGAAGCGGCAACCGAGGCGACGGGGTCATTAATAGCTGCGTTCTAAAGCAAACGGTGTAAACATTTCACGGCATCATTTGCGATGTGCACGATCTTTTAACATTAGCTTGTAACGGCCGGCCACTCGAAAAAACGAAGGGGCAGTCGATGCACACATTACAGCAATGCGGTATCAAACTCGCTGCCCCTAAATTTTTCCATAAATTCTCCTTATTGTAAAGCGTCGTTGGTCTAAACAGGTAGCCCGATAAAATGATCGCTCGGCGACGTGAGCTGTGTGAAGAGCGCAAAGAATTACAAGGTTAAATTATGTTGTTAGCACCATAATGTTGAGCAAAAAAATATATATGGCTGACGACAATCGGTCCAAACTGAAAGCTATAATTAACACCCGAATCAGAGGAGATATTATTCGAATTATACAGAGTTCGAATTAACAGAAGAGTGTTCATGATGGTGATGTTCAAGGGACAGAACGCGTCATTTCGAATAAACCGAAAGGCCGAATCGAACGAGTTAGAATAAAAAAGAACTTCCGCTATGTTGTATTCCTGCCCATATTTACCATTCGTAGCAGCCTTACTCTGCCCGCTCGTAACTTTGTCGACTAATCTGTGATAAACAATGGATTATTCGAAATTGGAACCTTTGCTGAGGGATCAGAGCTCAAACATTTGGAGCAAGCCACAGTTTCCTAAAGGACCGTTGTAAGGGCTATTTTCAAACAGAAAATGAAAAAGTTTTCATCATCCTGTAGAGCAGATAAATAACAGGAATAGCTGTTCACTACCAGTCTTCCCTCTGTCTCTTTTTCGCTAAAGTGTGCTCACTCCGTGACCGACGTGGGGAATATTGCCATTAGAATTCAGCCTATAAAAGTGACTTCGTTGGTTTGCTTCTTGGTTTTAATGCGGTTTAAAGTCTCAAAGGGACTCAGGCTAGGAGGGACAGCGTAGTTAAGGGCTCCGGACAATTTCGGCCCCTTGGAGTTGCTTAACCGGAACTGGTATCCCAGAGTACACTGTCGATCCTTTTGTCTCCGCTGAAATGCAGCCACCGTGGCTGGGATGGAACCCGCGTATTTCGGGTCAGCACTGGAGCACCAAAACCACTGAGCGACCGCGGCGGCGCAGATTTCGTTCTTATAAACTACAATGTATTCACCGATTCCGTATTCCCCGTATACCCCGACTAATCGTCGCTACATCAAGCTTGAAAACAAAATTGCCTCCTTCCTTGTATTATTCATAGAAAGTTCTTATTTATGCTCCCATTGCCTTCCCAGTAGAGATAACTGAAAAATCTCGATGCAAACTGCAGTCAACAATTCGCCCTAACTGAACAATTTTCACCTTCGGCAGAGATACCCGGGTTTTTAAGCACATTGGCGCATGACCGCAGTACGTGAATTAAGTTACAACGTTATGGTATTTCACCGCTGCATTAAATTACAATGCACATCCTTGACAGGCAGCTTACCCCATTACATGCGAATACACTCTACCAATATTGCACGCTTAAGAAGCGCGCGTTGCCCCTTTTTTTCGACGCTTAATCTGTGTAGGTTCGATGTGTCTCTGCGTTTAAACATAACGCTTTCCAAACACTTTGATAAAACTGAGGCACTTTCTGCCCTCACTCGATGCCTTTTTGTCTACACACTGCAACCAGCCAGAGCAATAACCGCGTCAGTTGCACCGAATTACAGAACAGAAGAATTTTGCCGACGCAATAACAGTCATTTCATAGCGTCGTGTGCAGCTTTCTCGTGAAAATTGTGAATATTAGAATATTTTAATGTGATGTTATGGAAATTTTTAAAGTAATCATTTACTCTTCCGATTCCTGGAAAAATCACTCTTTCTAAGTTTTTTCATCGCTTGCATCGAGTAGCTAAGATTGCCATAGTGACCACTGTGGAGCGTTTTTGACGATAGCAAAGACATTAATACCAAAAACAAAATGCGTCTGCTTAGGGGGAGATGTGTTGATATATTGAATGTTATAGTGAATTCTTAGAATAAATGAAAAAATTGACAGTCATAAGCAATTTTCCTTGGAAAATAATTTTTTCCAGAAATGTTTGGTGTCAACAACGAGGTTTTTTCTCAGTTCGTGCTTCTCAGGACCCCTTCTTTCGTTTCGTGCCATCTCCTTTGCTGGCGTCTTCGTTATGTATCTTCACCACCCGAGCACACTTGAAGAAAGCTGCTTCTCAGTTTTGTCATGTACGCGACATCGGCACACGTAAACGCAGAAACAGTGGACCTAAAATGCAGGTCTTCATAGGCAAATTTCCCAGTAATGGAGCGACACCAAAAAGCTGAGTAGGTTACGTGGGCAGGTAAACACGTAGGCAGACAGAAAGGCACGCAGGAAGGAAGACGGGAAGGCAGGCAGGCAGGCAGGCAGGCAGGCAGGCAGGATTTGTTTGCATTACTTAACTACTCTCTTGATATTCTCCATCAATGCTCTAGTTGGCTGTTTCTACATTTTGAAAATTAAGCATGTCCTGGCTATTCCAAAAAGGTAGTCCTTCGCGGATTTCTGCAGCGGAATCGTGCACTGGGTGTTCCATGGACTCATACTGGATAAGGATAAGCTCTATCGTTTCTCTATCTTGCATGCACCAACAGCAAACGTCATCAGTGGTTTGTGAGTTTAGCCGACAACATTTCGTCCTCAAGCACTCAGCCCTAGGCACGAAATCTAATACACTCCTTTTGGAATTGTCAAAAAAGTTTTCCCTTTCAATCTTAGATCTAGCCGTCCTGTAGAACTCCAACTTCTGCTTACCCAGCATTTCCTCTTTCCAGTGAGCATGTTCAAAGGATTTTACTTTCTCTCTGAAGGTTGTGGTACCCCCGCTTTCATCCCTTTGGCACTTGCATTTATTACCAAGCCGTCTAGTCCTTCACCTCCAAAATTTTCGCCACCCATCGTTTCTCATTATTGTGCCTCAACCGTTTTTCATATTCCACCTTA
Organism: Amblyomma americanum; assembly: GCF_052857255.1. Lineage (NCBI taxonomy): Eukaryota > Metazoa > Arthropoda > Arachnida > Ixodida > Ixodidae > Amblyomma > Amblyomma americanum. The sequence goes on along the minus strand of NC_135505.1, from coordinate 56,343,607 downwards.
TTTTCTGCCTCACGCGCTTCGAATTTTGACCATCCCACATTGAGCTGCTTCATTAGGAGTGCTTCCCATGCCCCCAGGGCAAGTATACTGACTGTGCTCTGCTTTAGTTCAAGTACTGAATTTGTGGCATATCAGCACACCACAGTGTTTGCACACGTAATGCCCGATAATAATCCACCTTTTCAGATTGGTCGAATAATTTCATATTTCTTATTTTATCAAAGCACGCAATTTTTCAAGAAAGATCAGTTTTTTTATTTTTTTTATAATTTCTTTGGTATCGCATGTAGTACGTGCCATCAGTTATTCAGATTCCAAGACAGTTGTGCGCCTTAACTTTAGGTAAGTTTTGTAGCGTGATCGTACCAGTGTGCACATTTTTTACCTTAAGTCCTGGTTTTTCAGCACCCACAAACAATCATAGAGCCTCTGCCTCTTTTCCGAAAATGTCTAGCAAGTCTTGAAGGCCTCTTGCGCCATGTGCTAGAAGAACGATGTCATGGGCATATATCAATCCCACTATGCAACTTCTCTACAGTTCACCCCTTCGCCGCTGCGGCGCAGTAAACCCTAATTTGCTCTTTTTATTCTCCATTCAATCTCCCTGATTTGCACCAAAAGTACGAGTGGTGATAAAGGACATCCTTGCCTAAGTTTCTTCATCACCGAAACTCTTTCTACACCCTCCATTTTTACCAGTTTGGAGCTACATTGTTTTCTTGTAAATTTATTTCGATATATATTTTTTCACTGTCCATACCCCCTTTTTCCCAAATTTGAAACACCAGGGCGTGGTTTACATTGTCATAAGCCAGAAACAACACAGCGGCAGGTAATATTGACGCTGCTGGCTATACACATCGGTTTTGCCAACGTTTACTGTTTTTATTTGCGGTGTACCTTCACTTAAACCATGCAAGCAATTTCCATGGCGGCAATTGTTTTTTCCGCGATTGTCGCCAGTATCAAATAATGCTTATCTGCGAGAAATCAAAAGCGCGTGAACTGGTGCCGAAGCAGTCGTGAAAATTTTGATAGAACCGCTGCGGCGCAATGCATATTTGCAAATAGAAAAAAAGTCCTATTGAAAAACTAGAAAGAGGACGACGCCTTTCGCACACCAGACTTTAGGCACTTATCGTAATTATTTCTTTTTTACAACAGGCAGTCGACTGATTTTGGTACCGGCCTTTGAAAGCCACGCGCTTGGTGGACTGGGGGAAAGTTGAGACAAAGAAGCTCTTACACTTTGTGGCGACGACCAATGACACGTGCATGGGCCCACATAAAAAGCTCTCAACGCGTATTGTGCGTAAACTGGTATATAGAAACAACGCAGAGAAAATGTGCTTTCTTCTGAATCAAAATATTCATCTCTGTGTGAAAACCGCTTTTTTTTTCGATATTTGCCTGAAATTGTTTTTCACAGCTTTGTATTGTCACTGCGTGACCCACCCTCTAGCGTGAACGCAAGAAACAGTATATCGATCTTCGTACAAGGCAAAAATACCGATTACAGCAATTTGCAAACAATGCGCTAGATGTCAGAGTGCTTTCCACTCAACAGGGCGTTTCTATTGGATCTTTTGAAATGGGTCAGCATGACACCGCTGGTGGCACATCGATTTAACCAAACAATCTCTACTCTACCTGAAGGAGCCTTGTTAGGAAGCACACTTTCCTGAGTTAATTTTTATTCTGTAAAGAAGCCGTAAATGCTGAACAGGACTGAATCAGCCATCTTTGCCACAAGCTGTTTTAAATAAGCTATGTAGAAGGTTGATTTCCGACAGAAATTGTAAATCACTTGACGGCATATTGCACATAGAGGCGAGTGCTGAGAAAAACTACCGACCCTCAAGGAAGGCGACTGCCGGTGATCATGCTGGTTGTCATCGTGTAACTGCCTTGTTATGCATGGTAGCTTTACAGATTACAATATCTGATCAGTTCAATTTACAGCCCATAACCTCATCACGCTACGGAAGTCATTGGCCACATTTTTTTTATGGCCGCTGGACCTGCGAGACGACAGTGAAGCCTCGTACTATCTATAGTGCTCCTTCATTAACATTTTTTGAATGGTGCCTTAACAATATTTGATGGGATAAGCATTATGCGTGACAATGGTACCCAAAATATAGAGCATATTTCACTTTCTAACAAGCCCGAATGCTACTGCAAGGATAAGAAAAGGACCAGAATTCTCCCTATCTTACCGTTTGGAAATCTCATAGCTGTATTCAACCATTTCTGATCGGCGATACTGAAAAAATGCACTCACAATTTTGTTCTAATTCTTGATCATTTATTAGGAACACTCTACGTTTCCTCGAATTCCGCGTGTTGTCATTTCTCTTGCGCTCACAAAACCGACACTTGGTGTCTATGAGCCCTTGTAAGAACGTAACAGGCTTGAATGTATTAGGAAGCTTAAAAAATTGTTCTCCATGCGAAAGCATTATTTTCTTTGATGTGTCTTTTGAAGTTCGACACTGGGTGGCATCTGTTAAAAAAAGAAAGGAAATGTGATCAGCACCCTGCTTTCACATATAACGCGAGATGAAGTGACATTGATGACGTGCAAATGACATTGTAATTTTTCGGACCATTTCTGGTTGAGGGAGCTTCCGTGCCCAGTAATTTGTTGGAATTTGCCGCAGCCTGGTTTGCCCTGACTCTACCAGCTGGTGAGGAAAAACACGGCCATTAGCACCGACAGACATGCTCATAAAGAGTCTCGGAGAAAACTCCTCACGATGCTTGAAATAAACTATTCGCTGCAGGCTGTTTGTCTACTTGATCAACTTGATACTGTTAGAAGACAGTGTAAAAGGAACGAGTTTGATGATCCACTACGTGTCAGAATCCGCCATCAGGAATTTCAGTTCTGAGCTACATTAAAACCAAATTGTCCTTAATGACGCACGGGAAACGTTCCCTCAAAGATTTCCGCCGCTCTATTCCAGAAGGTGCAGTCAGGCACACAGGAAAAGTGGGTCTTCTCACAAGAGGCAGCCATCGCTACGCAACACAGTTATCCACAACGCATGCGTTGACATTCCGCACTTAAAGAAAGAGAAACCAAACTGAAATTCTTGGGAAATGGACGTTGTTTGCAGAGTCATTTCACTGTACAACGTCACTGCAGTTCAGAGCTTCTATTCTAAGAGCGTTAGCCAGATTTATGTTTTACGGCCAAAACGAGGTACATGAGAACGTAGGCGCTGCCAATGCAAACTCATTAAAAGATATCACCATTCCCGGTTTAATCGCGTATTGGTACGAGACCTTCTAATCGAACAGCAACCACGATATATTTATCTACGTGTTTATTTTATGCGCTGACTGTCTTGTGCTCTCGAATGGCATCAAGAAGGACGCAGACTCTTTGTAGGGCATCCATTTGCCTTTTGGTCTACGCCCTAGGCAACTGTACCATACGTTGTCTGAAGAAATCTTTGACTCTTTTACCACTGCCCATGCTTGACATCTTGAACGAAGCCAAACTGGGGTTCCTTCTTGTGGCCGCTGCGCTCATTTTCTGTTTTTTTTTGTTCTTCGTGCTAGCTGACATAAAACAGACAAGAGCTAGGACAAGGTCACCGCATATGCCCTCTGATATGTTCATGTTCCTCGTAGCCTCTTTCTTTGCCTCATCATCGTCCATGCCTAGCGTAAGGTGGGCTTTTGCATCTGGCGTTGTTTGTGGCTTTTGGCTTGTGGGTATCTTTCCATTTTCCATCTATTTCCGAAGCGAATTCACTTCCTGGCTAGCCCTTCGCGCTTTCCCGGAAGCCCTTGTCACGCTCGAAAAGCGGGAGGTTTCCCTTGACCAAAAGTGTGTGGCTCCCTGCGTTGTAGAAGGTACGTTTCAGGATAGTACTCAGAAGCGCATTGTCCATGACAACGTCATTAACAGCACGTTAGGTTTTCATTTCAAGAGCACATTTCAAGAGAACATTTCAAGAGAACTAAAACATATCCGGCGGGGCTGCTCTGCGCTCAGCAAAGCGGCCGCATCTGTTATGCGTTCTCTTTGCCATCATTGTTTCTAACGAAGGAGAATCGAGGACGCGTACAATCTCTAGATCCGCTTAGCAGCATTTTTGTTCCGATAACTGTGCGTAAGGATTATCCACATTTGAAAGCGTCAAACGAGTTCATCAGTAGAGATATAGAAGACGGTCTTTAGCGTCCACCTAGAGATTTCGACACTAACGAGAATTCACCACAACTACACAAACAGAACATTATTTATTTGCAGCCGCTTCAAATAGCGGATATAGCCTCTTTCTTTGGCATGTTAATGGCGTTTTTGGGGCTGCCAGTGCTGTTCTTGCTATAGAGACTCTAACAACTGCCTTCAAACAGATAAACAACTTAGTTCACAAAATATCTTTGTAATCAATAGCTAACCTTCAGTTCGGGCATCGTACTCATATAGCACAGTGCTCAAGAGGTGGGGCTGGTGTCATTTGTTTGCATTTTTCTCTGCTTATTGAGATAGCCTTCAGGAAAAGTTTTCAGAAAAGATTATTTTACGTTGTTTCAGCTATATTTTTAAAGCTTATGCATTTTGTATTTTTTCTTGAAACCAGTCGAACAAAACTGCCACCAAAGATAACGCGCAGAGGCAAAACAGTCCTAGTGAGAGTAACTCGGAGATTTGTTTCTTTTTCTTAAACAAGTGCTTACGCGGTGGGGAATCAGTATTTTCACGCGGTATTATACCTGAAACTTGCACATAATCATGAAAAAATTATGTAAATTAAGTATCTTAATGAAAATTCTTGAAATTAGTTCACAGCGCAGTGACCTATTCAAAGCAAATTACAGCGGTAACATCCACATACAAGGAGAGATTGAAATGTCTTAGAGACAGTTGTTGAGCTGTTATTGTTGCTGAATTCAAAAGTCGGAAGAACGGAACTCACCAAAATATAAACCGAAAAATCTAGAGTGGTGTGCGTTACGGTGAAGCAGCATCCTCTAAAAGAAGACAATCGTTAGCTTAATGCGGCGCAGGCAAGCACGGAAACAAGAAAAGAAAATAGGGTTTCACTAAGCGGTCACGGTTGACGCATTTTGGTCTGAAAGGGAGACATTGCGAGAGCCATCGGCCTTGTTGAGGAGACAACATAAGCTGATAATGGTATTTCTCGTCTACAAGGAAACACTTATTGTACATATCGGGAAGTTGGGATTTTGCCTTGGAGTTATCGCCCTCTCCACAAAACATGGCCGCGGGGTGTCAGCGAGGGGTGCCTGCAAGACGATATTAAAGATTTGTCTCGCGGCAGGCAATATTGAAACGAGGACATCTCTACGCGAGACACAGGAAGCTTCAAGCTCTGTAGCAAGAAGTTCACAAGAACGGAAGCTAGTCGACTCCGTGCCATTCCATAAGAGAAGAAACCAGGCAAGACGCGTAATCATATAAAATTGATACTATAAGGACAACAAGTGTTTTAGCGCACTTTGCGCCTTCATTATTGACTTGAAAAACTGACTATGTTTAAGGCGTCAAAGACACCATGAAAGACACCACGTTGAAGCCCATCCTATGCTTACGCCAGCCAGCCACATTTTCCCTCCGCAACAAAACATTCGTTCATAGTTGATTTTTTGTTCATTTATTTTTTCTTCTAAATTTCTTTGCTTTTTTGCATTGCCGGTTTTGGCGTTTAAATAGCTAACGGTCGTTTCTGCACCTTTTGCTGGTTATTTAGGTGATTAAACTTCAGTCATAAATCAGCGCATTGTCTCTCTCACCGTCATCATTTGCCCTGTCTTTGGCGCTGTATTTCGTCTCAAGATAAGAGCTTGACTCTGTTCCCAACTAAACCGATGCGCGCATGTGAGACTGGGCTTTCCGTCATGTAAAATGTTGTACAAGTCTGCTGCTTCAATGACCCATAGTGTAATTATTGCTTACACAATACAGCGCCACAGGTACTATCACTCTGACCTTCACGTATTTGGTTATGAAACACCGCAAATCAAACCCGGTGGGGGCCCCTTGCCTTGTTTTTGCGAAGGTGGACTGTCTATGGAAGCGGCAGCGCAGGCGAGTAAACGTAGAGAAGTCTTCGAAGGAACGCAGTCAATAAAAAGCGGACGGAGTCCACCGAACGGACGAAAGACTGCACCATGCATGCCCTGCACTAAACAGATGTAAACAGAATATACATCTGCACTCGGTTATTATTAACAGAATGAACCTTACTCTCGAGGATGTGAGGAAAGAAAGGGACCTGAGGACGAAAAAATCCCATGTGACTTCTCCAAATTCCCCACGTTACATTCACGTTGCAGAAAAATTATGCGCTGAAACTCCTCAGTGTTGAGATAATATCGACGAAAGATCGTCTGATGAGAGTACTTGCCGCGTCCTGTGAACGCTGGGTAATATATATCATCCCGACCGTCGAGAAACATTTAAAGCAGCACCAAATCGCCTTGCTTCCGCGCGGAAGTCACGAATGTTTGTATCCATTAAGAAGATAACTGTAATGCTTGGCAACTTAAGATGCTGGCGGCAGCTGGGTTTCCAAGCTGTGTGACTTCACTTTCGTGAAAGAGAGAGGAGAAACAAACTGGCGGTCGTATCATATGTGATACGAGTAATACAGAAACTGAACAGCCTGGACACAAGACAGGAACTGGGCATTGCTTTTGCAACAGTGTTGTAGCTCGGTCGATTGTGTGCCACGATTCAGAAGTTAATTATGAACGTATACTGCCCCAATCCGGTTCCTAAGCTCTTATATACACTGAAATCAACTTTCGCGATTGCCACATGACCCGCCACGGTGGCTCAGTGGTTAGCGCGCTCGGCTACTGATCCGGAGTTCCCAGGTTCGAACCCGACCGCGGCGGCTGCGTTTCGATGAAGGCGGAACGCTAAGGCACCCGTGTGCTGTGTGATGTCAGCTTACGTTAAAGATCCCCGGGTGGTCGAAAATATTGCGGAGCCCTCCACTACGGCACCTCTTTCTTCCTTTCTTCTTTCACTCCCTCCTGTAACCCTTACCTTACCGCGCTGTTCAGGTGTCCGCCGATAAGTGAAACAGATGCTGCGCCATTTCCTTTTCCCCCAAACCACTTTAATTTGGACATGCCTGTACTGTAGTATTCCTGCTGTTTCTTGTGGTTTGTTGTCGGTTTTCTTGTGGTAAAGTGCATATCCGGTAGATATTATGCTTAATAAATATAGCGTTGCGTGAACACAGAGATAGGCTGTGTAATTCTGGATATTATTACGTGTCGCACCATTGTTGTGATCACAACTGTGGGGCTTGGTATAACATTATTTTCTTTTGGCGCTGTGACCAATGTTCCAGACAGTAATTGAGTCATATTTTATCTAAAGTCGCACGTGCATAATCCCTCCCTCCACTCGCTTTCTCAGACCGCAAATGAAAGTTGAGAACTCGGGTTTTGTATGAATGTGCTCCCGTCCTAATGCGTCACATACCTACCTACCAGCTTTTTCAGGGAAGACTAAGTAATTCTCAAAAATAGGTTTTGTGAGGTAAAAGTACCGCTTTTTAAGAATAGTATTACTATAGTGTCGGCGGACACCAGATCACTGGTGAATCGTTTTAAGTAGTAAGCTGGTTAACTGGTTTATAAAAATAATTTTTAACTGTTAGAGTTACCCGCCTAGCTGCAATCAGAGAGATTTGTAGCCGGTCGTTAGAAATAGCTATGCCAATTGGTAGTATTTAGAAAACGCGATTACCTTTGGCGCTCGAGAGGGTAACTTTTGGCAATGCGGTCCTGTGCATGAGACCAGATGTTCCAGGAAGGTTAGAAATCAATCAACGCGGAGTAGGGAGGCTAGGTTTGGAAACACATGGCAGTACACCAAATCGGGGGGTACAGGGTGATATGGGATGGGCGTCGTTCGAGAGCAGACAAGCTAACAGTAAAATGAAATTTGAGGAGCGATTGAGAAAAATGGGGGAAAAGCAGTGGGCTAGGAAAGTTTTCAGATACCTGTTCATAAGGAATGTTATCACGAAATGGAGAAAGCGAACTATAAAATTGGCAAGCAAATATCTGCCAAAATTATAGAGAACAAGACCGTTTTTATTATTCCGCCAGGGCCAACAAAACGGCGCGCAAAAGCCCAGTGTGTTACGCCATACCATTGTGCTTAAGCTAGTGCTAATGAGTAATTTCTGCCTTATTTCAGCGTATTAGAACGCAGCCGCAAATAGCACGCCAGATGTACCCTAAGGAATATACCAGTACGCAAACCTGCGACGCGGACGAAGTTAGAGGACGGCACGAGGAGATTATAATTGCGTGACCGAAAGGATAATTTTCAATGACTTTCGTTTCAGCATTAATGATTTCCTTAGCTTAAAACCAACAAGCCCAGCAACAGGAATTGCTCTTCCATACACTGACTTTCCTCTTTTAAACCTTAAAATAGGTACATTTCGCCCTGCACAACAACAAATTCAGATGCCAGTGCTATGCATGCGCCCAAGGCCGATAAATGCCTCGTTTCCCTTAATTTACTTCAATGTAACACGAAGACCCATATGCCCTTGTGTACCGTGGCCACAACAGAAGCGCTTTAGTTAACCCGTGTATGGCACATGAACAAAACGCACGTGCAGCGTAGCGCACGCGATCAAACTTTAAGCATAGGACTGCGCGTCGCGAAAGTGTTTTGCGAAACAGTGCTTAATGTACATAAGTGAGTCGCGCTAACCCCAACCAAGGCCCCCTTTTTTATAGTAGAAAAGTTCTCCCTGCCAATTTTCTAATGTTTAAGTTTGTGCTATTTCACAACGCAATGAGTGAAGTTTCATCGTTGAAGGTAAAGCACGGCCGATGATGGAATAGTTACAATCCTGTCGGGTGTACATCCAAAAATGAGGTATGTTCTCAAGAGAGAAGCGGATCATAAGGCAATGTAATAGCAAGAAAGTAAGGAGAGGCTGTCTGTCACTGAATTTTTCACGAATAGCTTAAAGTCTCACTGCAAAGAAAAGCATCTAAGCGATCTGTCCTACTCGAACTCTTCTATGTGGCTGAAGCTTGCATGCTAACGAGGAGAATCAACGAGATATAAGGAATACCAGCGAACGGCTGGAATTAATTTATCGGAAGATGATTTAGAGAAAGATATTACCCGAAAGACCGTGCCTGCGCGAGTTCAGGACATTGCAGGGGAATATAAAATATGAATATGAATACGAATGGGAATTAATCTTATCAGTAATTGTACATGGCACTTCATCGAGTCCGTGTGAATTTAACGGGACGGTGAGGAAAAAGAGCAGTTGATCAACATCAACAAACAACCGCGTTCTTCTCAACAGTAAACAATCTTAAGCGAAAAGGGAGCTTTTGTACGCTATAAACGACCAAAATGGAGCCGCCGCGGTGCCTCAGTAGTTATGGTGCTCGGCTGCTGACCCGAAAGACGCCGGTTCGATCCCGGCCGTGGCAGTCGAATTTCGATGGAAGCGAAATTGTAGAGGCCCATGTCCTGTGCGATTTCAGCGCACGTTATAGAAACCCAGGTGGTCGAAATATCCGGAACCGTTCACTACTGAGTCACTCATAGCCGGACTCGCTTTGAGACGTTAAACTCCTATAAACCATAATTCATAAAAGACCAAAACAAAACCCGCAGGTTGCCATCAACAACCAATTTTGATGTTAAAATTCATGTGTTGCGCGTATCTTAATGTATACGCTTCAAAGTCATTCACTTCAAGACAATAACTGCCCGGCTTTTTCGGCAACTTTATCACCGGTTTCTTTCGACCAGCGGGGTAATTTTCGAACTCAACTTACTTGATAATAACTGTGGAATATTACTGGCGGACAAATGTTAATCTCCTAACAAACAACCACATTATCCATTTTTACCGAGAGTAATAATTGGCTGCTTGGATAATTGGACGGAACAATAATTGGAATGCCTGCCCCTTTAAGCTTTTGTATCTTGAAAGTAGATATTGGGTACCAAGAGTAGGAAACCATAGTATCAGGCAACAGAGGATTAGGTTTAGTATAACACTGGCTATTGATATTGTGTGAATTTATCACTGACGCAACACTTGCATATTTCGAGATTGTACATAAAGCCTTGGTGAAAAAACAGCGCACAAGCAGACACAGACAGAAAGAAGGGGACAAGCGCTGAACTAGCAACTGAGGTTTTATTGAGAAGCATGGCGAAATATATACAGCACAGCATACAGCATTCAAAAAACATATAAACAGCACATAAAGCCACAAAGATACATAAAGCCCTTCCTCCAGCGAGAGACTTGGTTAACTAATATCACGGCTATGATCTCAATATACTTAATGCACGAATTTACGTCACAGATTTAATGTTTGCACCCATTTTTTATGTTCGGTTGATTTACTTGTTTTTCGTTTATACCTCCTTATCATATTTCAATACCTGATCTCACGCTAAATCGAGTATGCACGATAGAAAACTGCATATAGTAAAGAGCGATATGATATTTATCTCTTTTGTTTTGACCACAAGATAGCTTTATCAATTTGCTGGTGTGGTACGGCCCCTTATTCTCCAATAGAAATCGCAGTACAGGACAGAGAACTCCAGCGCCTAGCAATCCTGATGTACATTTTCAGCCCTGTTACGAGTGTGGTGTACGTTATATCACTATAATTTATCTGTATTAAGCCTAAAGTGATTGTGCTCACATCGCTTAAGACTCTGCACACTCACCAGCACCGACCTCTTGCACACACAGAAATTCCGGATGTTGAACTCCAGACGCTCAACGCACCGCCCCTTCGGCATGTGCGACCGATAATCACTCCTGTCGGAGGCCAGTAAGGGAACACTCGAGGGGTCTCGTCACTGAGCACCCGTGTCTTGCATGGCCAGATGCCACGTGGAGAAAGCACTTCTTGCACTAGACGTCCTATCTGTGACAACGATGAAAAAGCAGCTGCTGTCTTACGATTACTAATATGCGGCTAGCTGAAAGTAACGTATTTGCTGTTCGCGGGAGAAACATTTGGCTTTGACTCGAGGAACACCATGACATCACTGTCACTTACATCTCCTACTCACTAATAGAAGGAATACAATTAATTAGTATTGGGAAAAAATACAAGTACCCCATCCGCCGCGGCCGGTAAGATGTCTTTTGTTATTTCTGCACTTCAGCACAAAATATTTGCCGTTATTTTTTGTGCAGGAGAAAACCTTCTAAAAGACAGGAGAAGGTATGCTTGTCGCTCCCATTTATTACTAACTATTGACTAATTGTTCGTAATGTGTTCATGTTGTATTATAACTAAATTTATCTTGACAGCAAGTGAGCAGTATCTGCAAGACCTGCTTTTGTTGATAGGATGATATCCTGCCGTCAAGGGAAAGCGACGACTTCCAGTTTAGTACGGCACACAAGCATCTTTCACCGCGGGTGCTTGTTTTGTGTATAACGAGGGTTAAACTTTCTGGATAAATATCTTTTATGCGCCGAAATTTCTTTGAGTAACAGAATATTAGCACTGAAGTGTTTATCCAAGAAACAAACCATAAAGTCATTCTCAACGATATGTATGTGAAAAAATTACCATTTCCAATGTTCGCAATATGCCAGTGTTAATGCGCCATAACACAAGAATCGTACCCATATTTATTAGCCCTAATTTGTTATAGTTAATTCAGCTCGCGTTTGACTAACGCGAAACATCCACAGTGCAATCGCGATGATCAAGACAGCTTTTTCTGCTTCTCCCTCCAGCCCGCAGCAATGGCTACAGTGCGTGAGTACACCAGGAAAATATTTTTTTTTTCTAGTTCGCAGACTGAGAGAATCTCTCGTGCTCATATGGTCTTTTATACTCAGCCCCTAACTGTACGTATGCGTCGCCTCGACTTGAACGTGAAATAAACGTAACCTCCGGCAGCAAGAGTAGCCGCACATGTTTCTAATTTTGTCATCGTTCCTCTCACTGCTGAAGCGTCGTTTTCTTTTTGTTTTGTGGTGGCTCGTTCCTTATCGCTTACGCCTCGTGTTGCTCGAACCGGGCCGCGCCCAGAGCGCGCCTGTGTCGGCTGATACAGCGGCGTGAGAGAGTGATATCGAGGACGATGCCTGAAATCGGAGAGGCCCGACGGGGCAGCCAAGGGGGCGCGCGGTCGGCGGTGGCACAGGGCCAGGCTGTGCGCGCATCGGGACGCCGCAGCGTGAGTCGGCGACATGCAGTCGGCAGCGGTAGGCCCGTGGATTGTACTTCTCCTATCCACAATCGGTAAGCGTCAAGGTTTGGTTTTGTTTATAGAGGTTTAACGTCCCAAAGCGACTCAGGCTATCAGGGACGCCGTAGTGAAGCGCTACGGAAATTTCGACCAACTGGGGTTCTCGCACAGTACACGGGCCTCTATCATTTCGCCTCCATCGAAGTTCGACCACCGCGACCGGGATCGAACCCGCGTCTTTCGGGTCAGCAGCCGAGCGCCATAACCATTAAGCCACCGCGGAGGATTAAGCGTCAAGGCATCCTCTTGCTCATTTACAACACGTCTGACCTGCAGTCTGCTAGGATTTCGTCTCTTGTTTTTATTCGCTCCCAAAGAACTTTATACGAATAAGCACGATTACGTGCATAAACCTTGAACGCAATCAATTTGTTAGGCATTCTTGCGGCTATATTTTCTTATTTACAATGTACAGAGCACGCAGTGGCTCAGTGGTTATGGCGCTCGGCTGCTGACCCGAAAGACACGGGTTCGATCCCGGTCGCTGTGGTCGAATTTCGATGGAGGCGAAATTCTAGAGGCCCGTGTGCTGTGCGATGTCAGCGCACATTAAAGAATCCCAGGTAGTCGAAATTTCCGGAGCCCCTCATTACGTCGTCCCTCATAGCCCAAGTCGCTTCGGGACGTTAAACCCCCATAAACCATTTAAAAAGTATTACGTTCAAGCTGTAGGGTTTTTCCCGGATCAGGTTTTTCTTTAAGAGGGGTAGGCTGTGGTATCCTGATGCTTCTATTCTTTGAGGGGTTATGTAAATTGCCTTAAATGACCAGAAGAAATTTTGCTCTTATATCTGAAACCAATACGTTATATATTGTTCACTGATCAGGTTTCTTCGGCTAAAAAGCAAAAGTGGCCGCCTGTTGGCAGTAGTCTTCATATCCACATTTAAAAGGCAACGCTTGAAGATTACTACATAAGCGCTCTCATGTCAGCGAATCCCGAGTTTATCACGGTGAGCGGCAGCATTAATGGGAACTTGTCAGTGTGCTGACGAAGTCATTCGCAATTTTTTGCGCGTTCTCTTTTTATTCTTTGATGTATAGTTCTTCACCTTTTCCTGACGTTAAAAAATCCAGTCTTTGTTTGGTTAAACGACTCGGTACTCCCCTTTGTGTTTCTTTTTAATGAATGCATGCTTAACGTGTCCTGTTTTAAAAGCATCTACAAAAGCCCGACGTGAATGATGTGGCGCGTACGGTGAGCTCAGAAGAAGGGTAGCTGGGTTTATATGAACTCCACCAGAGACCATCGCATTGCTTTGTTTGCCGCATAATAATACAGGCCACCTTATGAAACTCAGCACACCGACTCATATGCTCTAAATTCCGCCCCCTTTCATGAGGCGGACCATCAGGATCATGCGCTTGCCGTAATATTATGCGTTCCTCCTCCTTGAATCAGGACCCCTACCGAAATCAGGGCCTCTTCCGGTGTGTTAAGGCATTACATTCTTCACAGCACATTGCACAAGTTTATTCTAAGACAGTGAAGCTTTGTACTTTTGTTTGCCCATGCTGAAGGCCCCCAGCACGCGGCTTTATGATTTTGTTTGTGACGCGAGATGGGACCAGTTTCATCTGGAATGATCGCAACCACGTGCAACCGTTTCTAGATTGTTCGAGATTTGTGTGGTATTTTTGGAGCTTCATCTGGAAGGTTCTTAGCCAGCTTTAACAATGAGTGGGCCCGAGAGCAGCGGTGATTGTGTACTTCAACGACCGCCGAGTACATTTGTCGCTATCGCCGCCGCCGAACTGTCCTGTTATTTGTGAACGCAACACAGAGCAATAAAGAGCTCATTTAAAAAGAACTTCAGTCTGCTCGTCCATTGTCCACGGCTGGTCACCATCACGTGGCAATACGAGGGGTCGGAAAAAAGATTAACGATTCACTGTCAATTTTTGTGTATGCGCAGTAAAACTGGGAACTGAGAAGACACTGAATGTGGAAGTTCAGCACAGTGTAACAATTCCCCAGTCCTTTTCATCGCGCTCTCTGAGCGTTCGTGTTTCATCGATTACTTGCAGCATAGCACTTAACGAGTAGCAGTTCCAGCGATGGTAGTAGTTGTAGAATGGGTTTTTAGCAGTAATTGCACTTGCAGCAGTTTTGCGTTATTATGAAGATCTTTTAATACACAAGGGCCGGGTTGATCATAAAGAACCATAGCACAAGTTATTTTTGATCTACACAAGATGGTGCCAAAGATCAATTTTTGAGCACTTCTGCGCAGAGAAAAGGTTTTCCTTAAACAAAAGTGATTTTGAAAAGAGTAGTTAACGTAGACTCCTGGGTGGGGCTTATAGTTTGCGGAAAGAAAGCTGGGGCCTATTGGTGGCGGGAGTGTTGAGTTGAAAGAAACTCTGTGCCATAAGACCCGCGTCCTGATTCAGCGACTGCTCGTCGTATGCTCACAGCAAAACTATTGGAAGAGAAGTGGTTGCAAACTTAGTGAAAACAGCCCTGTTCAAACCTCCTTGAATGTTTCTTTGCATTGCAGCAAGCTACGCACAGAAAAATTTCCCGCGACTTTAAAGGAAGATTTTCTCTTGTAAACCTACTTTTCAAAGGTAGGGTATACATTAGAAAAAAATGGTTGCAGTTTAGCCCAGCTAAGCATGGTTAAACGAAATCGCCCCGACGACGCAGTCGGCTCCGGCTAACTCCCTCCGTCTTTAGGGAGAACTCCAATGCGAATGCCGCGAGAGCAGCGCCGCCTCCTTTTTGTAACAAACGGCGAGTCACGTGGAGAGTCACGCGACCACAGCTGCCAAGTCGGACGGAACAGCGGCGGCGCGCGGAAGCAGCTGCGGCGAGTGACGTGGTATGTGACGTGGCTGCCACACCTCCACCGCTCCTCTACTTAGAGGTCAAATTGCGGCGCCGATGATCTTCGGTTGACTCGGCCAGTAAATCTTTCGGTTTAAAAACAACTACTACGCTGACTTCCAACCCCGACTTACAGGACAAAACATGGCTTTCGACATATATGAAAGATTATCGGCAAGATAAAAAAACGATTTGTTATTCCTAGTAGAACATGTACTCTGAATCATTGGTTTCAATATTTGTGTTGTGCCTTTCCTGAAACACTGAGGTGTTTGGAATGCGAACAAATTGAGGTTTAGATAACCATGATACTTTTCCAACTTCTATATTGAATATCATCTCACCTTCTTTGAGGACAACTGTCGTTGTTCTCAGCTGAAATTTCTTTGCCAACACCATGGTCGTCATACGAAGATTAAATAGATGGGTGAAGCTTGGCGCCGTTAATGCAGCGATGAGTTACGCAAGTTCAATATTTGTCACCTAGCCTCCTCCTAAACTATGATGTCCACAAGGTTGGCTATGACCATAGTTTTTCTGCACCAAGCGAGGACGGAAAACAGAGTGCATAATGCGGTACAAAAACGAAGGTGGTTAGAGTTCAGCGCCGTAGACTTTCTGACACATCACCAGCAGACTTTGCCTTGGCACTCAATTTCCTGTGCGTCTCGTGCGTTCAGTTTGGTTTCGTGCGGGAAAACACTCCGTAGTTCCTCGGGATGAAAACCATGTCAGAGTGCGTTGTTTTTCGTTTCAAATATTGATATTTTCACGAGGTGATTACAACGACGTGAAAAACAGACGAGCAGTTAGAAAACAACTCTTTTTTTACCTAATTTGCGCCCGCAAAGAACTTAATTGGCGAGGATAGCAACAAACGAGCTCGGTTGTCGTCGGAGAACATGATCACCACCACTTTAAACTGCGCTTAATTTAAAGTTGGCTACGAATTTCCAGATAAAGCGCTGAAAGCAGCGATAACCATCTCGAACAATGTAGTAGCGGTTGGGTGTGGCTGCGATCATTCAAGCCAAAACTATATCTCATCTCGAGTGACAAACATAATGGTAAAAGCGCGTGGCGACGACTCTCAGTGTGAACAGACAAACAGTACAAAGTTTCACGTCAATATCACATCGTCTTATCCGTGGCTACAAACTCGCCATGAGCCCTACCTACAATACTCTGTTGAATAAAAGTCAGTTATGAAGTCTATTTATTTAACAACCCACAATTAGCGCTACTTTCCAAATAACTGATGTCCTGTGCTGCTGACAGCGTGGTCCTGAAAGATGTTCATTCCATTTCGGCCACTCTATCTGTGAGAGTTGTGCAATTGCATAAGAAACTCGATGCGTTTCCCTATTCTAGACTGCAGGGACAGCGTGCCGTTGCTGCGAAAATAAAAATTAAGCGTGTGTTGTATGGCCCTTTCTATATGCTATAAAATACACAAAAGCAACCCGTTATCTGTTGGCACCGACACAGATTGAACATAGACACATAAAGAGTGTGGGGGCAGTAATTCTGGGCACACACCGGAGATTTCATCGGCTTAACATGAAAACTTTTTCGGAGCCGCGCTCCCAAAGGACAAAAGAGGAGAGTGGTTTGGTGCCCAACTTTCGCTGGTCGCAAGGCAAAAAATTACCCGGAGTCACAATTCCAGCCAAGAGAGCTTTACATGACAGGCAACGTTATTTACTACTTGCAATCAATGAGATATTCAGGAATCCTATAATGAAAAACCTATGTTTTTAAGCTCTAACGTTAACGCTAATTCAATTAGTTTTGCGTGCAAGCTGTTAAATGTGGTCACATTTCTTTTCAAGCGGTGTAAATTCGACAAACCAAAGATGACACATTGGTTCTAACGACATAGACAGCGCGGAAGTTTCGTTCCTGACAGAACGGCAATGTTTGGGCGAAGCAAAAACCTTGCATGCTAATATTTGCCGAC
Source organism: Amblyomma americanum (assembly GCF_052857255.1). Classification (NCBI taxonomy): domain Eukaryota; kingdom Metazoa; phylum Arthropoda; class Arachnida; order Ixodida; family Ixodidae; genus Amblyomma; species Amblyomma americanum. Next base: position 56,326,531 of record NC_135505.1, on the reverse strand, counting down.
ACGCAAGCCCTAGAGGGCCTGCACTTGTTGCCTGACACGGCCAGAAGAAATAGCAAATTGTCCGCCCCACGCCGTGTTCTCGGCTTTTATTTCGCCACGACCTTAAAACGGAACGCCATGATTCGCGCGCTTGGCCTCTGTGCCGTCAGAGTACGAACTACAACGAACCATTCGGCTCTTTTAAGTCAGGCACAAGAACTGAGGAATTGCGCATCTACGGGTGGGCACCAGGTTTTGATAATATGTCGACACCGCTCTTTCCTCAAGAACGTATATTGGGACTTTTGAGTGTCGCAGCTCACGTAATCCCAATTAAACGTGGAAAAATACCTAAGGAAACATCTAAAAACAACTACCGCGGAAAATAACCTATAAAATGTAGACAACCGACCAAGCAAGCCGCACCAGCTAATTTCTGTAAGATAATAGTAAGCGTTTAAAGGGAATGATCCTAGTAGTAATCAGTTACTTGCTGATAATTGTATCGCTTTCTTTATTGAGGCTGTAACTGAGCACTGAAATCAGATGCATTTAAGATCAAGGAATTTCCAGTAAGCAATGGGGGTGGCTCAATAGTTATGGTGGTTAGCTGCCGACTCAAAAGAAGCGAGTTTGGTCACGGCTACGGTGGTCGCATCAGGGAGAGGTGAAATGCTACAGGCCCCCCGTACCATGAATGTCATTGTAGAATAAAAAAAAACAGTTATTCAAAATTATCCGGAGCTCTCCACTAGGACGTCCCTCAGAGTGTGAGTCGCTTCGATACGTTAAACCCCATGAAATCAAACCGCTCAATTATTAGTGTAATCGGTGACTTTTCTGCAACTTGTAGAAAACAGTCACCGAACGACATACTTTCACCCAGCACAAAGACACGTTAGAGAAATTATACTTGCCACACAAACCAACTTGCAGCAAGCTAAGGAGGAGGAGGACGAAAGGCAGGGAGGACAGCAAGCTAAAACAATGTAGAGACGACACCAGGAAGCTGGATCGGCTCTGGCGAGGATGCTAGCTTCTGTTTCGGCGTGCTGTCCTTGAGTGTTTTGCTGTCGTGTTTTGATCAGAGCACCGAAGCGCTGGTTCTACAACACTGACCGATTACTATTTCGAAATACCCCTTTTTGCAAGCGCATCGTTTATATTGCTATTTAACACCAAAATGCTTCACACATAAGAACGAGCCAAGGGGAGGCGAAGGGTGGCGAGGGCCTTCCCAAAATCTTCAGGGCACTTCCTTCAGTCCATGAGTTGATTATTTGCCAGCAAATGGTTCAAACCTCTTTGTTCTTTCAGTTAAATGTGGCTGGCGAAAAAATTCCTGATGTTTCAGTCGATCTTGATGAGGATCAATGCTGTGAAGGGCAATGCCGGCCAAAAACTTTACCCCTTCCTCTTAAGCGACGAATATCCTGTCGCAGTTCTATGTTATCACTTTTACTTTCTACATCGCCGATTTTTCCTCAAACTGCGTCGTGAGCAGCTTGTTGAGCACCAACAGATTCGCTGCTCGCCTCCATAGTGCGGCATTTGCATAGTACAACTCTGTCTTGTTGGGAAAGTGATACCCTTTTCCACTATACACGGAGCCTTGTGCACCGCAGCGGTAAATTCTGCTTCGTGCCGTTTGGCGGCCAGCTTGCATCCTCATTGTATTGTCAATACCACTGCATGACCGTCATAGTCAACCTGCGGAAAATTCTAAACGACACTTATTCCGCCTTATGTCTCACTGTCAACGTCACGCAACTCTGAGAGCCCTGATGGAATGCTATCTATGTCCTATGCAGTGAACATTCAAATTATCAAGACATATGACCATGCATTCAACTTCCGGCATTGACGAGGCACCAAGGTTTACGCCTACAGCCCTGTCTTCAAAACGCCTGTCGAAAATATAGCCTTGTACTGTCCTGTCGCTTTTTTTGCATTCAACGACTTAATGCTGGTTTGGTTTGGTCTTGGGGGATTTAACATAAAAAAAGCGACGGAGGCTATGAGGGACGCCGTAGTGAAGGGCGCCGGAAATTTCGACGACCTGGGGTTTTTTAACGTGCACTGACATCGCACAGTACACGGGCCTCTAGAATTCCGCCTCCAACGACTTCATGCTGATCACAGCGCAAGAGACGTCACTGTGCATTGTATGAGCGTCGTTGAATAAAACGTGTTTCAGCGCTTCTGATTCGGTACGATGTACCGTCACCAATAACCTTCGGAAGGCAGACGCTGAAGGCCAAGTCGAATGGTTCTGTAAACAGAAACTCACTTCAAGTATCAGCGAGCTTATCATTTTCGTCCTCGAGACTTCTTACTGTGTTCTGTACAAATGTTTCCGCCTCAGATAAGAAAGCACCTGCCTCATTTCTTCTGGTTCAGTGCGGAGCGTACAGAGGCGCTGCTGCAACTATTTCAGGCACCATTGATGCTTTTCTGGACACACTTCATTTTTGCGGAGAGGTATTGCAACGGAACAGACGATCGAGACGCCGTTCACCGGCAGTGCTTCGAGAAAGGCTCTCAGGACGCGTGTACAAAACCTTAACCTCATTGTCTTTTAGTGCTACTTGGGGCCGCCTGGTGGCGTTATTCCCCCTTCCGAATAAAAAAAAAAGCTTAAAACTATCAAGGCGCTACTACCTAGTAGAAAGGGTAACGCAACAAAAAACGAAGGGACAAAATGACAGAAGGCAAACGGGTTCCGTACGACAAAAAAAAAAGATGGGGAAGCGCTTTAAGTTAGTGTTGAAGAAGGGCTTCATACGGAGTACGTGCAGCACTTCAGGCATGGATCGACGACGGCACGTACTTTGCACGAACCCGCCGGGCAGAACTTCATAAGTCACTTCTGTGATGTGACGCAACACTCTGTAGGGGCCAAAGTAGCGGCATAAGAATTTCTCTTACAAGCCTGCGCGAGAGACAGGGGTCCATACCGTCACTTGGTCATCGGGTCGGTAGTAGACATGTCGGTGTAGTTGGTTGTAGCGGCGTGCATCTGCTCCCTGCTGCCGCCTGATGTGCATGCGTGCAAGTTGCGGGCTTCCTCAGCGTTCTGGAAAAATTCCTCGGCGTGCGGCATGAACGACCAGTCGTCGGTAGAGCACGGAAACATGATATCCAGCATTGCGTGCCCATGACGCCCATAAACGAGCCGAAATGGCGTAAAGTGCATCGTTTCCTGCACGGGCACATTGTGTGCGAAAGTTTCGTACGGAAGGATCTCGTCTCAAGTCCTATGCTAAACGTTTACTTACATTGAAAGCATGTCCGCTATGGTTTTGTTGAATCGCTCGGTGAGCCCATTTGACAGCTGGTAGTAAGCAGTAGTCTTCCGATGACTCGTGTGACAAAGCTTAAATACCTCGTGCATGAGCTCCACTCTGAAAGCCGCTCCTCGGTCGGTGATGAACGTAGGACAGGCTTCGTTTAGTAAAACAATGCGGTACATGAAGAAATGCGCGATTTCAGACGATGTGCCACGCAACATCGCCTTGGTTTTCGCATAGCGTATCAGACAGTCAGTCACGACAATTGTCCACTTATCGCCGGTCGACGATACAGAGAGTGGGCCCATAAGATCCATGCCGACTTGGTGTGCGAGGTGGTGCGATTGGTTGGAGCAAACAGGCGAGCTTTAGGGGTGGTGACTTGCGGTGTTTGCATACACGGCAACCTCGGAAATAGCGGCGGGTAGTGGCAGCAAGTTTTCGCGAATAATAGGCCTGGCTCACTCGAGCGAGGGTGATTGTATATCCCAAAGGACCAGAGGTATGCTAGGAAAAGTCTGTAGTAGGCGCAACGGTAAAAGACGCAGAGACCAAGGAAACGTTTGAGTGTTTTCTGTGCAGTAGGAACCGGAAATTCGGCTACAGAGGCAGTTTTGCTGTGATCTGGGTCGACACCGTTGGCGCTCACGACGTGGTCGACAAACTCTAATCGTTCGTAGCCAAAGTTGCATTTTTCAGGCTTGAGCGTTAAAATGCCAAACGCAGAGCATCTAATACAGTCCACAGTCGTTCAAGATTGCCGTCAAAGGTTTCCGATAACACGACCACGTCATTGAGATAAACTAAACAGATTTGCCATTTGAGGTCAGGAAGGACACTACCCATGATTTCCTGAAACGTCGCTGGACCTGAACAGAGACCGAAGGGCAACACCTAAAATTCATATAGACCATCGGGAGTAATGAACGAAGTTTTTCCCCGTCCCAATCATCAACCTCAGCGTGCCAGTACCCGCTCTTAAAATCAATCGGGGATGGATGGATGGAATGAACTTTAATGGCCAACGAATAAAGTGATCTACCTACCTCCCGACACGCAGGTCAGGGGGAGGGTGCCAACGCATCAGATGCAGGCTGGGATGTCTTGAGTTCGACAAAAGCATTTGTTGGGCGAGTTGGTGTTTACGATGATCCATAACTACAGCGCAAACGACAGGACAGAGAGCCAGCTGGAGGACCAGGAACTGAAGCTCAGGGTCCCAGCTGCGCTGCAGGGTCTCCCAGGTGTCACTACTGTCTATATTTTATGTCCCCCCGGGAGTGTACGGACATTCCCATATTATGTGGTCGAGGGTCCGTCTTGCGCCAGAGATTACATTTATAGCTCCTGGCCTCGGTGAACACGTCGTTCGCCATAACCGGGTGCGGATACGTATAAGTTTGGAGTCGCCTCCACGCGAAGGCTTGTATGTTGTCTAATTTCAGGTCCGGTGGAGGTACCAGTCTACGTTCCAATCTATAATGCTGCTTGATCTCCCCATATTTCACCATGCGCTCTCCGCTCCCTCGATCATCGGGGGGGGGGGGGGGGGGGGGGGAGGCCTGTAGAGGTTCGGCGGTAGAGATCTCTAGCCAGCTCGTGGGCGGCCTTGTTGCCTGGGACGGCTTCGTGCGCCGAAGTCCAATTTATTTGAATTTTCCTATACAACTTTCTCTGGCCTAGGATTCTGGCCGCTAAGGGTGAGATCCTTCGGTTGCTAAAAATTTGTATGGCAGTTTTGCTGTCACTGATGACAAACTTCGCTGCCGTTCCAACGCAAGCTAACGAAATCGCGTTTCCTCGCCAACTTCTATGCTCCGCCCCGCGCAAAGTGGAAGCTGTCATGGGACTTTCCCGGCCGCGGATGAACGTTGGCATCGTAACCCCGCCACAACCTTCCAACGTGTCTACATAGGACACTTCATGTTTCGAAATTTTGCCGAAACTAGTTTCTAATGCCTCGGCTCGTCTTTGCCTCCCCTGTTCGTTATATTCCGGGTGCATGTTTTTTGGCAGGGGGGGGGGGGAGAATAATCACATTTTGTCTGGCTTTTCTATCTACCTACACCTTTTTCCGCGGGACCCCTATCCGGTTTTATTCCTACTTTAGTCAGAATCGCTCTTCCTGTCCTCGTGGTGCTAAGTCTCTCCATTTGAGAGGATCGCACTGCCTCTGGCAGTTATTCCCGTGTGTTGTGTACCCCCAGAGCCATCAGTCTCTCTGGGGATGTGCACATGGGCAAACCCAGCACTCTTTTTAGGCATTTTCTCATTAGAGACTCAACCTTTTCTTTTTCCACCGCTTTCAAGTCTAGATACGGCGTAGCGGAGCTCACCCGGCTGAAGATGTACGCTGAATATGTGGCCAGCAGGGACGCTCCTTACACGCCACTTTAATTTTGATCTCCGACGGTAGCTTGCACATTAAGGGCTTCGGATTATACATAAACAATTATGATTTCTGCAGCGAGCACGCTAGGCCTCTCTCGGCCGCGTACTTGACTATGATGTCGATGTCGGCCTCGAGCAGGCTTCCGACGGCCGAATAACGTTCCCGGTTGACCCAAAGGGTGATATCATCCGCATATATACCAAATTTTTATCCCTCGAGCTTTGACTATTGCTTGGGGACCTCTCTCATAGCCACGATGAAGAATAAGGGAGACAGCACTGATTCCCGGGGCGTACCCTTACACCTTAGCTCAATTGCGGGGAATTCCAGCGTTTGAAACTTCATGCAGGCAGTTCTGCCCGTCAGGAAGTCCCTAATGTACCGATATGTCCTCGTACCTACATTAACCTTGTTCAGCCCTTCCAGGGCTGCCTCATGCTTCACGTTGCCGAAAGCTTTCGTGAGCTCCAGCCCCAAGAAATGGCTCTCGCATCATTAGACGTAGTCTATTATGTCATGTTTGATTTGAAGCACGACGTCCTGCGTACACACGTGAGGTTGGAACCCGACCATCTCATGTGGCCACAGATCACCCTGCACCATGACGCCCATGAGTCTGGTCTAGGCGACATGCACCATCAATTTCCCAACACATGAAGTTAAGGAAATTGGTCGCAAATTTGCCAATTGAGGAGGCTTCCCTGGCTTCTGTAGTAAAATAATGATTGCCGTCTTCCATTGTTGTGGGAGGACATATTTAGCACGGTGAAGTCTATCGAGCGAGTCATCTATACGGAGCAGAGGGTATGTGTCCTTTTTATTTATGGTGTTCAACATTCCGTAATCTACACAAAAGCGGGTGTTCCATCCTTTTTCTTATGCAGGACAACAGGCGACAACCACGGACTCTGAGATGGTGGAATAACGCTGGCATTAAGCATTTCCTTTACTTGTGTTTGGATGGCATCGAGTTTTTTAGGTGAAAGTTTTTTAGGGGGTTTTTTAGGCATTGTCGCACGTGATGATTCCGTGTTTCTTAATGGCCCTCTGTTGATCATTCGAAGAAGACGCGAAGCAGGCTGTGTATTGACGTAGTAAGGCTTGGAGAGCGTGGTGTTGAAACTGTGATAGCCCTGCGCTGATGTCAATGCGATTGAGAGACATGTTCTGAGCTCCCAAGGCTTCGCGCGTAAAGCGTTCAGAAACATCGGCTAATTCGTCGCCGAACGCGATCGCTGTGGAGCGGCAGAGGTGCAAAGGTTCGTTTGTGAAATTTGCAACCAGTAGTTTGGACCTACTATTACGTAGGTGGGCGGGGCTTCTGGTCGAGCAAATGTCATGCGTCAGCAACAGTGAAAGATTGCCCTCGGCGACTGCTGTCCCGGGAAGAAGCCCTTCGCAGTCGACACTGAAAAAAAAGACACTGACCGGTGGCGGGTTCTAAACAGTCTCGGAAGAAACTCGAAGGGCGGAGCGATCTGGGCAAGTGTCAAGAGTGTCATCGGCGTTGTCTATGGCAAAAGTAACTCTGCGCTGTCAGAGATCAATAAGTTCCCCATTCGCACGGAGGAAATCAACACCGAGATTCAGGTCACGAGAACAATTACGGAGAACCAGGCAGCTAATAACGAACGTAGAGTTGCGGATCTGACACAACCGGAGTGATGATGTGGCCACCAGCCATGGGGCTAGGCCATGGTGTTGTAACCATTTTTTTTTAAAAGCTGCCAATTTGTTGCTTAAACTTGAAAAATCGGCTCCGGCGTCCAGCAAAGTGCTAGTGCTGTGGCCGTCGATGCCGTGAAATTCCTCTCAACCGACGACCACGCCGGGAGAGGGGAGGGGGGGTATTTTAACGCGTCAAGTTCTAGTGACCCCGCTCGCGCAGGTCGCTGCCTTTAGCTTTCCCGGCGACGGGTCAGTGATTGCCCTGCGCCGTTCGTGAGAAGTACTGGGTGGCCGGTGATGAAGATGGTCGGCGAAGTGACGGCGATCTTGACTGCCGTCGTTCTCAGGATGGCGGACGCTGCAGGGCCACGTACTCTTCAATCTCGCGGAGTCGTTGACCAAATGGGGGTCTGGGCGCGTTGGCGGGGAAACCCTGCAGGCCGAGTTCACGATATAGGCCCTTGCAGAATAGATGACCGGGGCTCTCCACAGTGGAAGCACGAACGCCGTTGATCTGGGCCACGCCAGACGTTCGCCTTCCGCAGAGGTGGTCGATGATGAAGCAAGTACCGCGCCGGTTGCACAAAAGGTAGCGGGACGTGATGGTCGGGAACAAAAGAAGCCGAAGCTGCGGCAGGGTGTCGCAGAGCGTCAGTGTATGTCGGGCGATGGAAGTCATTCTAGGCCGGTTGAGGTTTGTCACCCAGGAAACGAGGTCTGATCACATGCTGCGCCTTCTCGCTGATGACGCTAGCAAGAGAGCCGAGCATCAATTGCGACGCACCGCAAAACTTCTGGAGCTCTTCCCGTATAATGGAGAGGATCAGGTCCTGATGAAGGTCTGTGTTGTTTCCGAATGCCGGGAAGGACTCTGCCTGAAGCAGCAAGTACTGGCCTATTGTATAGAGTAGAACGCTGCTGAAGGAGTGGCTCTATTGTAACCACCGCCGTCAACAACGCCGCGACAGTACCGGAGGGCACCGAGGCCAGCGAGAAGCTGTTCTTCAACTCTGCGCATTAAGTGGTATAGCTTTCTGGTTTCCGACATAAGTGGTTCAGCTCGCCGGAAAACCTGCGTCATGTCTTCGACATACATGATGGCCACTATTATTATAGAAGGGACGCTGCGGTGGAGCGATTGCCGGCAGATAAAGCAAGGCTAACCCCACCTGTAGCATTCAACATCTCAATTGAACTCAACCTAACTACATGATGGGCGTCTCGTTGGGCATCTTATCCAGGACTACATAGCCCGCTCAGCTCGTTCTCGACGATCCGCATTGGTGTATATCTCGAGCAGTCGACGGCGGAACTCACTCCATGATGTCAAAATGTCTTTAAGGTTCTAGTACCACGTACGAGCGTCTTCTTCCAAGCTGAAGAAGACGTTCCGCAGCTTAACGGCGTCATCCACTGAGAGAACGAGGCGACGCGTTCAATCTCAACGAGCCAGTATTCTACGCCATCAAGCCGAGTGCCTTGGAACGACTTCGGTACCTGTGGGTTCTTTAGGGCGTAATAATTAGTACCTTGCATGGTTTGACGAGTGGCATGCGCCGAGATATTGCTAGGGGGTACTCCTAGGTTTCGGCGACGGAAACGATGAGCTCGTCAGTGGAGCCAGCACATGCCAGAGGTCCGCAGTGCGAGAATGGGTGTGTGACATAGGAGAGGAAAGTACCCAACACACTCCACCAAAAATATATCGCGGAACCAAAGACCGAGATATCGTTCACCTTTAGCGTTTCCAGAAAAGCTGTCAGGGCGCGTTTGCAAAAACATAACCTCCATGTCTTTTGGTGCTAGCTGTGGCCAACTGGTGGCAGTGTCGTGGCATCACGATGAAGGAAAGAAGCCTCGAAAAAAAAAGCTGCCTCAAATTGACTCTTTTTTTATTCTCTCAACCACAGTGTCGTATCAATTTTGTAACCTCTTCATAAGGTTGAGGCCGCTGACCACCCCTTTAGATCAAGCTACTCGGAAGCATTGGATGCTGTGGGGGTCAATCGATTCGATTACACTGGTTTCCAACGATTGGAAAATCAGTGGGGCAGCATCCAGGCCCTTTTAATCAAGCCAGTAGGAAACCTTCTGAGCGGAAGCCTCCTACAGGTGTGTTTGAGGGCCCTCCTACGGTGTCCCTAGCATGTAGTACTGTGATGTACGCACGAAATTGTCTGCGGATTTTTGAACGCGGTGCATCGACAGTGGTGCACTGGACAGTGGAGCGCTGCGCGTGCCAGCCGAGCGTTTCACGTGTGCGCGTGCGAATGGTGCGTGCGAGGCGACAGCAACGAAGAGCGTGGCGAGCACGAGTACCGCAGAGTGGCGTGTCAGAAAACCTAGGTGTGAAGGGAGACAGCGCAGTGGAGGAAGTGTCATTCAAGCGTGGAGGTGGCAGCCGTCGGACTTTGGGCCCGTGCTGCCGTGGACCTCCATTGGATCACCGAGGCACGCCTCCTGCGTTCCTTGCAAGTGTGGAGGTGGCAGTAGATGGACTGACGGTCCGTGCTGCCGAAAGGCACTCTTGGATAGCCTGCTTTAAGCCTCCGGCGTTTCGTGACGCCGCCAACGGGACCTGGCTACGATTCTCCTGTTGCTGCCAAGTTCTTCGGGCTCTTGACGGGAGACCACAGGCGTCTCCCTGTGTTCCTCTCCGTTCCTGCTGCCAGCTGGCTCCCTTGCGCCGCTTTCTTCGTTCCACGCAAGAGCAGCAACGCGTCGCACTACAACGAACCGCGTCCGCCCTGCCTGCAAGGCATCTCCGCCTCACCTGGGACGCTCAGTACCTGGTGAACGCTTTCCTCTATTCTGTAGTGTTGTACGCATGTTGAGTGTGTATTTTCTTGTTTTCGTTTCGTATCGGCTCTTTTCCTTTAATTTATAAATACGGCTTCGTTTTTTGGTCGGTTGTCTTTGTTGTTTTGTTCGAACCTGCACGCGATAGCGTTCCCCTTAGGGAAGTCGGGGAGACCCTGCCAATTCGCCACAAAGACCCGCTATTCAAGAATGCCCGGACAGAGCAAAGACTGCATTTTTCTTGAGTGTGCAAAGTGACTAGAGGAGCTTTCAGGCTCTTGCAATCCAGTCAAAAAGAAGTGTCGTGGACTGGAGGCGTTCACAGGTCTGTTTTAGGGCCCGGACAGGGATATGCCTAGTACGGATGACCCAATATTCAGAACATCTGAACAAAGCTAGGATTAAGCATTTTATCTACGTGTGCATAAAGGGTAGGGGAGCTTGCAAGCACTTGTGATGCTTTCAATACGAAGCCTCATGAGACAAGGAATATGGTCTCTTAGGGCCTGCCGCGGGGTGCCTCCCCCTAAAGCCCGCTGGGTCGTGAAACTTGTGTGGAATTGAAAGCCTTTAAATTTCTAAGTTTTTTCACCATTATTAGCAAGGATGTGAGTAAAGGATGGACGCATACATCAAAACACGGCGTCCTGCTTGCGTTTCTTGTTTACCTTAGTTGGGGCGCCTGGCCTAAGGACAGCGTTCACCACCACCGCGCTGTGTGCCATGAGAAATTCTGAGGGCGACAGCAATCTCAGTAGGCTAAGCTCGGTGTGCTCAACGACGTACGTGCATGCAGTGGCTTGCAGCAGGGCAAACATTGGCCAAACGTGACACTCAGGGGGCTAACAAAGTCGTGAGGCTAACCACAAGAGCTGCTGCGCATTTTGGTGTGAAGAATGACGCGTAAAAGTAATGGAATGGGTAAGTGCTCATCACAATATGGCAGTGATCGGGGCTTTCGGTGGTGCAGACTGATCATGCGCCCTGGAGTTGAATGGGGGGACTAACCCTCACGCGCGACTGTTCGGGTACAAACTTCCCTGCGGCAGGACTTCATCGCCTGCAGCTCTGGCGGATGTCGTCAATCTCCGCATCCCGCTGAAGGCAAAGCCGTTCCCCCGTCGCAAGAGCTGGTGCTTACGGAATTGAGAATTCATTTAAAGCTTTGAGGCGAGACAAGGGAATATAGACTGCATACTGGAGGATGGTCATGGACTTCGAGTAATTCAGTGTGTATTTACTCTTTCAAGAAATGCTGCCCTGAAATGAACCTGTCCGTCCACGAGGGTTTGAGCTCCTTCATAAAATTTGGAGCTAAGTACAAACGCAGCGAGCATCTGGCCTGGAGATGCGAGAAAAATGGCTCGGTGTGGCTTCAAAAAGAGTGCACTGAGTTGGTTATCTGCCGTTGCATATTTATAAAAGGCGTCATTCTCATTTTGAGGTGACAGCTGTTCAGCGCCCTTTCTTGTTTTTGCGTCGGTGTAGTAAAACTTGTAGGAGTATAGCGGTCAGAGCAACCGGGAGGTGGTTGCGATTGGAGTTGCTGGAAGTGAGGAGGTTATCGAGGAAGGAGGAGGACATGACGAAAGCAGACGAAAACCTAGCAGATGGTAGTTACGGCTGGAACTATCCCGAGAGTGATTACCGTAGAAGGAGGACGGTACGGAGACAGTAAGGAATGCTCAACCGGAGGTGGTAGGCAAGTTATAAAATTTGGCTCAAAAGTCGAATGCTCCTTGTACACCCAAGAGCCCGTTCAGAGACCGCGACAATCTTTTGGTGTTGTGTGGCACAGCTCTGGGAAAGGGTTGTATGACCGGCGGTTATCGACCCTACTTCACATCAGATGAACGGCTCTATCGAAAAGACAATCACACTGGACACTCCATAATGCGACGGAATCTAAATAAATAACTCCACATGGGGACTGCTAAAGGAACTGTGAGCTTTAAATGCGGCTTTGTGCATGTTCTCCGGTTTAATTTTGTTGCTTTGAATATTTATTGGGTTTATGAAGACAGCTAAATTTATTGCAAGCACGTTAAACATAGATGTAATACCGCAAAAAACCCTCCAAACGAGTCTAAGAACGGCTTTAAATATGCTCAAAACACTGGCTTAACTTCGCAGCTCCATCAGTGTCCAGCCGCTGGCTGCGTACCACATCGCGGAACGACCATTGCACCGACCAGGAAATCCACGAGGCACTCGCTGTGCTGCGAGCGGCCGTGGATAGGGTGAGCGCCACACTAAGCGAGATCGTCCCGGTGCCAAACGTGTCCGCAAATGGGTACATACTGTACAACGGCACCCTTTCACCGCTGCGCCTGACCGACGTCAACGTGACCACTGAACATGCCGCCTGCGAGGAGAACGTGCGGCACTTCCCCTTCGTCATCGCAGTGAGCACGGTAAGGCGCTAGAACTGGGGCCGTATGCCATTACGTATCCGTTTTCCGTTGTCCATTACTCGTTCATTTGGCCATGTGTCATTGGTCACTCAGATATACCCGAGGCTTTCAAACGTCTGTTGAAAGCGACCTGGCCTTTGCATGGTTGGCGACCGGATCTCACTATTCGCTGTCATTGGCTGCAATCTGCTGCCGTCTCAAGCAAATGGTGAGGTGCATCGCAGCGCTCTGTCAACAACAGGCGACCGGAAGGGACCACTGGCTGCCATTGGCTGCATAACCCAGTCAATGGCAGCCACTGGAAACGTCCGGTCGCCAACCAACAAATAGCCTGGTCGCTTCCCAAAGGAGCTACCAATGAGAGAGGACCAACTTGACGTAAAATGGACAATGTAAAGAGGACAGTTAATAGAAATTGTCCCCTGGTGTCCAGTTCACAACGGCATTTGACTTGTTCATGCCATGTTTTTTAGTCATTATCGGCCTGCCTTCCTGTAATTCCTCTATATTGCCGGAATATTATCCAACTGCTATATTATTAATCGCGTAATGATATTTTTCTTCCCCATAGAAAAACGGACAACCTTGGCTTATTGCGCTTTTGAACTGTTTACACTGCCCTGGCAATTGGCATATATTTCTCTGTAATAACGTATTGCGTATCATCGAGCTCACTGACTGCATAGTGTCAAAAAAGTGCGAATTTTTACCCTAGCTTTTCTCAACGCATTGCTTGCTTAAAAGTGCACGTAAAAAGGGAACCTGTGGAGGGAAATGAGCAGGCATATGCTTAACAGTTGCATGGTCGAATGGCGCGAAAGATCAAGAAAAATGTCGTTACACCTTAAGCGCGTTTTCAAAATACTTACAGAAAGTTGCTGCGAGTAATAATAGGAAGAATAAACTTAATTCTTGCTCTGAAAATGCTTCGTGGTGAGAGCAATGAGACATGCTCAAGACTTTCAGTTCAAGGCCCGCACGGAGACAGCCGCCGCACCGGCTCGATGTCTAACGATCCTGCCTTGGACGACCAGCTCGTCTGTGAAAAATAAATCTTCTATTTAGGTTCTGGCTTCAATAAGCAGTAGCATCTGGTTCCTGCGTTACAATCGCTTAATCTCTGCACACCATGTATAAATCATCGATTTTGTGAAACCTCTGCAAGCTATCGACATCTTTAGTGATTTGTTAACTCGTTCAGATTTCCCCGTGGGTGACTGTCGTGGCAGTCGTAATTATCTTCGTTCGTGGTATTCTGTACATCGCCTAGCGGCGGCTATTACTGTTCTGATTACAAAAATTAATTTGCAGTTTCAGGATCATTTTCAACGAAATTAAAGAAAAACTGTTTATAATGCCGCGGTTTTACTACATATTATCGATCTTTTTACCACGGCTGCACAGCATGATCAACTTGAATTTTGACTACGTGTTTTGCACACAAAGATTGAATTTAGGCATGACACATTTAAATGGGGTAGAAATAATTCTTTATTATATGTATATAGGCTCCTTTTCATACTTTTTCTTCACAGTAAAGTAACAGCAAATTTCATTCAAAGACGACTGGCATGTTATTGTAACAAACTTTTCTGTAATCTTCAAGAAAACTAAGCCTAACTCGATCATAGCAAAGGGATTTTTACTGGGGCTAGTTCACGCACCCTGATTTACTTTAGCGATCAGGGCGTTATATATCGATCGCATATAACAATTCGACCATTGCTGATTGGGGCAGGTTTACCAGAATAAATCACTAACGTTTAATTCGAACATGTTTGATGGAAAACAATAGTTAAATACATTAGCGCTATGTATCTTCTGCTTACATATCTTCAGATTATTGGAATACGTTTTCATTGAGAGTCATCTAAGATTTCCAGCTCCTTGCGGTGTTGCACTTATGGTTTTAGTTCTGTACTGCTCAGCGTATAGAGTATCAAAATTTCCTTGTTGAACCACGATAACTGTATTTAACCGTTGTGCTTTCAGATATACATCTCCACATGACAGCGTTTTTAAATTCAAACCTTCGCGCATTTCGGTTTCAAAAAATAAATAATCGCAATTCTCTTCCATGCATTCCTCTAGGAGGTCTGCTCTATTCGGACGCCTTGGGTATAGAAGAATTTCACCCGTGTGACAATTTCTAACATCTGCAGGATTCAAATTGTTTGAGACACAGTTAAAAAGTAGTTTGTTCGGGCCCTGCTCTACCGTTATGTGACAACATTAATCATGTTTAAAAGGGAAAGATTGGGATCAGATAAGCGCACAGAGAGATGGAATAAAGGATGGGGTGGATATTTCTTTTATGAATTTTGAGCAATTTTTTAAGCAGAGTCCGAGACGAAAACTGAGGTTTCGGCTGGAATTTAAAATTTAAATTGGCAAAGAACGCCAGGCCGAAAACGAAAGTTGCACTGGGTTGTGTGGAAACTTTACGCTGGTGTTGTCATTGGCAGTGTTTCCGCGGCAAAAGAGTTTTTTTGTTATTCGTGACAGATAGCACATCTGCTGTTCTATTGATATATTTTTAAAACCATCTTAGTGCTCTCAACCATAGTTTTACAGAAACCTATGCATGTTTGTTAATATCACACTCATTACAGGCTCTGCATGCGGCGAAAGCGACGCGGTAGTCCTCTTCTTCATAGAATAGCACAGAGATATTGTACTAACCGCTCATCGCGTCCCCGACGTCAGGCTTTGCAGACGCCGTCTACCTTGACAAACCTTCACTAATATATAGAAAATTAGTTTAAATTGTTGTTCTGTGTTTCTAAACACCATGGCCGTGTATTAATTTGTTGTGTCAAGGAGCTTTCGAATGTCGAAAAGCTAGACTCAGTAAAAGTCAGTAGAGTCCGTTACGTTACGTTGTGAGAGCCATGTTATATCAGTCCCACTTCAAGCGCCATCTGTTGTTCGCCTGCTATTATATGGTGTTAACCCTAAACTTTGCCTCATTGTGAGAATTGTCACATGTAACATATTTTCCCGTGATACATTTCCCGTTTCTTGCTTACTTTCCCTGAAAGGTCTAGGTTCTCCCGCGCCCCGTTTCTTTTAACTGGCAGGAACCTCTTGTGGCACCTGACACAAGCCAGGGATGTTTACATATGCTTTTCAGTACGTTCACTAGTCAACTTACTTTTTCTATGTCCATCATCACTCATCTCCTTTTGCTTTTCCTACAGCCGAAGACAAAAAGCGGAATACTAGTTAAAGTACATAACCTAATATCGTGTCGAGCAGGAGGGTCAATTCAGGAATGCAAGCTGACGGATTTCCCGTACTATTTTTCTGTGTGTTTCAGTGACCCGAGTGCCTCTCGATTCCGATGTAAATTGCGTACATATTCCTAGCACCTTAATATTATGAGCACATAGAGTAAGAAACGCATCTAGTGAAAGAAAATACGCAGAACATCAACTGCTTCTTTATTAAAGAATCAACGTAATATTCACGCGCCGGCGCTACTACTCGTGTCGCCAGAATAACTGTTGAAGGATATAGAAATAATAAAACTCAGGGCACCAAAAAGCTCACAGGGAAACCTGCGTAGATAATGTTTGGCAATGCGATGCCATTAGTACCTGTTGATGCGGTTACATCGAATTTTAATGCGAAAACCTTTCTTGGCTCCTGAGTGATGGGGGAGGAAATTGTTGAGGGTAGTTGTCCGCTAACGTATCCGCGCCAACTTTCAGTCATATGTTGTATGGTAAGTCAAATAAAATATAAAAATTGATTAAGCAGCAGTTGATGGTAGTGAGAGTGCATAATCGTAGTGATAGCGTTATGATAGGTACTGACAGTGATAGTGGTAATGATAGCTACTGGTAGTGATAGTGCTAGAGATAAATACTGATAGTTGGTGACAGTTATAATGAGGCTAGTGATGATGAAGATGATAGCGATGGAGCAAATGATTCAATAAAAGCAAAAAATTTAAATATGTAAAGTATAAATGAATAAAAATAATATGAAAGCGAGAAATAAAAACAGGAAATCTATAAAAATAAAGAATAAAACACAAACATAATTTTTTTTAATTTCAATTTAAAATAATAAAGAACTAAAAATTAAAAAGGGAGGAAAAAGAGAGGAAAGGGAAAGGCTTTCGCATTTCAGCTTTTAAATAAACTGAAGTGCAATCCTGTAATTTTTTGTTCCATTCTTTCATGGTTGTGTTTGCTGACCCCTTACACGTCGGGCTGCACAAGACTAGGCAGCTGACGGTTAGGTGTTTTCGCAAAAGTGTCTAGAGGCAGTGACCCGAACGCAATGAAGATACATCGAAACCTACAGCTGCCGCTTTCGGTCTGGTGACGTCAGTTCTGGTCCGAGGAAATATTTATTTGTTTACTTGATACTGTAATTCCATAAGGGATTATAACAGGGAGGGTATTAGTGTAGAATGAGATGCAAATATAGAAATGACGATTAAATCAAAGTACATATCGAAACATTATACAATCTTCTACGTCAGCAAACAAGTATATAAGTTAAAATATATATTGAGGAGCATGGGAGAAGAAACTAGCCGAAAAAATATTTATACGGAAAGAGAAAAACAAGAGAGCAGGAACAAATTCGCAGTGACAAAAACGCAATAATTGCTGAGATATAAGGACTTCATTTTCAACAAGTGTGAGTGTGATAAAAGCATTAAATGTTGGACTACTAGCAATGAACATGTTTAAGGTGTTCCGTTCGCGTTTAGCACGAGGAAAGTACAAAAATTTGAAAGAGTCAGTACGGAATGAGAGCTCGTTTTGTGTGTGTGTGGTCATTACGTGTTTGTCACGTTTCTGATCTTGATATGTATTTTGAAGTGTCTTCTTTTAATTGAATGTGTAAGAATTGATACATGGTTTGAAGGCGCGCTAATCTTACTCTGTTTTGAAGGGTTAAAAGTCCTGCGTGCCTGAGTAGTTCTGTTGGTGAGGCTGTTAACCTGTCTTTATTAAATATGCATCTGACCGCCTTCCTCTGCATTCCTTCTAATTGTCTAATCAGCTTGTTTGTGAAAAGGAAGAAAAAATTTAGCATATTCTAAAACTGGCATGAAGAATGTTTTATATGGAAGTAACATTGTTTCAGATGGTGCTAGATTGAGGCGTCTGTTAATAAAAAAATAATTGTTTTAAGGCGGTTAATATCGCATTTTTAACATGAAAATGTCATTTAAGGTCAGAGGTCAGTGTTATGCGCAAATATTTGTATTCGCTGGGCGATGCTAGAGGGATCTTTTTTAATGCGTACTGGAAAATTTACCGGTGTTTCTTTCTGGTTCCGGATAAAGTAACTGACTTTTTAGCATTTAGCCGTCTGGCATTCCTCGCACCACTTGGTCACTGAAGCTAAAGGAAAATTTAAAGTTATATGGTCACTGAAAGAGCTAATTTCCTGGTAAAGTACAGTCGCGAGCAAAAAAGATTATCACACATGACGGAACAGAGGAGCGCCGGAATGACAACGCGTGGCGCTGCCGGTGACGAAGAGGCTGATAGCGAGAGTGCCGGGCCCTTCCCATTCTACACTATTAGGGGAGATCAGCGGGCTGTCCCAGCCCAACAACATTTATTTTTCTGTCTCGCCCTCTCTCCTTTTTTTGAGCGCAGCCTTGCTGCCGCAGGCAACGGGTGAAGAATAGGATAGTTGTTCTTTTTTGCTTGTTTGGCAGCTATTTTTTTTTCGAGCAGCCTCAGCCGCGCTGCTCTTGGCAACTGCTTGAACAGCTCTGCATGCAAGAGCTGTCCTGGCCTCCGAAGGGAGCAGATTTGAATATAACTGAAAATATATGGGGGTTAATGAAAAAGCGACTAGCTAAAAGGCAGCTGCACGAGTCATCGTCAGATATCCTTTTGGGCGGCGGTTCAAGAGGAACGGAACCGGCTCCAGGCTCTTCCTGACCTTGCAAGCAGCCTGACTGACTCCTTCCCTGAGCGCCTTCAAAGCGTTGTGAGGGTCTGTGGGGCCTATGCACGCCAATAGTGCAACGACGTGTTTGCTCTCGCATCACCACAGCGAGCTGGCTATCCTCCTTACTTCTTTTCCTGAATTGATGGGATAGTGCTCCTGTTAATATTTTTACTACACTTTCCCAACAAAAGACTTGTGTGCATTAGTTGCTTCGGGAAAATAAAAATCCGCTTGACAAACCATCACGGACATAAAAGACAGTAATAAAAAGAAGCCATCCTTGCTCATGATAACCAACCCAAAATAAATGCCGCATGCACAGTCACGCCGGGCCGGCACTTCCACGCTCTGGCGATGACATGCTTGATAAAGCTTACTTCCTGCCGTCCTCCCCTATGCTGCAATTATGAAAACGGCCCGATAGCCAGGTCTGCAAACCGCAGCGCCGCGTGGTGAGATACACAAATTCTGATCGTCAGTGATTTGTGTTAATATTTTTTACTCGCGACTGTACAGATTCGTCGGTAAAAAGTTCAATATTGTGAGAAATACTCGCTTGTAAGTTGTTTATAAAAATTAAACATAATACTGGGGCTAGAATACTTCCTTGTACACAGGATGCTACGTTTGCGGTTGCGGACATCTCGCTGTTAATTTCAAGAAATTGAGTATGGTCAGTGAGGTAATCGACATTGCAGTCTATAATGGGGCCAGCTACTAAGGTTGCTTCAAGTTTCGTAATAAGTTTTGTGTTTGATACGCGGTCGAAAGCTTTCGAAAAGTCCAAGAAATTGAGTTCTATTTGCTTCTGCTGATCTATAGCGATGTCATGTGGTAGTTAAGTTAGTTTCGTGACTATAGAAAATCCTTTACGAAAGCAATGCTGAAAAGGTGTTATTATTTAGTTTTCTTCCAAATAGGCTGATATGCCTTTTATTATAATGTGCTCCAGTAGCTTGCATACTGTGCTGGTTAGGGATATAGATCTTAAGTTTGAGGGATCTTATTTGCTTCCTGTTTTGTGTATTGGTGTTACTTTAACTGTTTTCCATTCCTCAGGAACGGTGTAAGTTGACAAGGACTTGTTATAGAGTATTACTAAAACTTTTGCTGCCCACTCAGTCTATCTAGGCAAGAAAATGTTGGTGATGTTGTCAGGCCCTGACCCCTTCTTTATGTCCAAGATTAGTCCGGCTTCTGCTAAAATAAGGGATCCTAAACGCCTGTTCAAAAGCTAATAGGAGGCGTGTTTTCCTTGTCTGTAGGGACAATACGACGAAAATAGTTATTAAGCATGGTTGAAAGATGTGACCAGTGACGAATTTTTCTCCCGATGAATCCTCTAATGCTACCGCGTTGAAAACGTAAGCTGAAAAGTCTTAAGGATTGATCGTTTTTGTATTTTCCATTTTATTTCCTTACACAGGGCGACTTTGCACAAATACCAAATTGGCTGATCGCTCGTGCAACATTCAAAATCATCGACGCAGGTTAAGTCACTAATTAAGGTAGACGGTAGGCGTGTTCAGATGAATACTGGAAAACGCATGATAGTTCAACAGCTGGTTGGGCAGCAAAGCCGAGAGAAGTGACAACATCGCGCCTTATGTTGTATAGCGAGATTGAGAAAAAGTATTTAATGAAAGAAAAACAGAATTTAACCGCCTTTTAGAAATCGCTGGCATAGTTCTCTGTGTGGGGAAGGGAATTTGGGAGATAAAGATGGAAAGAGATCGGCGCAGAAAAAATAAATGAAAAGAAATAAACCTGGTACGTTTAGCGCTGCACCGTGCCTTCGGTAGCCCCGCGACCCTCCGCACGCCGCCGGGAAACAAAAACGAGCCTGGCCCGATTAGAATGCTCAGCCTTCTGATCCACAATCAGACCGGCTGCCCATTTGAGCACGGACCCAGATACACACCAGATTTTGAAAGCGAGCAAAATGAATACATTTTCTTCAGAATCTTCGCCGTCGTTCGGTTCTAGAGGACGCCGCATGGCTTTCCTGCATCCCACGCCTTGTCCAATACCCTTGTGTGAGCGATGGGGTCCGAGCTTAACAGCATAGGCTCGCACTGCTCGAAACTGAATTTTCTTGGCAAAGCCAGATGATGTGATATAAATTGGATTTCATCTAATCTTCTGCAAGTGTCTGTGGAGTGTCGAGCATATATTACTCATAAGCATAAGATTTTGGAGCTTTCTACAGGGCACTTTCCAGGATTTCAAGAGAGCATTGCGTGTTCTCATACATTTAGTTGTTTGCAGTCTGTGGTGTTGTAATAGTTCCCTGTAAGTGATCAGATGGTCGTCCTTATCAAAATTTTTCTCACCAAGCGCTAGGTACGTGAAAGCTTGAGCTCGGCAGCGTGTGAGCTATCATTACCAGGTGCAGCAGGAGACGAAACGATCGTAGTCACTTGTGTCGCGTGAAGGTGTCTTAAAATTTGGTATGAAAGCAGCAAAGCTGAAATGAACCCTTGGCGCAGTTTCAAGCAGCAAACATATTTGGAACCCCCAAAAAATAACCGGAGATTACGCAGAAGCCAGGGCGAAAAAATCACGCCTGCTCGTTTTCTCTGCACTGTGAGTACCAAGGAAACTTCCTCTTAGAATTTCGAGCCGCTGATCTTCAGCAATTGCAGTTATGTGTCGCCTATCCTTATATTCGGCAGCATCAACAAAGTCCACACCGGATAGTCGGTGTTTAAAGCGATATCTTTTTCTGGTACCATATTGAGCAAATGTAACAGCCCCCCTTCCAAGTTCCGAACCGTGCCATTCTGCGCGGGGGCGCCAGCTGACAAAGCACTTTTGGTTTGGCTGCGGGCAGAGTGGGCCTGACTCGACACAAAAATTGTTTTGTCATTTGGCTCAGACACAAAGGGTGGCCCAGGTCGTAACTTAAGAGGAGGTTCTCTTCTTTTGTCCATGATGGTATACATACTCCGTTACAGGCAATCACTTACAGATAGTAGTATCGCCTTTTCGTAGCTGTTGACACTTAACACTTATCATATCCAAGCTCGAGACACAAGTGTCCCCGCTCGGAAGCAGCAACTGTGTACGTCTCTGCTTATGGATTTAAGTAGTTTCATGGAACCAGATGGGTACAGTCGCCTGTATAAAAGATTAGCGCAATGGCGTCAACGGGGCGCTGAAAATCGCACCGTGTGACTGTCGCACGCGCCCTGCATTGCTAACACACCTGGCACTTTCGTTATCGGCGTGCTTATTATCTACCGCTCCTGTGGTACGTCACTAGTGCTAATCTTGTTTAGGCGTGAATACCGGAATTTTTACAGTGGGTGTACACCTGGACGTTAAGGAAGAGATGAAGGAAGGGCGGAAATGGACAGAGATTTCAAAAGCTCAACTTTCACGCAGAACATATAGTTCTTGCCACGTGTGTAGATTTGTTCTCTTCTGGTGTTTGTGATATTGTTGCATGTTTAGCTGTATCGCAATTTTGGTAGCGGTTTGTCTCCTGCGAACACATTTAACCCATTGTAATAATGTTCAAAGTTAACAGCGTGTAGATAGTGCAGGCCTTTCGGTTTACTGTGTTCGTGTTTTTGTTGTATTTGTACTGAACTTGTAACACCAACTTTCTCATGGTGTCGACAAGATTGATGGTATCTACAACAAATAAATAGCCTTACCTGAATTTCACGATTAACGCTACAAGCGTAATTATTGTAAATTTTCTGCCTTCAGTTGTCTGAATGCGCCTTCCTTGCTTTTTTCGTCCTATCATATTAGAACGCCCAGATGAAAGGCATCTACGAGTACCACTACGCTGGCAACAATGTGACGACGCCCGAGGAGAGCGGTCGGGTGGCAGTCACCTTCACCGGGGTATCGTTCAACGGCAAGCTCACCCAGCATCTGAGCGGAAGCCGAGGTGAAGGTTCTTCGAGGCCAGAAGTGACACGTGTGGAAGTCACCCTTAGAGAGTACCCCTGGTTTTCGGGCATAGCTACGGGCCCCTTAAACCCGCAGAGAAGCGGGGTGCCCTACTTCGACATGATGCAGGCGGCCGATCGCAGCTTCGTTCCGGTCTTTGCCAAGTTGCCTGAGACGCACGTGCTGCCAGCGCTCAAGGCTGCTCTAGGCGCAGAGTAGCCGGCGACATCTGAAATATGGTGATTGCGCGCTGCAAATTAAAATGTCCTAGCACCATTTGCCTGTTCTGCATTGAACTGGTCTTCTTCTTTATTTTTAGGCATATCCTTGCAGAAGAACCTGAGCCTCTCCTATAATGGAGTTAATAAGGTGACTTTGTCCGAAGAGACAATTTTTTGTCATGGCGAAGAGGAAAACAAAGCAATTAAAAAAACGCGTAGAATTCCTGCACTGCAGTGCCTTGCACTGTTTCCTGAAATCCAACAAATGAAGAAAAACCTTTACACTAGGAAACCGGACAAACAATACAAAAGATGGGGTCTATCTCAACGAGACCTGAAAATGCTTGGGTAAATTAATAATTGAACCAGAATGAGAGAATACAACAGGTATAGCAATTATTAATATGGTGCTACTCTCTGAAATGTTGCACTGCGACTAGTGTGGCAGCATAGTCAACTTGTACGGAACATATGCATCCCTGCGTGCGACAATTTTGGAAACGTGAAAAAGAGATTATAAGCATCTGGTGCACCACCTTTAATGTATCTTTTCGAAAGATTTCACCCAATCCAACAGACTAGCTTGAGTGCATGGCATTCGAAGCGACCCTTCTTTGAGGCCTTCTTGCTAACGTGTGCAGCGTGTTGCCAATTTAATAAAGTTGTTCTAGCAATAGGCACTAAGCCTTCAGATAATATTTGGTCATGTCCCTTTATTTGGAATTTGACATATTGTCACGTCCTGGGGACGGCTATCCTGCGAGCAGGAAGATAGCGAAAAGGGCGTTACGGGTGTTAAGGCTAGACATACATAAATCAGGCATAGGAACACAATGACTCTATAGGATTAAAATGCAGCAGCAACTTCCTTAAGCTTGATGAAACATATTTCATCTAGGGGAGAAGGAGCCCGAACGGAGATGGCAAGACGTCTTTTAAAATCGGTGCTTCACAATAGACACTCTATCAGGCCCTGTTAAAACAACTGACCAGATGACAATGGGCGGAGTTGGACACAATAAATAGGAACTCAATGCGCACCATCACAGTCTTACCAAAACTGACCCCCATCTCAATTCTACAGGAATTAGCACAGCTGAATACACTGACAGAACTAATTTATCAGCGAGAGGCAACAAGAAATCTGAAGCTTAAGTATGTGATGCCCCATAGAATCCTTGTACAATGCGATGACAGTGCAAACACCTACAATGTCTGACCCCCCCTCCATGGGAATTCATGACTATTATGACAAACAAGACGACTAAACTTCATCGTAAAGAGAAGCCGAGAACTCGAACTCCGCTTGGTGTATGCACAAGAATATGTATTCCATTACGGACGCGTCCATGACAGAAAGAGGCGGTTGAACAGCCGCCACTAGCCCGGCACACAGAGAGCTAAACATTTATCATGAATACGTAGCGGACCATCTAGATCCGCTTGTGATGGTACTTTATGCAATCCGCGATGCAATTCAGGTCAGAAGTAAAATAAAGTTTCTAATAGAAGCCCATAGCGGATACACGAGAACTATGCGGGGGATTCCTAATTAATCAGGATATAGCTGGCAACGTGGACGATTCCTATAGTATTAACGAGAATGTGGCAGCTCTGGTAATTAGGCTCAATAGGAGGTACATGCTGAAAGAGGTGCAGGCCTACACGCCTACATCACGCCATGATGACCAGGTCGTTGAAAGCTTCCATGAAGACGTGGAATCGGCCAAATCACAATACACGGCACTGATGGGTGATTTCAACGCGAAGGTGGCCAAAAAGACGTCTGGCGACCACGCGGCAGGCGACTAGGGGATAGGTTCTACAAATAGCAGGGGAGAGTTATTACTCTAATTCGCAGAAATAAGTAATTTACTGATCATGAATACCTTCTCCTACAAACGAGAGAGCAGTAAGTGGACCTGGAAGAGCCCCAATGGTGAGAATAAAAATTAAATCAACTTCATACTATGCGCACGACCTGGCTTCGTTTAGGATGTGGCCGTCCTCGGAAAGCTGCGCTGTAGCCACCACAGAATGGTAAGGCTCGAATTAGGTTAGAAGAGGGAATAGAAGAAGCTAGTGAAGAGGAAGTCCGTTACGCAGTTAGCGGTAAGAAGTACAGGAATTCATGATATCGCTGCAGAATAGATATTCTGCTTTAACTGAGGAAGACGATCTTGATGTTCATACAACTAACGATACTCTGACAGCCATCATTACAGCAAGGACGGTGGTTGAAGCTACCGGGCTTCGGCGTTCATATATAACTCATCTTAGAACAATTTTAGGCATTATACATCATTTTAAGCCATTCCATCAGATTTTTAGGCACCCTCTTCCGACTCTATAATCATGCACATACTCACTACTCTTGGGCCCTATACACCTGGTTTTCATGCTGTTCTCTGTACACATTTTAGCCCGAGTCAACCGAGAACCTCGTGCTTGGCGCTCTTTGGCCTTAGTTGCCCTTGCGCCATAAAAACCTAGCATCATCATCATCAGCCATCATTAAGGAGTGCGCAGTAGAAGTAGGTGGTAGGACGATTCCATAGGATACCAGCAACCTATCTCAGACGAGGAAAGATCTCATTAAGAAACGCCAAAGCATCAGCGCATCTAACTCTACTGACAGAACAGAACTGGCAGAGCTATCGAAGTTAACAAATAAGCTCAATGCAGCCGACACAAGGAAGTTTAATACGGAGATTCGGGCATGCTCTAAAGAACGGAGGTAGTTTAAAAGCCGTGAAGAGGAAACTAGGCATAGGTAAAAACCAGATGTGTGCGTTAAGAGGCAAGCAGGGCAGTGTCATTAGCAATATGAATAAGATCTTTAAAGTCGCCAAGGAGTTCTACGCAAACCTTTACAGAAGCCGATGTAATAAGAATGTGAATGAGAGACAGCAGCGCAAAGCAGTGGTCACCCCGCCAGTAACGAAAGAGGAAGTAAAGAAATCCTCAGGAGGAATAGAAAGAGGGAAAACAGCTGGCGAGGATCAGATAAAAGCAGATCTTTTGAAGAACGGAGGAGAGATCGTGCTAGAAAAACCTAGCCTCCCTGTACACGCAATACCTTATAACCTCGACCCTACCAGAAGCTTGGAAGAATGCAAACATTAACTTAATAAGAAAGAAAGGGGAAGGCAAGGACTTGAAAAATTACAGACCGATCAAATTACTATCCGTTGCCTCCAAGGTATTTACTAAGGTAATCGGTAATAAATTCGGAGCAACCTTAGACTAATAAACCAAATGAGCAGGCAGGCTTTCGTAAACGATATTCCACAATAGATCATATTCACACTATCAATCAGGTAATACAGAAATGCGCAGAATATAACCAACCTCTATATATAGCCCTCTTTGATTATGATAGAGCATTCGACTCAGTGAGAACATCAGCAGTCATACAGGCGTTGTGTAATCAGTGTGTAGAAGAGCCTAATGTCAAAATACTGGAAGATATATATAGCAACTGCGCAGCCATCATAGGCCTCTATAGACTAAACAATAAAATTCCAATAAGGAAGGGCGCCAGGAAAGGAGACAAGATATCGCCAGTGCTTTTCCCCGCCTGTTCACAGGAGGTATTCTGAGGCCTGAGTTGGAAACAGTTGGGAATAAAAGAAAACGGAGGATACCTAAATAATCTGCGATTCGCTGATGACATTGCTTTTCATACTCACTCAGGAGGTGAACTGCAAATCATAATCATTGAAACGTGGAGAAGAACGCTGAATGACAATTTATCATTATCCCTCAAGGGGAAAGTGTACAGCAGCTGTATCTTACAGGTACTCTCCTACGGGGCACAAACGTGGAAGGGAGCAAAAAGGGTTCCGTTTAAGTTAAGGACAACGTAGGGCCAATGAAAGAAAAATGATGGGTGTAACGTTAAGAGACCGGAAACGGTCAGAGTGGGTGTGGGAATAAACGCGTGTTAATGACACCTTATTCGAAATCAAGAGGAATAAATGGCCTGGGGCAGGCTATGTAATGCGAAGGTAGGACCACCGCTTGTCCTTAAGGGTTGCGGAGTTTATTCCAAGAGAAAGTAAGCGTAGCAGGACGTGGCAAGTGGTTAGGTGGGTGGATGCGATTAAAAAGTTTCCAAGCAAAGGGTGGATGCAGCTGGCAAAGGACAGGGGTAATTGGAGGAACATGGGAGAGGCCTTTGCCCTACACTGGTTGTAGTCGGGCTGATGATGATGATGATGACTACTATGATATATGCAGACTCCTTAGAAACCATAAAATCACCGAAAAGAGTGACGAAGACCCTGCATGCGACGCCGGAGATCCATGCACTCATTAGGAAAACAAAGATACACTTCCAGATACGCTGGACACAAGACGATGCTGAGGACGCTGAGCAGAGAAAAGTAGGCAATCTTACACACCAAGTTCCAAACACTAATGCATCCCCCACCAGGCTTCCTTTTTACTTCCTCCCCGTTCTCCCCATCTTAGCATCCCAAAGTCGTTAAGGAAAAATACACGTGACCCCATTCCCCCGTGCATCTACCACCTCCATCATAACCTAACGAGATTGAGATCCATTCATAGGATCAGGGCTGGGGTGGCCTTACCCCGTCGGTCACGTGTCGATGGGGCTCTGAAGAAGATGCAGCACTCACCACTTCCCAGAGGCGTTCCAGACAAGGCTGCAGAGGTGGATCTTCGGCACTTGCTGTGGTCTTGTGCAGAGACAAGGGCTTCAAGGACACAACTTTTAATGGAAGTGAGACTAAAGGCGAC
This sequence comes from Amblyomma americanum, assembly GCF_052857255.1. Lineage (NCBI taxonomy): Eukaryota > Metazoa > Arthropoda > Arachnida > Ixodida > Ixodidae > Amblyomma > Amblyomma americanum. The sequence goes on along the minus strand of NC_135505.1, from coordinate 56,299,167 downwards.
CATAAAGGAGGATTTCTCCAAGTGGCTGACTGACAGCAATAAGAGCAGGAGCCTTCTCTGGTTCCAGCATGAAAACAGCTTACATAATTTGCTTTAATTAGTATACAGCGAACCGAAATTATGCCTTTATGGGAAATGTCCGAAACAAAAAAAATAATTATTTCGGTCCGGCAGCTGATACCGCCGACGCTGTGCTTCGGACACATATGATGGCTTTCCGCAGGAAAAATCTTGCAACTCAACTGTTGCGTTTCTTTCGGTCATAACAGCTACGGGAATACCCCTCGAAATTAGGTGAAGGTCCAGTTTTTTCGATTCCTTTGAAACTCGAACAGTGAGCGAAATGCGACCGCGCTGGCCCAGAGTAGTACGGCTGGCAGTGTAAACAGGCCAGGTTTTAGGAATATGGCTGGTTTACTCTTCTCACAGAGAGTGTTATACCTATCTTAGAATCTTGTGATCTGCTTCAGACTACACCTGTGCTAATGGCCGCCAGTGCATAGAACGCGCATAATCAGTAAAAGCAGTGGTTTATTTTTTTAAACGAAATACAAAAAAGAATACCAGATCCAATCCTGACGCATTTAACATCTTCAGCCTCCCTCAGGCAGCATGCACGTGCTCTCATTCCCCCGTGTACATAACCCCTTCTCTCAACCTATCACGAGTGGAAGCCGTCTCTGAGGCTGCTGGGGGTCGGATTGGCCCTTAGAACTGAAGTTAGCCGCCAGTGGCGAAGAGCGAAGATCCCAGCGCCGGACAAATGCCCTCACTGCGAAGCACCTGCTTCCGACATCACTGTGCACGGCCTACTGTGGACATCCACAGGAAGTTCGTCAGTACGCACTCGTATTCTTCGAACGGCAGGCTTGTATTTCACTCATGACTCTTATTTTCACTTCTGGTTAACGGAAAATATTTGTGCTTTTTTTTGCTTGTTGTTTATGCGACTTTTTACACATAACAAGACTGCATGATTTCCTGTAACGCTTTAAATATTACTTACTGATGGCACCTTTTAGGCCGTGCGGCAAATTTAGGGCTACAAAAAGGAAAAAAAAGTTGTCGGCCGAGGCACCAGCTGTGCCTTTAAGCCTCATTAACGCTCTGATTACCGTGGCTACTGTACAGATTTGTGCAGATGTATTCGGCTACTTCAACTATCTTATCCGTAATGCTAATGACATTGCCCTCCTTGTCACTTAAAGCGTACTTCTGGTTTTTACCGTGCCAAGTTTCCTCTTCACGGCTTTAAGACTACCTCCGTTCTTTAGAGCATGCTCGATTCTCTCCGTATTAAACTTTCCTTTGTCGGCTGCCTTGAGCTTATCTATTAACTTCGACAGCTCTGCCAGTTCTATTCTGTCGGTAGGATTAAACTCCCTCGTGCTTTGGCGTTTCTTAATCAGATCTTTTGTCGCCTGAGGTAGCTTGCTGGTATCCTGTCGAACCGTCCTACCGCCTATTTCTACTGCGCACTCCGTAATGATAGCTGTCAGACATTTCATTCAATGTATGAACATCAGATCGTATTCCTCAGTTACAGCCGAATATCTGTTCTGCAGCGATATCTGGAATTTCTGCACTTTCCTTTTTACACATAGCTCGTTAATGGACTTCCTCTTCACTAGCTTCTTTTATTCCCTCTTCAAGTTTAAGCTAATTCGAGGCCTTACCATTCTGTGGTCGCTACAGCGCACCTTTCCGAGGACGGCCACATCCTGAAGTAGGCTCGTTTGAGCGCATAGTATGTAGCCCCGATGCCACTTTCTACCGCCTCCCATACTATTCCTACTATCCGCAGTGAAGTGACAAAAATAATTCAACCAATCCTTCCCCCCCCCCCCCCCCCCTAGACCAGCTCTCCCAGGACTGCAATATCATAGATGGTGCATTCTTGATTGCGCCTACTGTTCGCCCACGTGTTCTTTTTGGCCAGGTCAGGGTAGTGGAAGAATACGAGAATTATCAGTTACGGCACACAATGCCCACTCCAACAGAAACCACGATGCATCTTACTCACGAAAGTTTTATGCAGTATTGTTCTAAACGTGCTCTGTCCCGACACCGCAACAGTAAAACCTGTTGTGCTAGTGCCTTGACTGTGTGCGTTATCTTGCTCACCAGCTGCGAAACGTTCGGACCTGTTCTCGTCGTTTGTAGGGTTTCCACACGGCTTAGAGGAGCGCACAATGAAGCACTCCGTTAAAATGTGGTGCGAGTAACCTACTGAAAAAATGAAGAGCCATAAGCAGCTTGTAAAGGAAGCGCAATAAATTCAGGTTGAGCTAAGCTACGTTTTAATGACGCAGAAATTACTTTCACTGATAGTGAAGCTTTGATAAACGAGACAAAGCAAAACAGAACGAAAAAATGCAAGCATTTACATGGCTGCCAGTTCTCGCAAACAAAGAGCGATGATGTCAATGTAGTTGCAAGGCTGCAGTGGCGAATTTCTGAGCTATGCCACGCTGTCACTCAATTCGAGTCCGTGATCACGAAATTTTTTTCAACGTGCCTGTCATCAGTTTTCGTTAAATAGCGGGAAAAAAACTGTTCCCTTCTCAAATAACATGTCCTCAGCAATTATTATATTTAAGCTGCCAGACAAACAAGAGCAAAACAATCGATATTTATTCAGAACGAAAGTTATATGCAGTTGCCTTCAGTGTTTCATTCAGGCGATACATATCATTGTAATTTTCTCAGTGTAAAAAGATATCACCTTTGTTGCGGAAGTAGATGCGCAAGTAATTTTTTCCGGCGCCCGAAAACTCGGCCAGGACTGTGATTAGGTCGACATAAAGGCGTAAAAATTGGAGAGCACTAAAGTATGCTGCACTGGAGAAAAGCGAAAGCATTTGCGTTTGAACGTCAGGAACTTTTCTTTGCAAGTCATTTTTGTCGGGTTACACTCATCATGTGACCTTTGGACGACGTTGGCAACTTTTTTGCATGTCACTTTGTCGCCTGACACTCACCACGTGAGCCTTGGATGATGTCAGCAACTTTTTTTGCAATTCATTGTTGTCTAACATTAATACACATATCCAACACACTTTTCCGCCGCACACATCACAACGCGTTCACTTCGTACCCCTCTAAAACGCTTGAGCCGACAACCCGTTGTGGCAACCACTCCTAGTGTGTGCTCTTATTGCCCTTTTTCTGGTGCATTGTTGCTTACGTGCGTCGTATTATGATGTAGTAGTGATGTTCCCTGTGTCGCATCTTTTCTCGTGCTTGGTTGTTTAAGTGTGTCGCATTATGCATTGGCTTGATTTGCGTTTCTTTTCTTCGTGGTTTCTACATAGTTCATGCCAAGCCTTTCTCTAAAACATGCAACCTAAGGGGTTTGCTTCCAAACCGTGTAGCGGGACCATTAAGCACATTTGACAGTCGTAAGCTTAGGAAGGTAGAAGACAAGTTCCTCTCGCGTTCACGAGATTAGGGTTCCTGAGTGTGCAAGACGAGCCGCGCTTCAGGGCTCAGAAGCAAACTCCTTGGTCTGTAAACTTTTGGCAAAGACTCTACATATAACATTGCTTCAATGTAATAAATACCGTATTTAAACAGAAATCGTTCGTGGCCAATGCTCTGCGTTCCCGCTTGGCACACGGAGGGCTTGGGTTCGAACCACGATGCAAGGGAATTTCTTTCTTCGAATGGTCATTTAACGTGCGGACACGCTCTGTCGACACGCTCTGATGACAGGTCCTACAAACGCCACTCATGAGACAAGAAACACTACGCTTTCGCATTAAAAAGCGTGTAATGCTCCCCATTGCAAAGTTTAGCGTAAATCGCTAAAAACATTGATGTATATGCTGCACAAGTGTTGTTTACCGCGTCCCATTGCCTTGTGCTATGGGGAGCTTGCGCTGAAGTTTGCGGTGCCGATCGCAGCGCCATAACACACTGCCTAGCGAGAAGAGCAAGCAGTTTTGGGTAGTACTATTAGTACTTTTCCGCGACACCTTCAGGCGCTTATTGGAGTGAGCGTCCGCGCTCGGTCGAAGGCGCAAGTGCTGCGCGTCAGCTGTCTGGGCTACGTCGAGAGAAGCTAGGCAATGAATGCTGTCAGCCAAATGCGGGTATGTAATCGTGCAGAATGCGTTTTGGCGTTTACAGCGGCCCAAGCGGCTGACAAAAGCAGTTTTGAGTCACCGAATAGAACAATTGCAGTGCCACCTTGGCAGCGCAGGTTCCCCATTCTAATGCCAAACGTTCTGCAAGTCAGTAATATTCCATCGCAAAACAGCGCTTACAAAAAAGGCGAAAAATGAAGCCCGGAACAACACGAAACTGGAGCGCCAGCAAGTGACGCGAAATCGAAAAACACTTCCCATCGGTGAGCAAGCGCGCCTCCTTTCTGCACGTGTCTGCAACCAAACAGCCAAACTAAACATGATAAGGTTGTGTGCTTGAGAAAAAGAAAACACTGTGAATGTGAACTGGCGATAGGCATGCTAGAATCTCTTATCGTTGCCTTTCACCGCTCATCCATACTTTCTTTCTATCATCAATATGTTTATTCCCGCGTGCGATACAAGAATATACATAGATATCATACATATTCGTATTACAGGAGGAGTTCCCGAAGCAAATGCAGCCCGAGGGACCTTCTATGTGAAAATGCATAATTATGTGTAAACGTAGAGGGCAGTTAAATAAAAGAGGAGCATTTAGGAGTGATAAACCAAAAACTTGCGATACAATGGTTACGAGAAGATAGTGAACATTGAAATTCAAAATACAAAAGTAACGCAATTCCAAGGAAAATACACTAGTCGGTGAAAGAAAACAAAGCAGAAAACACTTAATTTTTCATTGAATGGTGAAATCAGTGCATATTATGGTGCGATTTCATTTTTGAAGGCAATGAATTCCATGCAGGAACACCCGAAAAGTAGGCAGTTTGTTTCCTGTAGTTAGTCTTGGCCTGCGGTAACAGCAGGTTATGTTGTTCAGCAAATCTTCTTACATTCAATTTTTTAGTGTTTTCTAATTTCACGTCACTTGCAAGCGCTACTGTTTCCTCGTCTTCTAAATTTTTGATTTTGCTTTTGTTGTGCGCGCTATTTCGCGAAGAATTGTGATGATGCGTATCTGGGTTTGACGGCCGATGCCTCAACAAGCGCCCGTGGCAGCACTTCTTGTCCTTTTGGAGAGACCCTTTCGTGGCGCCTAGAATAGCACGCCGTATTGCTCAGCGGGATCCGGCTACATGTGAGCTCGCTGAGGCATACTACAATGTGAAATATGGCACTTGGTGACACGTGTATGAGGTAACCGTTCGTACGACTAAATCAAAAAGAGTTCCCATTTATTGCTCAAGATTGATTTCTGATTACCTGTTCATCCTTTCATAAACCCGACTTGACAAGCGCTCTGACAGTCTGCCTATCGCTGAATCGCTCAGATTATCTCACTACTAATCCGCTGCCATATCCTCGTTCAAACATCGCTGATGTGGTATTTAGCGGTAATTATGACAGAAACAACGTTTCATTAGGGTGTTTCTTTCATTTGGCACAATTAATCAGAAATGCGCACCGAATGCGGCTATTCTTGACCAAAAACCGACGCTTTCTTAACGGTTAACTCCCGTCGGCGACAGAATACGACAGCTAAAGAATCCAAGTTACGAAACTAAGTGGGATCTAAAATTCTCCGACAGCGAAAGATATTGCTGCAGATACTGATTGTCAGAAAGCGTCTGTTTTTCGTCCGGCAACACGGAATACCTTCCGAACTTCAGATTAATTCCCAAAGAATTAGCAAGCGCCACACCCGAACGCAACTTAAAAAGCCGGCAATTGCCACCTTTGTGCAAACCTTGACCACGAACACGACAACGCTTTAGCCATGAGAAGCACTTTTGGCAGCGCTCTGAGCGACGCAACAATATGTATCAATTCCTCTTGTCTTGCTAAGCATTTCACTGGATAATTCAGCGCTGCGCTTCTCATTCTTGGCTCCTCCACTGTTTTTAGATGGTATTTATTTTTTTTCATTTTGTAATACACTCGCTTATTGCACAGTATTGTGTTGTAACTGAAAGCCGTCATTTTCTTCAGCAAGCAAGAGTGTTCGCCCCGGTCCGGAAGCGGCGCCGTCGACAATACTGATGCAGTTGGCGGCAGCATATCTGTGTCGTCAAGAGGGCGCACTTCTGCTTTGAGGAAGGAGGATTTGAGTACTGCCGCTATCATACGCTCAAAAGTGGTAGCTGCTTAACGTATGTTTCATCTAGTGCCACCGAGGACGTGTGCGAAAGCAGTGGGACAATTAAACTCTGACATAAGGGCTTTAGTGGGTTAATGCCCATATATGCAAAATTGGTCACTATACTTAACATGCATAGATCGCAGCCAGTTCTCATACCACAACCAGCGAAGTTGCTCATCTGTTAAGCGATGCGCCACTGCATTGGCCGGTGGCTGTTTCTACCACAGCCCCGGGTAGAGATTTTTTCGACCCATGTTGCTCTTTCCGAGCAATCTCTCTCGCCCAATCATTAATTTAACTCCTAACTGTCATGGTGGTTAGTTTGCTAACAATCCGGTAGGCACGTTTTGACGACGCCACAAGGTTACGTGACCTAGGTGGCGAGACGCCCTCCTCCTATTGGTTACAGCTGGCGCTCCCCCGAACTTACGCGAGCTTCCTTCTATTGACTGCAGCTTGTGCGATCCATCGTTCATACTAACCCAAGCTTACCCGAGTAACTCGTCCTCAGGTAAGCTCGAGTTAGCTCGGAGCATAAGAGAAGAGAAGATTCTTGCTCGGTGTTGGAAAGACAGTGCACCAGAAATGATTCTTGCTCGGGGCTCGTACGTCTCGAATACAGCTTAAGCACTATACAGCTAACAAATTCTCACTGATTGCATGTATCTAGTTTCAAGAACTCACCAAGCTTGAGACTAGATGTGACACAGCATGCTGTTCATTTGGTTCGATATACTCAGTAGCAGCGCCAAGTAACAAGACAACACGGCAGCTAAAGATGACACGCCGTAGCGGTGTGAGAAAGAATGATTTTATCTGATTAATCCTGCATTCAATCCTTTAAACTAAAGCTGGTAGTCACCGCCTGATCACAGCCAGTTACCTTTTGGGTAAACGCCATCACGTCTCGAGGGCAGCAACATCGAACATGTATTTGGTTTGGTTTATCGGGGTTTAACGTCCAAAAGCGACTCAGGCTATAAGAGACGCCGTAGTGGAGGGCTCGGGAAATTTCGACCACCTGGGGTTATTTAACGTGCTCTGACATCGCACAGCACACGGACCTCTAGAATGTTTCCTCCATCGAAATTCGACCACCGCGGCCGGGATTGAACCCGCGTCCTTCGGGCCGGCAGCCGAGCGCCATTAACAGTGAGCCACAGCGGCGGCGGTCGAACATCTATTTCAAAAGGGTGCTTAGGAGCCAAGGGAGACACAGGAGGTAGATAGAGTGAAGCGTATACCGCTTTGGAGGTCTGGCATGTATAGACACGATAGCCCAGTATGCTCAGCTTAAGCGGCTTGAGGGCTAATCCAGTTCTCAGAGGTCTTCACCCTTGCAGCCACTACTCAGGGGGTGCTATTCGTGTGGCCCATGTCGCGTGGACGAGTTCGTATTCGGAACGTGGCGGTCGCAGACGGACTAGCGACAGCCGGTGAGTGCTTAAGAAGACCGTACTGTTTATTTTACGTAATTACAGCGGTCCCATGAATATTCGAGCAGCCTGGCATCCAGCTGATTTTATTCGGTCTGCTGTGAAGGCTCCCCATCTGGGGAATGTAGCTATTTCATAGTGGCCAATTAGGTGGTCACTCGTGATGTTTTTCAAAACCACCCACAGAAGAAGGCATGACCGGTCTCCTTTCGTAAACAAACAGAAGACGCCACCACTGTGACCGCCCTTTCTGCGTGCCAGAATACCGCGCTGCGCCGGCGAGTGTTACCTGACCCATCCCTCAGTTCAAGGAAGCGTCCACGTGAAAATTCATCCGGAGGTCACCGATCACAATAATATTCTCCTCTTCAGTCATGGTACATAACTTCGTGGCAGGATTGGACAGACACAGTGCTGCCCTCTGTATCCTTCATTTTTCGAATTTTACTAAGTTAGCGCTAGAGCTTACACTCAGCCGTTTGTCCGTTGTCTGTGAGGTCTTGTGTGTGTGCATCGGGTTGTGGGCAACCGGCCACCTCAGTGGCCCCACCTAGGTGGCAGGTGGGCTATGTCACGTGACCTTGTGTTGTCATCTCAACTTTCCCAGCGTAGCAGGTGGCAGTTAATGATTGGTCGTAAGAAGTTGCTCAGGAAGAGTAACCCGAGTCTCACAAGCCTCACAAATAGCAGCAGCTGCCACCGCAGAGCAGTGGGGAATCGCTTAACCGCTGCACCGTTACGCCAAGAATGGAATAAGGACTCACAGTAATCTATGAATCCAAAGAAAAGGATAACCAAATTCGCGTGCATGGGCATTAAACCATTATCACTATCGCGTCACACCTTTAAGGCGGAGCTATTTGTCACCTCCCGCTTTATATAAGAACGAAACTGACAGTCACCGAATTCACGAAGCACAAGGGAATGTTTCTATTTTCTTATTTGCGGTGGTGATCTGTAGTAAATAATAGTGTAACCATTTTGAGAATGAAATATATTTCATTTGAAAGCTTTAGTGCACTAGCACCAAGGCTCCTACGCTACGATTTGGTAACTAGTTTTGAGGAAAGAAAAAAACGCAGTGACTGTCCCACATATCTCGGTGAACACCCGAACCGCGCCGCAAACGAAGGGCTAAAGAAGGGAATTAAAGAAAAATGGAAGTAAGTGTGCTGTAGCGGAGGGCTCCGGAGTAATTTCGACCACCTCGGGACCTTTAACGTGCCCTGACATCGCAGAGCACACGGGTGCCTTTTGCGTTGCGACCCGGAGTTCCCGGGTTCGAACCCGACCGCGGAGGCAGCGTTTCGATGGAGGCGAAACGGATAGGCGCCCGTGTGCTGTGCGATGCCAGTGCACGATGAAGATCCCCAGGTGGTCGAAATAATTCCGGAGCACTGCCCTATGGAACCTCTTCCTTTCTTCTTTCACTCCCTCCTTTATCCCTTCCCTTACCGCGCGGTTCATGTGTCCAACGATATATGAGACAGATACTCTTCCCTTTCCTCTCCCCTAAAATCAATGTTCTCCATTGAAACGGGTACTCCAGGTAACGCGGGCACTCCGGCACAGTAGACGAGCGTCTTAACCAATTAGCCACCGCAATGAGTCGCTACGATTTCTTGTGGGCTACGTATCCCGGCAAAGACCTCCCACTTGGCAAGCCAGCCTCCGAGAGGGCCAGAACTGGAACACAGGTCTCTTTCAAGAACAATTTTAGTTCTGCTAATCGACTTATAATCCCAGCGCAGTTCCATTGCATGATAAACGGCACTTTTCTAGGGTTTTTAGTTGCAACAGGTTGAAGAAAACTAGCCATCTAGGAGTTGAAGTTCTCTGCGAAGGCGGTGATCAAGGTCTCAATGGAAAGCACCAGCAGTATAAAGTTCTTCAAAGTGCCAGGCTGCATCGCTTGGCTATATGAACGCAGGACATCAAACAAAACGCGTAGAAGGTCGGAGAGATTCCGGCTTTTGAGCTCCTTATTTTGCGGCACGCACTGGCGCACCACTTCGACAAAAGACGGGGACTGGGACCCACTCTTGGCCACGGTAGCTGGTGTCTGCATCTCATTTAAGGCAATGGGATGTCCTCCATGTTTTTCGAGTCTTGCTGTGATCTCGTCACTGAGGAACATGGACACTTTTTGCAGAAGCAGATCGAACAGCCAGCTCACCCTCGGAGGCCGTTGCCGACTTGCTCGGATCAGGTCGTGCAGCGACGTCGCTTGCTACCACGTCCCGAGCTTCCGACTCGAGCGCAGGGAACTCTTCACTTGCATGTATCGGCTTCTCAGTAGGTTGTGGTTTGGGGCCACTAATGAAGGACTTGCGACGGTGTAAGGCGCTTACACGGAATTTGCAGCCACTGAAACTCGCTGCATGGTCACCTCCACAATTAGCGCAAGCAAAATCTGCCTTGCACTCTTTGTAATCATGGCCACCACCACACCGCTTGCAACGTTGATCTTTGTTGCAAACTCTCGCTATATGTCCAAAGCGTTGGCACCTGAAGCACTGGGGAGGAGTTTCAACAAAGTCGTGGACGGCATACTTGGTGAAACCAAGGTCAATTATTCCAGGGCGCTCGGTGTTGGGAGCAAACGTTAGCACAATAGAATTTGTAGGCTTCGCTGCCCATTGTTGTTCTCCAGGCTCCACCCGGCGCATTAACCGTCGCACGTGCAGAACTCCTTGCGGTTTCAAGTAGTCAAGAAGGGCACTTTCCGAATACCACACTGGTACTCCCCTTATAACACTTGTGTTAGTCATGTAAGAGTGTGGCAACCGGGCTTGAACTCGTATGCCACCGATCTGAGAGCAGCGCAGAAGAATGTCTACTTGCTCTTCCGTTGAGATATCTAGATGAAGAGCCCCTTGCGTTGTGAAGCGACTGGGAATCGGAGCAGATCCCAGTAGTACTTTAATATCATCGAACAGCCTGATAGGGTTCCACTCTCTGAAGTCAACACCTTTCTCTGTTGGCTGAACTATCACTGGGATGCCGACTGTCCGGTGCTTCCGATGACTCACCACTTTGAAGCCATCGTTGTCCATTTCCGCCATGTAGGCCACTTCCTCGTCAGAGGCGACGATAGTTGAGTCGTCCCCACTGAGCGATGATGACGCACTGCACTGCTGGACGTCCCTGATGACTGGCAGATCCCCTCCATGTGATGCCATGGCCGCCTCCGCCCCACCGGGCTCCTTCGGATGGCGCTGTCCCTTTAAGGATACCGGCGCCGGAGCTGCCGTACCCTTCCCGTAGGGACAGTACCGCCTTAAAGACGCGGCCGTCTTCCAAGGATGGAAAAAACCTAGTTAATAACTAGAAAACAAGGCAAAATTACTGAGCTGAGGTGACAACAGATCGAGCAGCGTCGTCTTCCTCTTCCACAATAATTGCAGCATAGTCTTTTCCCGCAGGAAGTGTCGCCCTTTACATACGAAGGGAGATTCCTCATGTGGCTTTGAACGTCACCGATCTTTGCACCGACAGTATTGAGGTAGTGGCTGTGAGGATTCGGCTCGCCTTCCGAACTCTGTCCATTGCATCAGTATACGTGTCCCCGTGGAAGAAGGTCGATATGGCTTTGTTCCTCCAGCAACTTTGTGACCGCTGCCCAGAACCCAGAATCATCTGCGGTGACTTCAACGCCCACCACCCTGCCTGGGGTGACAGGAACACAGATCCTCGCGGACGCCAACTTGTAAATGTCATCGACAGTTTGGACCTGTTCGTGGCCAATGACGGAAGTCCCACTTTCTTTCGGCCTCCAACCTCACCCACATCTATAGACCTAACCTTACATTCACCTGACGTCCGTGTGCAGTGGTCAACAAGAGCTGACTGAATGGGAAGTGATCACTACCCGATATTTGTGTTTACTGCCGACTTCTATCTGCGTGGTCCTAAAATTTGCCATGTTAATTGGGACAAAATACAGATAGCACTTAGCCTGTGTTTCCGGTGATGTGACAGACAAAATGACTTATGCTAAGATGGCTGCTACCACGGCGCTCAAGCTACCTGATCATTTTCCGACTCCGGATTTAAAACTCAGGAACCTCTGCGCAGCGCGCAGAAGGGCGGAGCGACAACTGTTGCGGAAGAAGGAACACAGAGCCTTGAAGACGACTTTCAACAGGCTCAACTCTGCGATTAGACGTCATGCGAACAAGGTCTGTAGGTCCCAGTGGGCATCCTTTTGCGCTAGTTTGACTGTTTTCTCACCGATAACGAGAATGTGGCGTGTCGTTGGCAGTCTTGCTGGTGGCTCTCGTCCGAGTAAACCTTTCGAGGCGCTTGCATTGCGCACGCAGAAACATCTCGTGTGCTTGGCAGAGGAATTTGCGGATGCATTTGTAAATTCCAGACCAGGAATTCATCCCTGCGCTCTGCCTGCTACGTCTCCGTCTGTTATGGACGCCCCGTTCACACTTCGAGAACTAAAGACAGCGCTCCGCAGCCTGCGGCGTCGCTGTGCACCAGGTCCTGACGACATTACCAATCAAATGTTACAGAACCTGCCTCTGGAACACCGGAAGATGCTCCTAACCTATCTCAATCGAGTGTGGGAGTCTGGTGACGTTCCCCCTTCATGGAAGGTGGCTTGTGTAGTCCCACTGCTGAAGGCCAGCAAAGAGATGACAGACGCGGCCTCGTATCGTCCTGTATCGCTGACGTCGTGTGTCGCTAAGCTCATGGAGAAGATGGCAAGTAAGCGTTTGTGTTGGTGGCTTGAGGATAGAAGGGCACTACCAACGTGCATGACTGGATTCCGCACAGGTTTAAGCGCGCAAGATAGCGTCCTGGACTTGATAAGCCACATTGAACATCAGAGTGCTTTTGGACTTTCAACCCTAGCTATTTTCCTAGACGTATCAAAGGCTTATGATAGCGTCCTCCAGAGCTCAATACTGAATAGTCTGCAGGTCATAGGCGTACAGGGCTATCTTCTGCGATTCATTCACTCATTTCTCAGTGATCGTAAATTTCGAGTGCGGTTAGGCAGTACAATGAGCTACGAAAGGGCGGTATCGCGAGGGGTACCTCAGGGTAGTGTCCTGTCCCCAACGCTCTTTAATGTTGTCATGGCTGGTCTTCCCGCAAAAGTGCAAAAACATTGTAGGCATGTCCATATGTCGATATATGCAGACGACATTTGTCTTTGGTTAACCGGATATCAACACAAACGCTTAGCTCTATTAGCGCGACAGGCCGTGCTTTCAGTTAAAAGTTACCTTCAAGGTGTTGGGTTGACTCTCTCGTTGGAAAAATCTGGCTTCGTCCTGTTTCCAGGTAGGGGACGACGGTATGCGCGGCTGAGCATAGACCTTGATCAGTCTTGCCTTCGTCAGGTTAACCACATACGTTTTTTGGGCGTCACTATTGACTCACGTCTACAGTGGCGACGAGCTGTGGACTCGATTGCGGCTTCACTATCTTCGCGTCTGAATGTGCTTCTTAGAGTTGCTAGTGAGCAATGGGGAAACCATCCTGCTTCAATGATCAGGCTTCACGATGCCCTGGTGACAAGTCGCATAATGTACCACCTCCCTTTAATTTCCCCCTCGGTATCGCAGCTGGAACGCCTTGAGGTTTTGCACAGAATGGGACTAAGGAGGGCTCTCGGCGTTCCGCAGGCTGCTCCATACAATGCAGTACTGTGAAATCTAAGGTTCGACGAAATCTCGTCTGGTCGGGGGAATGCACTGGCGAAAATAACGAAGCGCCGACCGAAACGTCCTTCCATCTTGACAACACCTTTTGGTCGGCGCTTCGTTATTTTCGCCAATGCAGTACTGTATGAGTCTCAATCGAAACCCCTTCGGCTAGCCGCTTCACAAAGACTTTTGCTGCAAATTGGCCGCCTCAGAGAGACTGTTGCCGGGAGAGCGCTTCTACAGCGCCTTCGAAAGAGATCTGAGTCCCGGGCGTACTTGGCTTTAAATACTCTTCGTTCTCTGGGTGTCGACCTTCGAGATCGACCTAAGACGTTGAAGCCACTTTGGTCCTTTCCGAGCCTCGATTGTTCCTTGACAATTCCCCACGCTCGCGCTAAGCGGAATTCTCCTTTAGCGGCAATGCGTTCGCTCGTACTGGAACATCTTGAGACCGAATATGCCAGTCATCTTCAAATTTTTACAGACGGCTCTGTGGACAAGGTCAGAGGATCTAGTGCAGCTGCTTTTCATATTCCGTCTTTGAAGTATGATTGGTCTGTTCGTTTTACTAAAGTCGCGTCCTCCACAATGGCCGAAAGCGTTGCCATTGAGGTAGCTCTAAAGAAGCTACGGTGTTGTACGCCTCAACCTACTGTCATAATTACGGATTCAAAATCTGCCCTTCAAAGGTTAGAGTACGGGTTCCCCACTGATGCCTTGAGTCTTAAATCCCTACGTTTGATGCAGAATCTACATAGCAAGGGCTTCTCTATACGCTTTCAATGGGTGCCCTCGCACATAGGTGTCTTAGGCAACGAGATAGCAGACAACCTCGCCCATACAGCTCTCTCCGGGAGTCCCTCATGAAGTCAAGCAAATGTTCAGAGATGTGGTGTTGTGCCACTTCAGTTCTTTATGGAGCTCTCCTCATCAGCCATGTGTGACCAAGGGTCTCAAAAGGTACCAAGCCACTTTGCTGCACCGCGTTCGCACGGATTCTGCTCGTACGCCGGCGTGGATGTATAAGACTGGCCTAGCGTTGTCACCATTGTGTTCAACGTGTGGTGTGTGCGGTGAAATAGAACATTACCTCTTGTGCTGTACTTTGTACAACGCGGAACGGGCTGTGTTATTTGGATCCGTCAAGAAGGTAGGAGTTCCTCACAGTTCTCTTCAGGACATTGTTTTCCCGCGCCGAAGCCAGTCGAGTAGAAGGGCTGCTTCTCGCCTTCTTCTACTTTACCTGCAGGACACGGATTTGGCCTCCACATGGTGACCTCAGGAGTGTCTATTTGGGTTTTTGCGGACAGTGTTTCTGTGATTTCTATTTAAGTGTCGCTACGGTGGAGCAATTGCCGGCAGCAACTGCAAGGCTAATCCCACCGGTAGTTTACAACCACTCAACTCAACTCAACTCGCTACGATTTCGCGGGTCTTTGTCTGACACCGCTTCACCTTCAAAGCCGAGCTTCGGCCTAAAACTGAACTGAAAACCGAAGTGAAAGAGCATTTAGTTCGCATTTGGCCTAACTGCGATAAATCGTTCATTATTTTTTTCACTTAATGCTCCTAGGAAAAATACATTACCGAAGACACTTCGTCGTGACTATAGTGTGAAACGGCTGAAGCCTGACACCATTGCCAATGGCGATTTGTTGCGTCGGAAACACCACGGAGGCACACAACTCGTACACAGTTATGTGAATGTTTGTTTGTTTATTAGATGTATGCAACGTCGTTCGCGCCTGTATCTAGCGTTTCGATGTCTTCTTGAGCGCCGCTTGCGTTGAGCGGCTGCCGCACGTCGCGTGTTGGGAGACACTGATTTGGCGAGACGAGGCACACGATACTGCAAAGTAAACTGCCGCCACCGCCGCCGCCACACTACACCCCAGCAGACGGTCGCCACGCGCACCTCGCCAGTGACGTCAGGTCACACAGCGCCCAATCGCGAGGCCACCTTAAGCGCCTGACGACAGTGACGTCAGGGCGCACCGTCGACCACACGGCCGCCACTCGTGCCGATGTGTTGAGTCATCCTGCGTGGCGCATAACCACTCCGACACCCGCAATTGACGACAGTGACGTCATGCGCACGAGCCAATAAGGAGGCGCACAACTTTCGCCTAGCGAAAGAGAGGAGACCAGGCAGGAGGCCAGAGAGCTGTGACAGTTTCTGCTAACGGCCGATGACCGTGATAATGAGCCATTAAATGATTCCGCCTTAATAGTTTTGATGAACTTCTCTGCAGCTGTCACCAACTACACGTGTTAAGTTCTACTTTCGTACTTAAAATAACTATTTTTAACTCTCCAAAATTGCGAATTGCTTTACAATAAACGTTCTGTATGCCGACTGGCTCTTGTGAAGGTTGAAAGTTGCCAGTACTCTTTATGGCCAACTCAACCCTACTACTATGTTCGCTAACTGCTATACAATATTGGCACAAAAAATAAAATACGTGATTGGTGCAGACCTATTTTGATTCCGGTCATATTGCAAAATACAGAGCACAGATAGGTCGCAAAATCAGCGTGGTGAAAAAACAAATAATACGGGAGTTCAACTCCATTTCATTTTTCCTATTGTCCTCCACAGTCGCTTTTCATTGTCCAGCGTGGCTAGCGAAGGTAAACAACAGGGCGTCGCAAAAGAAGCTCATGCCTCACCGACAGATGTCCGACTCAAGCCCATTGCACTTTCCGTTTTTTCTTATACCTGCTGCAGTCCAGCTGCGCGCCGAGGAAGCGTGAAGTATAAGCTTCGAGTGCGTTGCAGAAAGAATCAGATGTGCTCAGTTCAGTGAAAATGGGAAAAATCACTGCTTCGATTCTGTGCTTTCTAGCAGGAGCGATTGGTAATTACTGTTCATGTTTTTTCGTGCGCATACCTTTCTGCACAAGGAGCAGGGCCAAATCGCATCACGGATTTATCTCTTTAAGTACTATATTTGGGGCATTGCACAAGGGTTGGGTTTGGGCTTGGTTTTGCTAGCGCTTGAAGTATTCCGCATTGAACATATTCAGCTTTGCCCAATTTTCACCCCTGTTGAAAAAAAATGAACCGTTTTTGGCGAATCTACGGCAAACATGCTTAGTTATGTGCGAATACCGAAGAACAAAGGATACAATACGAATATTGCAATGCTATCTTTTACATCTTATTCACAGAATTCTTACGGGGTATTCATATTATTCTCAATCGCTATAATTCGTGATGAAATATAATGTTTACTTAACTCCGAACGCTCACGTAGTTTTCGATGATGATGATGAAACTTTATCGCGCAAGGGCATTAGTAGCCAATGAGTGCCATGTCACAAAGTGTATTTCGTCTTCTAAAGGTGGGATCAGAGACCCACTTCTAAAGCAGTTCACTCAGTAAATGCTCAGCGGCACTGGGGTTCGAACCCCGCTCCTCCCACTTGCACAGCAGACATTCACACTGAGAAATGACTAAGGACACCCGAACGGTTAAGTTGTCCGCACTAGGCTTAATTAAGACAGGGTTATTTGGAAGTGAACGGGAGAAACCTTTGTTCCGCAGACAAGGTATGTGGGCTAATCTTGATATACGCTTGGCTAAAATTTGCTTGCTAATTTCTACAGTACTCCTCAATACGAATATGATGCTTTCTAGCTAGCCAAACAAGAACTATTTCTTATTTTGTCTGAGAAGGTTCATTCTACATTAACCTCCTTCCTACTGACTCTATGAGTCCCTCAAAACACGGCCCGTATGCGGTCTCTCGAAAAGTGCAGCTTGCAAATATTCAGCTTTGCTAAAGTCGCTGACCCGCAGTATTTTTTCGGCGTTATTTTACTGAGAACAGAGGCGTATAATAAATAGGCCCTCTACGTTAGTATTTCAGCGAACAGAAAATTAATCGCAGAATAAGTGCTGCAGACATCGAATTTCATTTTCCCTGAGCCCATGTCCTCATATACAAAAGCATAAGTGCGTCAGACTTCAAACATTGTATGACATCATCTTCCTGATTCCTTCTAACGTTTCACCAGGCAGTTGCTGTGCAGCGAATCCTGCATATTCTCCATGGCACCACTGCAAAGGCCACTACATCACTGTGAGTTCGCTGCAGATTAAACGGCCACTTTTTTGTGTGACCAGATGCTTTATTCTAGAATAGCTTTTTTTCGTAGCTCAAAAATTTGCGTGTTTCGAACACCAAATGAAATGGCTGTATTTTACCGACTCGCTACTTTATTTCAATTAACATAAATTTTCTGTATTACGTTTAGCAAAGAGACACTGGCAAGAAACATCATTTTTCGTAAAAATTATTTTTGCCTGCGGTATAAACACAGCCACACACTTCCGATTCCTCGGTGCAAGAACAAACTTGCCTGTAGTACGTGGCAGAAAGGAATGTATGCACAATCGTGCCTCCGAAACTATCACCTAAACTTACTTATCTAAAATGCGTTTAGTGCAAATATAAAGAATAAAATGGTGTGAAGATGTGATCCCAGCGTATAGAAGAAAGCTGTCTAGATATCTCACAAACATCTACGAATGAACATTTCCTCTTATCTCAGCTCGACCTCTGGCTCTAATACGTACTTTCACAATTTTTGTTCATTATCATATAAACATAACAAAAAAGCAGATTGGAAACAGTCTTTGCGCACAAATATGCAGTCTTTGTTTTTGTCGTTACATGGACTAAAATGATGCTATCCCTCTTTCCTTTCACTATCACATAATTGTTGTTAACGCCTTGTTTGGGTCACTAATAATCTGATCTGGCGGCATGGACACTTACCAGTGTACATTTTTATTCCTGTGCCCTGAAGAATTACATTGTAACTGTCTTATTAGGCGCTCTGAAGCTTTTAGTCACTATTTTTCGTCTTGTTTTCGCAACATGCCTCTGTTGGGGGCTACAGGTTGCTTGTGTTGCGCCAAGAAGATAAATTTTAGCATTTCCTGGTTCTGAGAGTCACATGACCTGTAATAAAACCACAGGTTCGCGATGCTTTATTGGATTCTAGTGCTATGACTAGTCAGACTCCGCATACTTCAATACTTTCGTTTAGGTGTATTGGTTAATTTCTGATAAGGTACATACGCCACTGCGCACCCGTAATTATGATTGGCCCCTTGCGGCGGGTAAAATATGTCTAACAATCTTGGACAAAAATTTTGAATATTGAAAAGCTGTTAAAGTACTGGTGCATAAATATTGAAGGCAGTGGTCCAATCTTCTAATATGCACAAAAAACATTGTTTTATAGAGTTTCTATAACTCATCAAACAGTTCAGACAGCCATTCAAAACAAAAAGGGATCGCTTCTGATCATATCGAAAATCTTTATAGCAAACAAATTGTTAAAATATATGATAAAATTGCGCTCATCAACTTTTTCCCGTTGAAAAAATGGTTTTGTTTATAATTTTTGGGTATGCAAGGTATGGCACACTCAGGCGGCAAAAAAGAGTGAACTCAGAAAGAAAAACGAGAGATTCACGACTGCAAGTATAAGACAGAACAACCGAGCCACATGTTATGTCTGCGTAAAAACTGCCTTGTACAAAGCGTTGAACTGAGCAAAATCACGAAGTGCACTTAAGTATACTTACGTGCTTAGAAGGGAAACGCCCTAATCTTTTCATTTATTTTTTTTCTTCCTTTCTATTGACACACATAATCATTAGCATACAGTCGTAAGAAAACGCATATGCTAGGTTCACCTTTTTTGGCCAAAGGACATCGCAGTTTTATCTATTTTTGGTTTCAGTGATCTTTCATCTAAGTAAAAGATACAAACAGACCGACTTTAAACCGGAGTGGCACTCCCTCTTGGTAACGTGTTCAGCCTTACCCCCTGTCTAGCGCACTGTTTCTCTTGCGATGTCTTTCGTGGCGTTTCAAGAAAGCTTTGTAAATGGTACATGAAAATAGAACGTAATTTAAGTGTAAGAAATACCAGGTTAGCGCACTACAACTAGAGTGGACACTTAATGTCCTTCTTAGGAGTATGAGACAATTCCCTGAGTGGGTTAATGCCTGTTTATGTAAAAATGGTCTTCCTCGACTTCACATTCAGAGACCCCTGCAAGTCGTCATACCACTCCTTGGCACACTGGTGCAACTCTCGCAACCAATCATTAATTTAACCGCCACCTGCCACACTGCTTAGCTTCCTCACAATTCGGTGGGTAGGTTGTGATAACGACACAGGGTCATCTGACCTAAGTGGGCCACCTAGGTTGCCGGACCGGCTGAGAGGCTTCAAGCGGTCTGCAACGCCAGACAATTTTTTTCCGACACGAGGGTACTAAAGCTCTTGCGTTAAAAAATGAAATAGAAATCAAAAACATTGCTTACGCACTTAAAGCACGTAACTTCCCTCAATAATTTTTTCTGAATTATACTGTTTGAACACTATTTACCTAATCCATCTGGCCTGGTTGTGTGGGAACACCCACTCCGCACGGAGCTAAAGAACTTGTGGGTGTTGGCGTCTTTCTTAGGTTGTATCTACTCGGCATGCCCGTGCTTGAGGGTCTTGCCTTATTTGGCGGGCGGCTGCGGGACCTACTGGAGGGAGCAGACCACGCATCTTTGCGGCACCCTCCCAGTCTCTTTCTAATGTTCATAAGAACCATTTGTCGGAACAATCGGCATTTCTGTCCGTTCGCCTGGAGCCTCGTTTGGCAGGTGGCAAAGTAGAGAGAGGGAAATCCCCATGTCATCTGCAGAGGAGCGGAGGGAGCGAAGAAGTGGGACAGGGAAGGCGGAAACTAAGTGGGAGGCGATGGGTTAGCAGTGGCGGACAGCGGACAGGGTACATTACATCCGGGATTTTTCCCTTACTGCTCCTTTTGTTTCCTGCTTGAAATCTTTTTTACACCATCTACTTACCCCTTCTTTATGAGAGGCCCTGCTGTCTGTGATTTCCTCCTTCAAATGGTTCAACTCCAAAGCAACACAATTCCTAATTATTTACGGTGATTTCTTTCTTTCCTCTCATTTCTATTCCACGAGCTCTCCGCAGAGGAGAGATCCGTGCTCCTTTGTTTGGCATGATTGTCTTTCGCCGTGGCCTGCATACTGCTGTTATTGCTTTGGCAGTGCTTCGACTGTGTGACTCTGACCCTGACTATGTTGTGACATTTGTTTCGTCTTCTTTTTTATTATGTTTGTCCGTCATGGATTTTCGTCACGCCCTGCACTCTGTGCTTCGTCTGGGATTGTTACTGAGACCTTGACTATGTTGTGAGTTTGGTTTTTACATGTTTTTTTTTTCATCGTGGTCTGCCCTATGTGCCTTTGTTGAATTTTCACGGTGACTTTGACTGTGATCTGCCTTTTGTTTCTTCTTTTTTTATCTGGTTTGGCGTTTACTGCTTCTATTTTCCCTTTAAACTTCTTTTTTGTTGGGACCCTTATCTTCTTTTCATTTCTTTCGAATTGGCGTTAAGCCTGACAAAGCGCTGCTGGTCCAGACCCCCTCTCTCTATTATTTATGTTGTTTTACTACATATTATGAGACAAACAATAAAAAAGGGCACGGCGTGTCCAGGATGATTGCCAGTCTGTATCACGCCATCTGGTCGCACTGTCTGATCGCGTCATCTGCGCAGCGGTTGATCCTTCAGGGGGAACACCAATGCTAACTCATACTCTGCCGCATTAACCGCAGTGTTCGTCTATACCTTTTTGATGCTGTCCACAAAATCAAAGTTTACCACTTCTAAGGACGCACTTGGGAGATCAGACGCAACTATGACGGTAGCTGGTCGCCGGAATCCAACTGCATTTATTCAGCAAGAGCGACATGGACAAACATAACGAATGCTGCCTTCATTCATGTCTGGCCACGTAAATCTCATGGCAAGCTTGTCTTACGTGCGCTAGTTTCAGGAAAACCTTGATGGAACTCCCGAACCACTGAAACCATTGCTAGTGGGACGTGATACCTCCCATACATGAGCTTTAATTCAGAAGTGCTTTTTCAAGATTGTATGGTTAACTCTCTATAGTGCTTTGGTTTTCCGGGAAAGGAAAATGGCTCAGTCTGTGTCTCACATATCGGCCGACACGTGAACTGCGCCGTATGGGAAGAAATAAAGGAGGGAATGAAAGAAGATAGGAGGAAAGAGGTGCCGTAGTGGAGGGCTTTGGAATAATTTCGACCACCTGGGGATCTTTCAATTGCACTGACATCGAACAGCACACAGACGCCTTAGCGTTTTTCCTCCATGAAAACACAGCCGCCGCGGTCGGGTTCGGACCCGGGAACTCCGGATCAGTAGCCGAGCGCTCTAACCACTCAGCCACCGCAGCAAGTTCTGTCGTGCGCTAGTGACCGTTTTACGATGAGCTTATGATCTGCGATTGCGTCCGTAAGCAATGACATTGGACGATGCAAATAGTAGTCTAAATGTTGAAACACAGTCTGCCAACATAGGAATGCACCTTTCTGGCTATACGCATTTAAAATATCTGTTAGAGCCTTCTTGTTCAAGAAAAAAAATAAACTTCGCCCCATCCAGGTATGTGCAGCAGCACTAAAAAGATTTATGTGTGGCGAGCACTTCTTTTTTAATGGTTTTACAGTTACTCGATCCTCGGCGCTTTGAAAGCACGTATCTGAAAGCTTGGTATCCCGCAAGTTGATTTAATTTTTCGTTTCCTTTCTTGTAGAGCACTCGCCCTATTTTATAGCGGCCCGCCTCCGTATTTAATTTGAAGACTGATGACAACACTAGCACCAACAAGGTAGACACGGCCGAAATAAAGCAAATCAGGTTGCGATGGGCTGTTAAACTCTTGAATATAACGCATTTTGTTACAAGAAACACTAAACAATTTATAAGTTGTGAAGAAAACTTGACGGAAATTGCTTCATTGTGTGCTATTCGTGTTCTAGATAACCAAAATAATAGCATCGACAAAAAAAATATCTTCTCTGAAAAATTAATTATTCATTTCGTCTTTACAAGAAAAACTCAATTTTTAGAAATGTTTCACTCTTCAAGCAGCATTTAAACTTCATGCTCGACACATTCGCTGGAGCAGCTACTCCTATGGAAAAGATTAATTATTTTAAATGACTGGCAGAAGTAAATACACGCATCAGAACGAGTACCATGTTTTATTTCTCTCTCCTACAGCCAGGACCAAAATCACCCTGTGCATACTATTGTTATAACCTCATCACTGGCTGGTCCCATGGAACTCTTGGAGACGGAGCGCCTTGCACGGTAGGCTACCGTTAACTCATTGGTTTTTTTAGTGGTTGAACCAGATAATGTGCTAGCATTTGCTGCTGACAAGGCAGTATATCGAAAGAACTGCGTATTCTGCTCGCATTATTATGAAGTTATTTCTAGCACATCGCTTTTAATTAAGCAATTTACGCACCATTAAGATAAACGCAGTCTTGTCAGTGGCTTTAATGTTCTTGGTCCTCCACAAAAACAGATTTCTATCGAATTAAGAAGCCAAAGGCCTTCAAGGGGCAATTAGTTCTTCAGACATTGTTGCCAACTTATGCTACTTCGTAGGATGTACTTCTGAGGTTTAACATGTTGATTAAGTACACAACTGTGCATGAATCTGAAATGCTGGAGACACTGGAGGGCATTTGGGAGGCATCCGTCTCATTCGACGCCTCTCCGCAAACACTCTCAGCGTCCTAGACAAGAACTACACATGCGTTGGCAGGAATTAGTGTAGTCGTTAGCACTCTCGGCTGCGGAACGGGAGGGTGGTGGTTCGAATCCCTCCGTGCACAAAGATTTTCTTCCTTATCGAGTTGCTAGAAGTAACGGACACCGAACAGATCCATGGCCGCGAATATGAGCCATTGAAGGCTTTCGCCCTAAAACACTGTAGAGCAACAGACGTCCAAGGAGACCGTGAGACACGCGAACAGCACAAGCGAACACAATGTCTCTTACGGTGTGCTTTGTTGTCGGTTGCGCTATAAGTATTCATTGAATGATGCAGCCACAAATCCACCGCCCACGCTAGTGGGTTAGAGCCTTTCTAATACCCGCCGCAAACTGAGAACTTGAGAAGGAAGGAATGCTAGTGAGACGCTGGTGTGCTCTGCAATCTTAATAGGAAGTGCGGATATATGGCGAAAATGAAGCAGTGAGTTCAGGAAAGATACTGACACTCCAAAACTTTTGAGTACACAGAGAGGCCATATTCGCGTTCGGAAACCTTTCAACTTGAAGCACACTGGAGCAGCAGTCTGTCTGTTGTTGTTCCCAGGAAGAAAGGAAAGGAAAGTGCACAGGCCTGCCCACTGGCTCAAACCGAGCCACAATCGCTACCACGGGCAGATAGTAGAAGAGTTAAAAGATTCTTCACCGCTAGCAATGACGACCACTGCTAAACTAGGTAGGATGAAGTGCTGACAAAAAGTGGGTTACAAGGCATGGCAAGGTAATGGCGGACAACAGATTGACTCCAATTCTTTTAGTGAAATCTTCCATTATATGAAAAAAAGTGCGTTCATAAACGGTTTCCTGCTAAAAAAATGCTTTTGTCCAGAATTGGTAGGTGTGAATATATGATATACGTTTATATACGGCCCTCCGCGTGTGCTTTCGGTTTTTACATTTCTAATCGCAGCGCAGAAAGCAGCAAGATCTGGGGGAAGTGGAAACTCGTGAAACTTCAATCCTAAGTTTCACTTATCAGCCTAGCACGACAGCTTTACATATCAGAGTGGAAAAGCACAACTGAACTGCAGGAATCGCAAGGCAGAATAATAAACAAGGCACGAATCACGGTTGTGTACCATCTGTCACTGTCACTGATTGGGATATGCCCTGCATAACAAACTGCATTTTTGCCACCTTACTGCATGCCGCAAGTTCTACACGAAAAAAACCCTTTCTGTTCCTTCTTGTGTAGCTAAGTGCCCTCAGTGTTTCAATGCTCCAGCATTTAAACCGGATGATTACAGAATGAGCTGATTGTATAAATGGGACAGAATAATTTATTTATATTAGTCCACAAGAGACCCATGATTGGGCCCTGTTGTCCAACCGACATAGTACTGTCCAGCGACCGACTCTCCAGTGCCAGATAGCTGATTCTAATTGGTGTCAACGCCGGAAGGACCCATAACACGTGGAGGAAGTATGAACGAATTATCTTGATGGAATCATTCATAATTATTTCTTGTAAAATGACTTTGACTGTATAGCAGCGCTAAGGCTGCATCAAAGAATGCTGCAATCCCAAGAAAATTGCTCGACCACCGAAGATAACAGCTTATAAATGGCTTGGCAGTTCTGGTCTTTTTTGTCGGGCATAACAGCTGTTAAGAAAATTTTAGAAATGTGTCTCACTCCGATAAAATTACAAATATTTTCCGTCCTTGTTTCCTTAAAAACGCGTAATCCTCTTGCAGTACTCACAGTACAGTACTCGCTGTACTTGCAGTACAGTACGCATCATCCTCTTACAAAACAAATATGGCACTTGAAACATATTGCTGGTGTACATACGGCCCTTTCGGCTACCATCGTCTTCTATGCACTTCATGAAGAAAAAAAACGCTATAAACGCTATACCAGCTCGCCCAAATGGCCGCTCTTGTTAAAACATATAGTTTGGAAAGGTAAGTGTTTGGGCGAGTTAGTTTCGACATTTCATGACTACAGCGCAACGAACGGGACGTACAAGAAGGACAAAGGCAGGGACACAACACAGCGCTGTGTTGTGTGCCTGCTTTTGTCCTTCTTCTAGGTCCCGTTCGTTGCGCTGTATTCATGGAATATAGTTTGGCAGTGAGAATGAGTTTCAGCTGTCTCATGCTCTAGCAAGAACATCTCGCGGATGTCATGGCTTGTGTTTTTGAACATTTCCACTCGCTCCTCGTGTAAATTACATGAGGCCGCTTCCGATTAACAATTTCTTTTATCACAAGCTGTCAATGGGGCGCCATACTGCAGGACAGTGCATCAGAGGAGTGTGCATTGAAATTTCACGTAAGTACATCTATGATAAATTCCTCCAGCAAAATACATTTTCATGACACTGCATGCCTTTTGTGAACCAATAAAAATGTTTGCAATTAAAATGAAGCATTTTAGAGGAATTTGGCATTATTGAAACAAGTCATTTGCGCCAGCAATCATCACACATTCTCCGGCAAAAAGTACGCGGTGTGAACACACATCTTCGCTCTTCTTTCTCTTGATTACTTGTTAGGTTCTGTCATGTGGTGACACTACGCAGAAGCGAAGACGACATAATGCTGTCTCAAAGGGCACTGGATATAGCAAGGAAGGTAGCTAGAAGCGTCTTCAAGTTTCTCATGAAGGCGGACTCCTGAACATACCAAATCCGAAGCGTAGTTGAGTGACTAGGAGTGTAACCGCTACATAAACTATTCCTGAGAAATGATTTAGAGCGGCGCATAGGACACCAATTCATGCCGCACTAGAATTGGGCAAAATTTCTATGCAGGCAAGTCGTAAAAACACTTAGCCCCGCCTTAGGATATTTTACAGTGTTCGTAATAAATTATCCTTGATTATGTTTCCTGTGTGTCACTGCCGAGGAGCACACAGTGCACCACGGCAAGTGGGGCAGTACGTGAATGGTGCCTGCATTATTCATGGTGAAAAACAGTGCAAACTATACGAAGTGCACAACACAAAGACAACACCAGACGCGCGTGTGGTGCCTTGTTTCTCTTCTGGGCCCCTTCTAGTTTTCACTGTGTTTCATTATCAATATTCACCAGCCAGCCCAAACTTCTCGTTTGACTGCATAATTTTCTGCGTGTCTTCACTAGCATTGCAGCCACTTAACCTTTACATGTTCAACATTTTTGGAGAAAAATTTTCAATTTCTGTTATGTACCTAAGGAAAGGAATGGTGCAATTCATCGATGTGTAGCAACATCTTTCTTTTAAACTTTTTGCATCGCTCTAATGGAGCAGTTAAGACTTCCATAAAGAACCAATGGGAAACGCTTTTGACAATAGTAAAACGTTAACAGCAAAAAAATGCAAGCCTGTGAAGGAATGTGTGTGGATATATTGCTTGTTGTAGTGAAATCATACATCGCATGCGGGAGGTGCGGAGTTCCATCCCCAGTGTCGCCGGGTACCCACCGGTAATACAATGGGTACAAGCTTTCCCCTGGTCTGGTGCCCGGCTTATTTAGGGTGAAATGCTTGGAAAATGGGTCTTTGACCCCACCTTGAGAAAAAGAAAAATACCTTGTGTCATGGCGCTCTATGGCCACAGATGCCCTTGCGCCATAAATATCCATCATCATCATCATCAAATCTTACAATATATGAAAAATTTGAGTTCTTAAACACTTTCCCATTAAATAATGCTTTTGGCCAGTAATATTGGGTGTAAAAATGTAGTGAAGCGGGGCAAAGTGGTGATCTTAAACGGAATGCAAAGTGCACCACTATGTGCGCACAAAAAAAATCGAATACCCACAACCCCTGTGTGTTCCCTCTTCCCTTTCAATCATTACCGGTGGTAGGCATTCATGGCGAATTCTTCATCTTTCAGCACCCTGGTATGCAACTTGCGACGGCGTTTACCGAGGCGTAAGTACGTAGGAAACGAGGATTGTTTAACACCATGGGCTGTACCATATAGATTTGCACTTTGGTATCTGCCGGTCCGCATCATATGACTTATCGTGTATTGCGCCTGTCATTAGTAGTGTGGACTGTAGTCCACACTATACAGCAGAGCGAGTCGAGGGTATCCACCTCGTGGCTTCCAGCGTACTTTCTTCCTCTACATGTCAGCAGCCGAGGAGGCAGCGCGAATGCTTACATGCAGGCACAGCGCGGACGACATGGTTCTTGTAGAAGGAGAATGTGAGATTTGTGGCAGTGTGCGGCGAGCAGGCAACATCCCGAACAACCGTCCTCTACTGGTGGAAGGCTGCAAAGTAGGCTGAAATTCAACAGCGAAAGGGACTAGCAATGGCCGCTCGTCGATTGCAATAACGCACGCCTGGAAGCCCTGGCTTCCGGACTTGCACCCAATAGTAGACCGTTCTCCGGGATGCTAACATCGAAATGTTAGAAAGTTACTGCGCCATTTCCTTTCCTCAGAAGCCAATTTTCAAAACAAATTTTTGCATGCGTTTGGTATATCTAGGATAAGCTTATAAGGCATCCGTAAGCGGGTAGTGAGCCTGACCACTGGCTTACAGGTCACACATCTTACTTACGGAAAATGCAACCCAATATTACTGAAAACGTGAGAAATAAAACTAGCACGTTCTTTCACAAACCGCCTTAGCTACAATTTCTCGACCGTATTTCTGGATTCCATTTATTCGATTGTGGACATTTAGCCACGTGCCGTTAAGCGCGAGACGCTCTTTCCGAAAGTTCCCAGCCTAATAAGCCTGCTAAGTGCTGGACATTATCTTTGGTATGTTGTGGTGCGCTGCAGCGTTTAAAAGCTCTGGAGCAGTGAAATTAAATGCTTCCGTTCCCCTCTGACGTTCTGAGCGCCTATGCAGAACCCACTGCAGTGCCGAAAAGCAAACAAACCCGGTTGTATGAGGACTTTTAGGAAAGGTACGTGCGCTTCTTCATGCTTAATGTGGCCTGCAATACAGCGGCGACATTCTTAGTGGTGTAACCAACAAAAGCGTCGAGCAGAAACGAACTGCAGAGGATTTTGTCCTAGCTGCTTTAAAAAAACGTACCGATCTCAAGACCAATTAAGTTTGGACATGAGGATAAGTTAGGCTTGAGGATGAGCGCGTCGGCTCAGCCTCAGTCCTTTTTAAAGTAGACCAAGCTCGCATGAAGAGCCTCCTTCTGATCTATTTCGGGCGTTTGTGTCCCCGGGTGTCAAAATGGCACACAACACCTGTGGGGAAACGGCGTCTTTCACGAGCATTCTCCCGCACTCACCTATAGTGTTTAATGATCCCCGCATACAAAGGATGAATTAAAAATGTGTTTGCATAAAAAATACTCTTCAGGCATAGCAATCAATTCTGAAGGAAAATACAAACTAGAATTTCCACTTGTTTGCCGCTTGCAAAGGAAGGACATTATGTAAACTCCGAACTACACTAATGTGGATTATGGTCATGCCGTGGCATAAATATAACAAGATTGAGGTTCAATGCTGAAATGGAAAGCTTCTGTACTATGCCATTTGGACTGTTTAATGACGCTGCCATTTTGAAACCGGACATGGAATAATATTGTATTCCAATTTTTCTTCCCTTAAAGGCCCGGTGGGCATTACGCAAAGAGGGATGTGCCTTAAGTTAAGGGCAGTCTCTGAACAAAAGTAAATGACACAGCGGAAAACAGAAAGACTATATTTAAATTAGCAAAAGAACAAACCTAGAGAAAAGTCCAAAAGTGGCCCCTCAAAAGTTGATAACGGGCTGTCGTTTACGCTTCAACATCGCAGTACGGTGATAAAAAGTCTAGGATTTACCGTAATGCGCAGTGACAAAAATAGGATGCAGTGGCACAAAAAGCGGCTAATCAATTTGTGATGTAATAGATGGTGGTCAGAGCATGTTACTAAATTATCCGGAGGGCCGTTCCAAAGAACTATGGCGTCAGATAAAACTATGAAGTTTTCGTGGCAGAGGTGTGGGCGGTGATGCGTGCGATAAGCTGAGTGCATGTGTTCTAAGCGTGATAACATCCTCGCGGTTAGTTGCAGCAAAAGATGTCGTGCCGTTAAAAACGACTAAAAAGGAACAGACGCGAAGTCACATAGCGGATCGGGAGTGTTGGAATTCCACAGAATTTTTTATTAAAGCAAATCTGGTTTTTCTTTTAAATTTGCGAAATGATGAAACGAGCGGCGAGGTTTATTTCAATGACTTTAAGGTCGAAGTATGGTATGTTCACAAAGCATACCCGACAGATGAAGCACATTTTAACTTCTGAAGGAAGAATATAATGTATGCCAGCATTTTTTATTCAGGTGATGAGATTAAATTACATCTGAGAGAGCGAGATAATAAAGACTTATTGTATCACACCAGACCAGAGCGGATTGCAGGTGGGGTCTTTTATCCAGGGACTTCAGTAGCTTGCGCCGACGATTAGGCGATGACGACTAGGGCCTCCTTGTCTTCAAGAGTGCCTCTGGTCAGTGTCATCTCCCACTATTCCAGTGCCGCGTTGGGCATGGGTGGGTTTAGCCGTGCATGTCCATGTAAATTGTGTCAATGCAGGAATATCACCACACCAAAAACATCCGTCGGCATATAATCTTGAATGAATGCGGTGCAAGTTATGGATATCGAGAAAAGTGAGTGTTTGGATGCGCCCTAGGTAGTAGGAGTCCACAGGGTAAACTTGCTTATGTAGCAGCGGCAGGGGGGGGGGGGGGGGGGGGGGGGTAAAGAGACGCCGGTTTAAGCGGAGGGTCGCTAGACGGGAGGAATTATAAAAATTGGAGAAAACCAAGTATACGCGAGACCTTAGAACATGTGGTGAAAATATTGTCACGTTGACGTTAAACAGCCCAGAGTCACGTTGGAGTTAAGCGGCCGAGAGTCAGCAGCGGCGTAGCCCTGGACCAGCGCTTCTTCTTCTTAATAGGCGCATTTGTCTGCACGAGCGCTGGCGTCATTAGCCCCCTCCTCTGAAAGCATCGACCCTATGCTGAAAAGAAAGCAGGGGGTCTCGAGAAGTGCTAGGGTGTCCTTGCGTAGTAGGGCTTCAGGCGAACCACGTGGACCACCTCGGGCCGTTGGTGGCGTCGAGATTGTTGAGTCTCATGAGGGACGACTTCATAATTAAGGGCTTCAAGGTGTCGCACAATTCGGTAAGGACCGAAGTAGCGGCGCCCGAGCTTTTCACTTAGTCCGCGTCATCATATAAAAGACCAAACCTAGACAAGGCCACCTGGGTGGTATTCACATGCCGCCTCCGTAGGTTGTAGCCTTGCGCGTCCTGGCCCTGTTGGTCCTGGATTCGAACCCGTGCGAGTTGGCGGGCAGCTTCGGCGCGTTGTAAAAACGACACAAGGTCGTCATTTGGATGATCGTCGACATGAGGCAGAATGGCATCAAGTGTTGTCGTTCCCTGATGTCCATAAACTAGGCCAAGCGGTGTCATGTTGATTGTTTCCTGAACGGCTGTATTGTATGCGAACGTGCCGTAGGGTAGGATGTCGTCCCAGCTTTTATGTTCCACGTCCACGTACATTGAAAGCATATCCGCAAGCATCTTGTTTATACGTTCCGTGAATCCATTAGTTTGTGGATGATAAGAAGTCGTCCTACGGTGACTGGTGTGACTGAAAGTTAGAATATGGTGCTGGAGCGCAGAGGAAAAGGCGGCCCCTCTGTCCCTAACAAAACTTGTGGAGCACCAATACGTAAGGCAATTTGATGAACAAAAAAACTGGGCTACTTCGATGGCGGTGCTACCTTGAAGAGCTGCTGTCTCCGCAACGCATGAGATAATCAGTGGCTACTATTATCCACCTTTTTCCGGCACCTTATATAGGAAAGGGCCCGAGCAAGTCCATGCCGACTTGTTGAAACGCCTGCGAAGCAGGCTCAATGGGCTTGAGGAATCAGGCTGGCTTCACGGGCGGAACTTCGTGGAGCTGGCAATCCCGGGAAGTGTGGACGTAATCCGCAACGTCAGGACCCAAGCGAGGCCAGTAATACTTGTCTTGAATTCTGGCTTGTATTCCAGTAACACCAAGATGGTCGGAAGCTGGTTTGTCATGGCAGACGTGAAGAATTTCGTCGCGTAGGTTCACAGAGACGACCAGCAAGTATTGCCTACTGTTGGTGGTGAAATTCTTCTTGAAGAGAACGCCGTTTCGAATGCAGAGAGATAACAAAGCTCGCCTGAAGGCTTTAGGAACTCTCCTGCTGGTACCTTCAAGATAACGAATGGTGTCGCGGAGGTCAGGGTCGGCGCGTTGATGCTCGGCGAAGTCGCTGGTATGTACTGCATTCACGAAGTCTTCGTCGTCAGCACCGTCGTCCGGCGCTGCTTGCACGGAAGCACGAGATAAAAAGTCGGCGTCTGCGTGTGTGTGACCGGATTTGAATATGACGGTGATATTGAACTCTTGGAGTCGAAGGCTCCATCGTGCGAGGCGCCCGGAGGGATCCTTAACGTTGGTAAGCCAGCATAGTGCGTGATGATCGGTCACTACTTTGAAATAGTGGCCATAAAGGTATGGTGTGAACTTCTGAACTGCCCACACGATGGCGAGGCATTCTTTTCAGATGCAGAGTAGTTGGCTTCTGTCTTCGACAGTGCGCGGCTCGCATAGGCGATGACACGCGGTTGGGGCCCGCAGAACTTGAACTAGGACAGCGCCCAGACCAACGTTGCTTGCATCGGTGTGGACCCTTGTGTCTGTAAGTTCATCAAAGTACGCCAGCACTGGGAGGAGTGGTGGCGGCGTTGAAACTGTTGAAACACCACCTGCTGTGGTGGTTCCCACTTGAACGGTACATATGCATTTGTCAGATCAGTAAGGGGTTAGGCAAATATAGAGAAATTCTCCACGAAGCAGCGGTAATACGGGCATAGTCCGAGGAATCGACGAACTTCCTTCTGGTCACGCGGCGGTGGAAAATTGGCAATGGCGGGTGTTTTCTCGGAATCCGGAAAGATTCCTTATAAGTGCATGACATGGCCTAAAAACTTTAAATCTTCGTATGAAAAATGGCATTTTTCGGCATTTAGAGTAAGGCCTGATCACGTTATGGCCTGCAAGAAGTCCTCGGGGTGACGTAGGGTGCTCCTCGAAAGATGGGACAAAAACGATGACGTCGTCCACGTAGACCAGACAAGTTTGCCACTTCAAGTCTGCAAGAACGGTATCCATAAGCCTTTGGAATGTCGCTGGTGCCGAAAAAAGACCAAATGGCATCACCTGAAACTCGTACAGGCCGTCTGGAGTGATGAATTCTGTTTTTTCGCGGTCCCTTTGTATACCTCAATTTGCCAGTATCCAGACTTCAGGTCCATGCAGGAGAAATATCTGGTGTTGCATAAGCGATCCGAAGAATCGTCAATTCTGGGTAGCGGGTACACATCCTTTTTAATGATTTTGTTTAACCGACGGTAGTCAACACAGAATTGTTAGGTGCCGCCCTTCTTCACAAGCACTGCAGGCGCCGCCCATGGGCTCCTAGAAGGGCGAATAACGTCGTCGGCGAGCATTTCTTCTACTTGTGTGCTGATAGCCTCACGTTCTTTAGTGGACACTTGATACGGTGACTGGCGGGGTGGTGGAACATTTTCATCAGTAATTATGCGATGTTTCGCAAGATTTGTCCGCCCGGCACGTGGCGACGACGCGAAGGCGCCCCGGTAGCGATCGAGCATTTCCCGCACTTTGTCTCGCTGCTCGAGCGGCGGGGTTTGGTTAATGTCGTACTGAACACCAGCAGGTCTATCAGGCTCAGTCGATGAAGCAGTCGTTAAACTGTGCACAAACCTAGTTGCACTAAGAGCGTCAATATACGCCACAGTCGTTCATTTGTTAAGGTGCTGGTGGTCGTTGCTGAAATTTGTGACAAGAACGTCGACCGTGTTATCTTCGAGGAAGACAACCGCCCTGGCAACGGAAAGTACTCTGTCCAGAAGGAACAACTGCTTGCTTTCCACGACACCCTCAATTTGCCGTATGTTCTTTGAGCCGACGGTTATCATTACACTTGAACGGGGAGGCACGGTGACGTGTTCATCTGGAATGTGCAGCGCAGCTGGGAGAACACTATCGACGAATATGGCCTTCTCGGTCGAGAACTTGACGGACCGCGATTGCAGATTAATCACGGCACCGTTCTCAGTCAGAAATTATACGCCGAGTATGACGCCCCGGGAGCACTCGGCTAGCACTACGAACGTTGCGAGGAATGTTTGGCCTTGCACTGTGACCCGCGACGTGCACGTTCCCGTTGGTGTGATCAAATGGCCCCCTGCAGTACGCATCTTTGGGCCGTCCCAGGCGGTCGGCACCTTTTTTAGGGCCGCAGCAAATTTTCCACTCAGCACAGAATAATCGGCGCCGGTATCCAATAGAGCGGTTACATTGGCGCCGTCAACCGATACCTCTAAGTAGACTGTTCCTAGCGTCTTGCTTTGGGGTGTCGAGGCAGTCGGTTTCGGCTGCAGTGCGTCCAAGAAGTCCGGCATCGAGAAAAGGCCTAGTGGCCACAGAGCGGTACTTGAGGACATCGGCTTGTTTTGAGGCACTTTGGCTGGTGAGTCATCGGTACGGCTAGGAAATTCGGCGTTGTGTGTGAACTGTCTTGCGGCGATGGAGGATCTGCAGTAGCTGCACCTCCAGAGGCTGCTGCATCTAGTTTTCTCCTACGTGGACTCCGAGACTGGTCTCGACCTGGGCAACTGTAGCGACGCGGAGATGGTGATCGAGAGAAGCGGCGCTGTACTGAATCCGCTTGCGAGATGTAGTCCGCGATCTCCTGCCGTCGTTCTCCACACGTCGGACGGGGACAGCCGACGGGAATCCTCGAAGGCCCATCTCCCTGTATGGGAAGCGGCGCCAAGCATGTTCAGCCTCACCGCAATGGTAGCACAGCAGCTGATTGTCTGGCGCTCTCCAGATATCCGTTCTGCGTCGTCCTAGGCGCTGTAGAGAATTCGGCTGGAGAGGTTGACTCCGTGTAGCGGCGGAGGCAGGTGCGCCATAACGTGGGTTCGGCTGGGAAATGATGAAACGACTTGTGACGGCGGCGCAGCTGAGATCAGGGTGCTGCGGCTGTACCGGGTCTGGGAGAGGTAGTAGTGTGTTCGTGCTTAAAGCCTGTTGCATCTACTCGCTAACAACATCAGAAAGTGTGGCAACCTGCGGCTGCACCTTAGCCGGAAAGAGCTTCGCCAGTTCTTCTCGCACGATGGATCGAATAATCTCACGCAGAGATTCTGCCGAGTTCGTCCTGGCTCCCACCACAGTTGCCGTGTGCATCGATGCTGTTGTGCGGTCGTACTGTCGGGCCCTCATGTAAAGAGACTTCTCGATGGAGCTCGCCTCCTTTACGAAGTCAATTACAGTCACTGGAGGACTTCAAATCTGGCCGGCGAACAGCTGCTCCTTAACCCCTTTCATCAGGAAGCTGACCTTCCTCTCCTTCGACATGCTTGGGTCAGCACGTCGGAAGAGTCGCTTCATTTCTTCGACGTACATCATCACACTCTCGTCAGGGAGTTGATGTCGGGTCCGCAAAAGCAGGTCAGCCTTCTCCTTGCGTAACGTGCGGTCCTTGAAAACTTGGAGGAACTCGGTTTTGAAGGTATCCCACGTTCGTAGGCCAGATTCGTTGTTGATAAATCAGGTCCTCACCTAGTATTCGAGGGCGAATTAAACGTGGCGCATCTTGCGGTCAGCGCCCCAGCCATTGTAGATGGCCACTTGGTCGTACTGGTCCAGCCCGTCTTCGGCATCCTCGTGGGGTTGGCCGTAGAAATACGGTGGCTCTCGCTGGTGGTGGAGCAGGACCAGCGGAACTGTAGCTGGAAGATTCACTGTGGTAGCACCAGCCCTTCGTTGTGGATTAGAAGCAGGGAGTAGTCCAAATTCGGGAGGTAGGCCTTGCAATCGGCGACTGCCCTGGTGGACTATCGTGTCCACCTTAGGTATTTCTCCGGGGCTTGAGCTCGGGCTTGAAGGAGGCGTACGGTGCATTAAAGGCAACCCAGCACCTCTACCATATGTCTTGTTGGCGTTAAGCAGCCCGGAGTCACGTTGTAGTTAAGCGGCCGAGAGTCAACAGCGGCGTAGCCCTGGACGATCGCTTGTTCTTCTTCTTCTTCTTATTCTGCTCTTAATTACGGTGCGTTCGCGAAAAGTTATGAGGAGTTTCATTTCTTTCGATTAAGACGCATGTGCCATTTATCGCAGCACTATTTTCCTTCTTAAGATTCAGAGTTTCCTGCTTTGTGTAAGCCAATTTCCTACGCGCAATCAAGTAAAGTTTGCTCACCATCGCTAACTTCAGTCCATACCTCGCGACGGGTCTGCACGTCGTAGGGTAGAATATTTTCTTGAGGCGCAAGCCTTTAAAAGATGTGCGTTATTTTACAAGAGCCTCTATTGAGAACTTAAGTTCTCGCAACTTTGCTCTATATAAGTCTGCGCAGTTGCGATTACCTCTAAAAATAATTGCTGTCCTTGCATCAACTTTTCAGTTGTATCTCTAGCTAACATACTGCTTTGCAATGACGCTGACAAACAAGAATATATTGCTGTGATGTGCAGAGGTAACCTCCTGAAATTCACTTCATTCCAGAGAGGATACGCCCCTTCTTGTCACTACACATGCAGAGACCGATTGGGGCAGCGCAAACGGAAGAATTACTTTTATGGAACACCTTGTCTCGTAAGCCCATCGTTTACTGCAAACTTCTTCCAGAGTGCGCGTGTTTATAAATATTATAGCATCTTGTTTCCGCGGATTCTGCATAATTATGCATGCATGGCTGTGGAAGTCGACGCGAAACTCCTCCCTCTTGCGACGTAGCTGTTCGCTAAGCGTTTCTTTCATTTCGATAGCCGAAAGCGAAAGAAAAGAGTTGTCAGCTTCACCAGCCGCTCTCCGCCGTCGGCAGAAGAAACGCCGTGTCACAGCGCAACCAGCTTTCAGCTGATTGTCGCAGCCTTTCATGAGCAGTTACGCGCATAGAACTTAAAATTAGGATGCGAATACCTGTGAACAGACGCGTGCTAGGAAAATTCTACCATATAGAATACTTTAGGAATAAAGCCTTCTCTAATTCTCCAACATTAAAATACCCTTGTACTGCAGTCACTAAACATTTAAATAGTCGATTACAGTTAATTAGCTCTCTGACGGGGACAACTGTCATTTAAGTTTTTGGCCACATGGCCGCATAACTTACGCACAGAGGTGGCTTTCACGTGCTTCCTAGCGCCTAATTGAAGAAATCTATAAAGCTTTATTTTTATCAGCTTTTATAAAGAGTATTTTGAAACATTACAGATTTTTATTTTCAGAACAGTGTGAGGTACGTTCATGCGGTCAGTTGTGCTGGATTGCAGAGCAATGCGGTCACTATGTGCCTCATATGGATCATTATTTAAGCGATTAACTAAAGCTAATGAATAAACGTTTTTATTTATTGATTTTAGGAGAACATGGTTAAATCGCGAGATTGATGGCCGTCAAAACCTAAGATGAGCCCTGTTTTTAACGTTTTTTAATCAGCAAAGCGGTTCGAAAAATTGACTTGCCAAAAATACGCATTTGGATGCTCGTCTAGTTGGCTTTCCCGCATAATATTTAGAAAATAGCCTGTTCCACACTTCTTATGCATCAAATAAGGCGCAGCTAGTGTATTTGAGTATGTATAAGTTAATTTGATTGCGAATACGATACCATGCGCAGCGACGCCATTTTATAAGTAGTTAATACCGGAAAGCTAACTCAACTAGCTTTCAAATGCATAATTGTGACGTTAGATACTTGGAACCACATTGCTGAATAAAAAAATTAAAAAAACTGAGCTCATCTTTGATGTTGGCGATTTTGGATCTATCTCACTGCGTTACCTTCCCGTAAAATAAAAATAAAAAGATTATTACTTAGTTTTAGTCAATTATATGTCCAATTCTCAGACTTCTTTTATGCGCACTGAAAGACGACACAAAAAGACAAGGTAAACAGGACGGTGCGCTCCGTCCTGTCTACCTTGTTTTTTTGTGTCGTCTTTCTGTGCGCATAAAAGAAGCCTGAGTATGAACCAACTAGCCCCACAACGTATATTACTGGATTATATGTCCAATTATTGACTCTATTGACCATATGAGTTACAGAATGTGTTCCGTGCAGTAGAATCATTCAGCTCAACAGACCACACCTATGTATCCTTCATAAAAACCGGTAAAGGTTAAACAAAAATTGCCCGGAATATTTGCGTTTCCTGTACATACCGTGTCCCAATAGAAAACTGTTCTCTTTTTCCTTAAGGTGAGGCAGCAGGACAAACAACGATCGCTATGGCCAACCCCTGTTTTTCTCTCCAAATCAACCTGTATCCTTTTTCTCTTTCTTTCTCTCTCTCTTTACAGAACACCGACAAACTGGGAAATCCGTTCGGCGCAGCTGGCATCTGCAAGAATGGACGCTGCATTGAACACGACGACTTAGGTAAAATACGACACGGGAGCGCTATCCAAATATCACAGTTTAGTTGTGTGCGCCCGATTTAAAACGAACGCGATGGACTTGCTCTTTAGCTTGGGTGTTGTGACGGAGGGTTGCTTTGTATTGGCGTGCAGGCACTGTTTTCTGACAGGTTGCTTCTCTGTGCTAGCAGCTGACAAATTAACTTATTTTAATGAAAACGGGAACGATGTCTTACAAACACTTCCAAAAAATAAAATTCTCAAAAACTGTGGTGATGAAACTGTTCCGGTTCTTACCTGCCTTAAACCCGCTTTCGATAA
Organism: Amblyomma americanum; assembly: GCF_052857255.1. Classification (NCBI taxonomy): domain Eukaryota; kingdom Metazoa; phylum Arthropoda; class Arachnida; order Ixodida; family Ixodidae; genus Amblyomma; species Amblyomma americanum. The sequence goes on along the minus strand of NC_135505.1, from coordinate 56,261,396 downwards.
AAAATACATCACCGAAACAGGTGACTTCCATTAATAAAACCAAAGTCTGCAGCGGACTTCATATTGTTGTTAAAAACGTGAACAAGGACTACCGACCTTTCTTTTTTTGCCATTTACAAATCTGTAGTGACTTAAAATAACAGATATCAAATGTCCTACAATCTTCCCGTGTTATGAATGTTTCAAGCGAGAAGGCTGACATTTTCTTCGTTATTGTCTTATAGTATGAGGCACTTGGCGCTTGTAGGTATACGAGATAGGCTAGCACGTCTAACACGTCCTTTTATTTATTCTGCATTAACATTCCTTTTCGGGCTATTTGGTGCATAATTGAATTAGAGAAAAAACTAGAGCCAAAACCATGCAAACCACAAGGGAACAACAAAGACGAGACACGTGCGCTAGACACAAGCGCTTATTTATTCTCTATTGAGTTTCAGACACAGCGATACTTAAATTCCGAGTAAGATCTCTGAAAACGTGATATAAATATTTCAATGTATTCCACAAGTTCGCGATCCAAGCAGATGGATCAATGCGTTTCGATCAGTGCGATGTATCAAGTAGATTCGGCAATGCGTTTTTGCATACGTCTGCCCTCAGCGACGAGGTATAGTTTAATTATTTTTTTTTTGCAGGCAAGTTTAACACTACGACTGTTGCTGCGCTTGCACAAGCTGTGGATTCAAAATAATGCTCCAAGCTCACGCTAGGAAAAAAATAATCCACGCGTACAGACCTGCACCAATGTCCTAGTGATTGTAGAGGCGTCAGACAAGCGCGGTGCCAGTTGCCGCCATTTGCAGTGGTGCGGAGTCGAATCCGGTCAGGGTGAACTTCCTCCTTGTCTATCATGTTTTACTTTATCGCAAGTCTAGTGGACGGCCGCCGAAGGTTCGAGAATTTGCATAACATAAAATTCATCAATTGATATTTTTGTGCGCAAATATTGACAATCAGGTGTCGAGGAAGTCTGTCCTGTAAACTGTCCTTTAGCAGACCTTGCCCGTGTACATAACTAAACTTTACAAGTAAGCAAAGGTACCAAGTTTCTTAGAAAGCAGGGCAGCACGAATAAACCGGACATTAGCAACGCTGGCAACTAACGCAAGAAGCGCCAGAGTTTACGTTGGTGTTTTAAAACTGCTATCAGTCACAGGATCTCGAAGTAATATTTAGCCCTGCTACATGCTTGAACATTTCTAACTATTGTTAATTAAATAATTATTGATAAATAAATTGATTATTCATTATTCGGGTTTTATTTTAAGTCAAGGATGTGAGGAGCGGGGACAAAAAGCCTATATGGGCTTGATGGTCCCCGCCACTTACCGCAGCTTCATTGTGCAAAAAAAACTCACAATCACACAACGCTACAGCGCATGGTATGCCTCTAACATATTTCAGTAAAGAGTACATTGCATCGAAATATACATGTTAAGGACATCAATAAGGACATAACCATCAAACATTCAAGTCAAGAGGGAAGGAAGAAGCGCAGGTTAAGTTAGTACAGCAAAAGAAAGAATCGATACATTGTTACTCTTCTCTAATTACAGTTCATAACAAATGTTTAAAATTAACGGCATATTATATGACAGCATTTGTCTACCGTAGTTTGTTCACGTTGGTGGTAAAGACCAATTTTCTCCAAAGCGCGTATTGTAGGGGCGTTCTCTACCTATTAGTCCAGACAAGTCAGCGATGAATGCAGTTCCTTGATTAATGTTTGATGTGTACTTTTTACGCAACAGGACTGAGTAAAATTGCATATAGGTACAATGTGTAATTTCTCAAAGAGAGGTTTGGTGTGTGCATCATTTGAAATATTGTTAATTACATGAACTGTTTTTGTTTCTGTAGTACATAGAGTTTTGTAGTATTGGAGGCAGTGATTGTACCCCACACTGAGAAACAATAATTTATATCACAAGTGAACAATGAGTTGTATAAAAGTTTTATTATGCATAGCGGAAAGAATTACCAAAACTATGACAGGATACCTACTGTATGCGGATGACTGTATCATCTGTATGCAGATGATGATTGCGTCGTTTATCATAGCATCAAGTGCTCCTATGACCTTGATTATCTCTAGAGAAAATTGGGCTGCATACAGCGCTGGTGTATTAAATGGCAGATGTCTCTTAACCCCACTAAGTGGAAATTTGTCTCCTTTACACGTAAACACCACCCATTCCTGTTTAATTACACTTTAGACACTGTACAGCTTTAGCGAGTGAGCGAATACAAATATTTGGAGGTTTCTTTTTCATCTAGAGCAACCTGGAATAAACATCTCGCAAACATAGCAGCAAGGGCTTGCGAAATGCTTAATTTCATCAAACGTAATTTCAAAAAAGCGCCTGCCAAAATTAGAGAAATAATTTATTTTACTAACGTAAGATCTGTTTTGGAGTACACCTGTACGGTTTGGAACCCCCATACTAAACTTCTTTCCATCATGATAGAAAGGATACAAAACCGTGCAGCTCGATTTGTCTGCAATAATTATAACTTCACCTCTAGCGTCACATTACTTAGGTATGGGTTGGAATGGGAACTATTATGCAGGCGCAGAAGAAGCTTCCAGTTAGAAATTATCTAGAGAATGTATTTCGGAACAGTTAGAGGACAGAGAAGCTTACTTTTTGGCTCCTCTATTTTTGTCTAAGAGGTGCGATCACCAAGTCAACATAAGAAAATTTAATTGTGGGACCAATGTCTTTAGCTATTCAACTTTTCCACAAAGTGTCAGCGAATAGAAGACTTCCACAGAAAATTCCTGAATGTCAAAGTGAAACATTCTTTCGGGCTTTGTTTTCAGATGTGTAGCTGCTTGCGCGGTGCATTCGTTTGATTTGCTCGTTCATTCCTTTCAATTTTTTTTCTTCTTTGATACCGCTTCGCCATTCTGTTCCTTTCTCGTCTTTCTTTTTTTACACAACGGCCTCTCGCGAACAATAAGTATTTCCCCCCTGCAATAATGCCTTCGGGCGCTGCAGATATTTTAAATAAATAAATAAATACTCTTCAAATTTTGGCAGCTTTATTATCAACATGAAGATCCCATGATAAGTTCTCATGAAATGTGACAAGAAGGCTTTTAACGGAAGACAAGGTGTGTATTTTTGACGAACCGATTGATAACGCTAGCTCAAAAACAGACTTAATGTGGGGTCTAAAACCACAACTTTGGTTTTGCTTATACTGATATTCAGCGAATTCCGGACCAGTGGTGTAAAGAACGTAGGCACATCGTAGCATCTACTTCCAGTCTCGATACTTAAGGTTCTCTGAAAAATGGGCTGGATTTAGCAGCGTAGATAACAAAAGTTGTGTTTATGTCAATGTTTAATATATCTTTAATGTAGAGATTTAAAAGTGGCGGTCCGAGTATGCTATCCTGGCGTACGCCGAGAGAAATACGCTTGAGGTACGATAGAGTGTTATCAATTACAACCTGCTTAAAACGGGCATCTAAATAGGATTTAATTACAACATAAAACATCCCCGAAAATCACAAGTGTCTAGTAAAAACGTTCCGTAATTACCGCGATCGAACGCCTTCGAAAAATCTACGAACAAAGCCATGAGTCAGTTCTTTGTGTTAGGAAGAATCTCAAATCAGCTCCTTCTGTGTGAGAAGAGTGGTCTCAGAGGAGTGTAACTTCCTGAATCCATTCTGAATGAGTGTGATCAGCTTATGCTTCTCGCAAAAACCCAAGATCCTGGTATGTAGTAGCTTTTATAAACATTTGGAAAATAAATGAGTATAGATATTGGACGGCAATTGGATAAATTATTATCATCCCCGCCTTTATTAGTTGCAATGACCCTCGCAGTCTGTATGGCACTAGGATAGGTGTCCTGGCTAAACAGCAGTCCAATATAGGACCAAGGACATCAATTACATGCTTGAACGGTTGCATCTGGATACCATCCACCTCTTTCGACTTGGTCTTTTTGAGGTTATTCATCATTGCTCTTTTATCTATTGCTATTCATCATTGCTATTTTTGGGGATATAGCATCGCTTGATCTCCCTTTGGTCTCTTGGAGCCGGAAAGCAGTAAATGAGTTCGACTGACCAACCCATCTCATGCAAGTAGTGCCATGAACACTATGCGGAAATTAATCGTTAAAAGAATCCGTCATCCTTTTCCCTGACAACTTCTCTTCATTTATCATAAGTTTATACTACTTAAATATTTAGCGTGGATACAAGAAGGACAGCGCTTTGAGAGCAAATAAATATAATGACATTAAGAGCGCTGATTATCTTCGTCTGCCGTGTTTAGTGCTACTGAAAAGCTGTAGTTGAAACATTTCAGGAATAATAGCACAAATGTACAGTGCCGTCCACTCTTAGTGCGAACACGCTAACGTATGGCCATGTTCTTTGGAGGACCACTTCGTACGACACTGCCGCGCAAGTGGTACATGACGCGAAGCATCACGCCCAGGTTTGCATCTCCTTCATCACGTCTCCTGGGGCATGTTGCTGCGAAAAGCGGCTGTGCCGCACGCAGTACCCTCCAGAGAGCACGGCCATGCGGCAGCATGTTCGCACTATGAGGGGACGACCCTGTATTTGCACATACCATATTCTACTGTAAGTTATTACACAATGCCCCACGAACCTTGGCACGCAACATAGCACGATAAATACCAGTAGCGACCGCATTCCTCTGTACCTCTTCGTCTTGAGGTTGATTTGTTTGCCTCTGAAATCCGAAATCAGACTGCACGAAAAACCATTGCAGCTCACACTTCTATGAATCAGGATTTTGGTCTGGGCTAATTGGTTCATTGCTATCAACTGATTACTCCGGCGCTAAGGAACTAGAACGCGATAAATAACACACACGACAGGACGGGCGCTGTATGAGCTAGCTGCTTCATTCCAATCAACAGGTTGCTGCGCGCTAAATTAATCTGTTAATGACAGTTTACTGCGAGCCGCATCAATCTTGCCAGAGCTCAGTTTCTCATGGCATGAGTCATACCGTGAAAGTTTTTGCACGTCGTTTTCACTCATGCAGCTTTCCGGTGACGAAATACTGACTTCACTTTAAGCAAACCGTTCTGGCAACGAAACTTTCACTCATTGGTGTTGACCTCGCCAAAACCCGTAAAATTCTGTCTGTCTTATGCCATACGGTGCTCCCTGCTGCAGACCAGTTTGTCGGTGCACCGCTTTTTCCATTAGATGCTCTGCAATGCAGCAGGAAAATTTTTTCTCGACCTTTGATAATACCTGGTGACAGCAGCGTAATCATCTCCAGGTGAACTTTAAACCTTGAAGGAGATGTGCTTGCATCGTGTGCTTTCATCGTGCCTTTTTTTTTCTATATGCAGAAGTCGCGCACACTGAAGCCACACGCAAAGTTTTCTCCAGCAAGTACCACAAGTGTCAACTTAAGCAGCATTTAACAGTAAGTGCCACTTGGCAGTCTATGTTATCTTCTATCAAGAAGTGAGCGTTTGTTCGCAGCTCTCTAGCATGGACATCAAAAAGCACAATAAACACCCATACCAGGAATGCAGCACATTGTTCGGTAGAAAGCTAGTCTCTCTCAGTGAACTATTCATCTGCATACGGACTGCAATTTTGTTCTATTCTTTTAGAATGTAAGCTTCAAAAGCATATAGAAGAAGCCAAAATAGTACTTTTTTCAGCATGAATGGTTTGATAACGGCACTGAATGCAAGAATCGTAATACAGAATTCGATGTGAATGGGCAACGCAGTGAAGCTTTACAAAAAAAATACATGGAATAATATTCCTATAAATCCTCTCTCGATACATAATGCAGAGAACTTCTCCAATTTAAAGCTCGGCGCATAGTTAATTTCTTTTTAGAAAGGGCTCTTTTCTGTAATGGCTCATTTTTATTTCCCCGTCAAGTAAGCCAGGGGGCTGCTGAAAGGTGCGTTCGCAACTACGTAAGTAGAACTAAGCGCTAAAAAACATTCCAAAGATAATTATGAAGCTCATGTGTTTCAAACATCGAAGATAAAGCGGCACGCGGCCAAGGCAGACAGCCAGAACGAAGGCCAGACAGGACGAAACGTAGTGCTGTCGCAACTACGATTTGAGTCTAGAGCACATTCACACACTGAATAACAGAAGATCTAAAGAAAGGCGATTTCTTCCCAAGCAACCTCTCGCAATCAATCCTTAATCTAACTGCCGCCTGCCATGGTGGGCAGTTTGCTCACAATCCGGTGGGCAGGCTGTGATGACGCCACAAGCTGTAGTGACCCAGGTGGCCCACTTGCCACTTGGGTGGGCCACCTACCAAGATGTTCTCTGGGGATTTTTAGTGAATTTTTGCCGCATTATCAACGACACCGAGGTCGACGCCGGCTTTTCTGCGACGGGGGCTCTTTAACGCTGCGCTTTAAAATTCGCTTTTCGTTAAAGGCGCTTTTCGAATGTACCTTTTATAAGTATACGCAATGGGGATAGCGCCTTCCTCGTGCTTCCCACATGAAAGTGTTACGTGAAGTTAAGGTTCTAGAGTAAAGTTGGCGACCCTCAATTATCCCCTAAGGAAGGTCAGGTCCCCAGGCCGAATAATCTTAATAATATATAATTAAAATAGATCCACCCAAACAATGTGTATAGCACTAAATTCTATTTCATAAATGCATCCAGCAGAGTTTCCCAGTATTAATTTTTTACTTTACACTTCAAGGTCATTTCTCTCATTTATTTCTGCAGGCAGCATGAGTAATAGTCGGCACTCTATATGGTTATTAGTGTTTGAGGTGCCTTTTCTTAATTCAGCAAAAGCGCCCGCCAGAATTTACGTTTATCACATCGTTAAAAGGCCTAACATTAATATTACTGTGTGATCTGCCGATCATGCGAAATCTTCTTCTTCTACATACTCACCGAAGCGATGTTTTTTTTGTATAGAATGGCATCCTCTTAGCGGTATTTTGTGCCAAGTTAGCATATGACATTTTCTTCCTAATAACAAAAACATCCCCGCAACATGGGTTCTACAGCCACTCAAATCATCGTTATAACTTTTCACGAGCTTAATGCTGTGCTATTGAAAGGCATACTCTCTTGCGTTTCCAGAAGAATATTCTTTCGGACTGCCTCCACTACTGTCGGAGAAGCGGGGCATGGTACTACGGCTTGTACAAGGACTACAGCATATGCCAGGTGAGCGTTTAAGTAAGGCTTTTGCTATCTAGTTTGCATGGCGAAGCTCCCCGACCCGGCTTATTCTCAATAATTTTTTACTTACACGCTCAACTATACTCATTGATCAAGCCGGACAGTGTACGCAAGAGAAGTGCAGTAACTACAGAATTATGGTGTGAAAAAAAGTTATCTGTCGAACTGCCACTATTGCAGCAGATTCTGTAGCAGAGACCACTCGGAGATGTAATGAAAACAGCGCGGCGAACGAGCACCGCAGTATAGCACACACGACAGGATGAGCGAGAGGACAGGCGCTGGACCAGTCGTGTGTGTTCTACTTCGGTCCTCTTTCGTCGCGCCGCTTTTATTTCATCTTCAAGTATGAACCAACTAGCTAAGGCAAGAGTTTTACTTGAGCACAACTCGAAGATAGCATACTGCTCCATGTGTAAAACAACCGTAGTAATGTAACGGTCGCGAACTTGCCGAATGCATTTTCACCAGCCTCTTCACCAAACATGAAATATACGAAGTATAATAGACTACTGCACTACTCGCTGCTTCTTCCGAGAATGCCTTCTACATCGATTAAAATAAATACATATACTAAGGGCTTCCCATTTAATCCAAACATATTGTCACGTAGTGGTGACGGCAGTCGAAGCAGCGATGAAGACGGACAAAAGGGGCCTCTAAAAGAAAACTGTTTATTGGGCTGACTTGCACCCAAAATGGACTGAATCACTTGGCGGCGGCGATGCGACAAGCGTGCTCGGCAGTCGTCGAACAGAATTCCCGCCGCTGTCGGCCGTGCTCATTTTAAAACTGACAGCGAACTTTCGAGATAAAGCGTGCAAATATACTAGAACATTCCGGAACAGCGTAGAATCAGCTCTGCCTGGCGGCGATCAATCGAGATAGATCTAGTCGCGTCTTGCGTCGCAAACAAAGCGATAAAGTGCTGTGGCGGCAGATTTGAAAAACGAACCAACACTGCAAATATTCGCGGCATTACTGCCCTCTCAAAGAAGCATCGACCCGATGCATTAAAACAAATATTGCGACTAGTACGAGAAAAAAACAGATATTGCGAAAATAGAGCAAGGAAATGCAGCGGCCTCTAGCGCGCATAATACGGTTTCAGACGGACCACATGGACAACTTCTAGTCGTACGCGGCGTCGCTGGGATGCAGTCATTGCGTCAAGGATGACTTTATAATCCAGTTCACCTAGCCGACGAAGAACCTTGTACGGGCGAAAAGAGCGGTGCAAAAGCTTTTCACTCAATCCACGGCGGCCAATGGGCGTCCACACACATACTTGGTCTCCTGGCTTGTTTTCCGCATTGCGTCTTCGTAGGTTGCAGCGTCTGGCTTCGGACCGCTGCTGATCTTTGATCCGTAATCGGGCAAGCCTTCGAGCTTCTTCTGCGCGTTGAAAGTAGGGGGCAACGTCGACGTTCTCTTCTTCTGTAACGTTGGGCAGCATGGCGTCTAGCGTGGTCGTGGACGAGCCTAAAAGGCGTCATCTGAGTGGTCTCCTGCACTGTGGTGTTGTAGTCAAAGACAAAGTACGGCAGGATGACTTCCCAGGTTTTGTGTTCGGCTTCGACATACATGGCGAGCATATCGGCGATGGTTTTGTTCAGGCGTTCGGTCAGTCCGTTGGTCTCCAGATGGTATGCAGTTGTCCTCCGGTGGCTGGTTTGGCTGTAACGCAGGATGGCTTGCGTTAGATCCACCGTGAACTCTGTTCCTCTGTCCGTGATGAGCACATGGGGGCGCCGTGTCGAATAAGAATGCATTACACGAAAAATTTGGCGACTTCTGCTGCTGTTCCGTTCGGTAGGACTTTCGCCTCAGTGTAGCGGGTCAGGTAGTCGGTCGCTATGATTATCCACTTATTTCCAGATGTTGACGTTGGAAAACGGCCAAGCAAGTCCATGCCGATCAGCTGAAAGGACCCTGAGAGAGGTTCAATGGGGTTCAGAAATCCGGCTGGTCGCGTGGGAGCGGCCTTTCGGAGCTGACAATCTCGGCAGGATTTCACAAAGTGTGCGACATCGGCAGACAGTCGGGGCGAGTAATACTTGTCTTGAATGCGGCGTATGGTGCGAGTAAACCCGATATGTCAAGCTGTCGGCTCGTCATCCGAAGCCTGTAGAATTTCTTCGCGGAAACAAGCGCGTACAACAAGGAGGTAGGCTGCTTTGCTCGCTGCAAAGTTCTTCACGAGGACCTCATTCTGCACACAGAAGGAAGAGAGTCCTCGCTTGAATGAAGCGGGGGGTGAAGAAACATTGCCTTCCAGGTACTCGATGAGGCCTTTTAGGTCGGGGTCCGAGCGTTGCTGCTGAGCAAAAGAGCTGGGGCTGATGGGTCCCAGGAAGGCGTCCTCATCGTCGTCCGGCGGCGGTGTATCTACAGGGGCTCGTCGTCAGAGTGATTGCGTCCGGACTTGTAAACGACGGTGACGTCAAACTCGTGGAGACGCAGACTCCATCGAGCGAGTCGGCCAGAGGAGAGGGGTCCTTCAAAATGGCGAGCCAGCACAGCGCGTGGTGATCGCTGACCACCTTGAATGGTCGTCCGTACAGGTAGGGGCGGAATTTTGACGTGTCCCAGATGATGGCAAGGCACTCTTTCTCAGTCGAGTAGTTAGCCTCGTCCTTGAAAAGGGAACGGTTAGCGTATGCGATGACCTTCTCCAGCCTGTCACTTTTTTGAACGACAACGGCACCTTGGCCCGCGCTGCTTGCGTCGGTATGAACTTCAGTATCGGCGTTTTTGTCAAAATGCGCGAGGATCGGTGGGCACTGTAAACGACGGTGAAGTTCCTTGAAGGCTTCTGCTTGCGGCGCTTCCCATTTAAACGGCACGTCTGTTTTCGTCAGGTGGGTCAGGGGCTCGGGGATGCGCGAAACGTTTTTCAAAAATCGTCGGTAATATGCGCACAGTCCGAGAAATCTGCGCACTGCTTTCGTATCGGCCTGCGGTGGAAACTGTTCAATAGCAGCTGTTTTTTGCGGGACCGGGCGTACTCCCTCCTTGCTAACGATGTGGCCAAGAAACAGTAGCTCTTCGTAGGCAGAGTGGCACTTCTCTGCCTTCAAGGTTAGGCCAGACGACTTGATGGCGTCTAGTACTGTTCGAAGTCTTTTGAGGTGCTCTTCAATGTTCGAGGAGAAGACAACGACGTCATCTAAGTATACCAGACAAATTTGCCACTTCAGGCCTGCCAGCACTGTATCCATTACTCGCTGAAACCTCGCTGGTGCGGAACAGAGACCAAATGGCATCACCTTGAACTCAAACAGCCCATCCGGAGTGATGAATGCTGTCTTCTCGCGATCTCTTTCGTCGACCTCAATTTGCCAGTAGCCGCTCTTGAGGTCCATCGATGAGAAATATTTGGCGTTGCAGAGGCGGTCCAGATTATCGTCGATGCGGGGGAGGGTGTTGACGTCCTTCTTTGTTATGTTGTTCAAGCGGCGGTAATCCACGCAGAATCGAAGTGCGCCGTCTTTCTTTCTCACTGGAACAACCGGTGCCGCCCATCGGCTGTTTGAAGGCTGGATGAAATCGTCGCGAAGCATTTCTTCGACTTGGTCCCGGGTGGCTTGTCGTTCTCGCGGTGACGCATGGTAGGGACTTTGACGGAGAGGTCGGACGTGTGGGTCCGTTATAATGCGAGGCTTGGCAATTGGCGTTTGTCGCACCTTCGGCGATGTCGAAAAACACTCACTCTAGCTTTGAAGCAGATTGCGGATCTGGTCTTGTTTGTTCCGGTGCAGAGCTGGGCTGATGTCGAAAGTGGGCGATTTCTCTTGGTCATGCGAATCTTCTGCGGAGGGGTCCGAGAGGGCGAAGGAGTCTGGTACGTCGGATATTTCGTCGAAGAAAGCAATCGTCGTTCCTCTGTTAATGTGACGGTATTCTTCGCTGAAGTTAGTTAGCAGTACTTCGGCCTGGCCATTGCGGAAATGTGCGATGCCTCTTGCGATTCTGATTCCTCAATCTAGAAGCAACTGCATGTTGCCCTCGATGATGGCTTCAGCGTTATTGGCTTTCGTAGCGCCTACAGTCACGATAACGCTTGAAATGGGGTTGGGCGCTCACTTCTTCCTCCAGGATACTCAGGGCAACGTGATATTTCCGAGTTTTCACCGAAGCGATGGCTTCTTCTGTCGAAAGCGTGATTAGCTTGGATTGCAGGTCGATGATCGCCTTATGCTCATTAAAGAAATCCATACCCAAGATCACTTCGCGGGAGCATTGCGGTAGCACAGCAAAGGTCACAGGATAGGTATGTCCTTTGACAGTCACTCGCGCTGTGCATCGTCCTGATGGCGTAATGAGTTGGCCCCCTGCGGTGCGAATTTATAGGCCGTCCCAAGCCGTTGTGACTTTTCTCAGCTGCGCAGCGAATATTCCATTCATCATCGAGTAATCGGCTCCTGTGTCGACTAGAGCGGTAAATTTCCGGTAACTTTCCGGCCGCCGGTAGTCACTTCTAAGTCGGAGATCCTGGCTCTTGCATTGCATGTCGCTCTCGGCGTCGGGTCACGGTTTCGTCGCGTATGCGAGTCGCGGGTGGGGCATGTGGTCGAAGCTCTTCTGGGTGGCGTCGTCGTTTTGAAGGCAGTTTGCGTCGTGGTCGGGGTTGTCATTTTGTGCGGCGTCGGTGCAACGAGGGTAGCTTCTTCATGCGGCGTCGCGTGTGCAGCGTCTTCATGGGGCGTGGTCGGTGGAGGATCTTCGGCGTTTCTCTCGTGAGCAACCTCATCTCCAGAGGTTGCTGCCTTTAGTTTCTCCTACGTGGACTTCGAGACCTTCCTCGTACCCCGGCTGCGTAGCTGCGGTGTGGCGACGCAAAGCGCATGGTTGACGGCGATGGTGAGCGCGAAAAGAGGTTCGGTGCGTACTCTTCTCGACGCAGGTACTCGTCGATTTCCTGCGGACGTTGTCCGAAGCGTGGTCGTGGGGCGTTAACGGCAAATCCTCGAAGACCGATACGTCGTTACGGGCACTGACGAAGAATATGGCCGGCCTCACCGCAATGGAAGCACAACGGCTGGTTGTGGGAAGTCCTCCAAGCGTAGCACTTCCTGCGGCTTGACCGTCAGTCATAGGCTGGGCGGGCGAGGGCTGGGAGGTGGCGTTGTGGAACAAGGGACTCATCTCGGGGAGGACGAGGGGGTTGTGGTGGTGGTGGTAAAAACATTTATTAATTATAGAGAGAGGTGTTGGGGTCCGTGACCTGAAGGGTCACGCCCTTACAGCCACTAGATGGGGATGCCTAGTCAGGCACCCCATTGGCGGTTGCCGCAGCCCGGGCACGCTGCGTTAAGGCCCTTTGGGCCTGGAGGGTGCAGCAGCCGGACAGGGTCGCCTCCCAGTCCTCTCGGGTGGGGTTTGGGATAGGGGGTAGGGATGGGTTCTGCTGGCAGGCCCACACCATGTGGTAGGTGTCCGACACCTCCCCACAGTGTGAGCACCGCCCGTCGAATTGAGGACTGAAATGCTTTAGAGTTGCCGGGCACAGCATCGTGTTAGTGAGCAGGCGCAGGAGTACCCGCTCGTTGGCCTTCCCCAGCCCTTTGCAAGGAGTGGGAAGAGTTTGGTGTGTGGATTTGTAGTAATCGCATATTTCCTTAAAAGTGTAAACCGGATTGAAATCTGAGTCCTGGTCATCGTCGGGTCCCGAGGGAAACGCCCGGAGAGAGAGCGCGCGGGCGGCGGCGTCGGCTGCTTCGTTTCCGTGGAGGCCTTGGTGACCTGGAGCCCAAATAATAGATCGGTGCGCAGGATCGGAGTCTCGGCTACAATTTTGATAGATGCGATAAGCCAGGGGAGTAGCCCACCCTTGCTCGACGTTTCGACAAGGCCCTCGCGAGTCGGTGATTATGTATTTGGAGGAGGAGTCGGAGGCTGCCAGGGCGATGGCGATCTCTTCTGCGTGAATTGCTGACTGGGCCTTGAAAGTATAGGCGTCTACTGTTTTGCCCTCGTGGACGACCGCGGCCGTGTACCATCCCTTGGGGTCCGGGCCGGAGGCGTCCACGTAGAAGACTCCTGGTATATTCCCAAAATGGCGGTCCAAGGCTTCCGCCCGCGCCTGGCGCCTGCCATTATGGTCCTCTTTGGACATGTTGGTGGGGAGAGGCCGCACGTGGAGGGCGCGTCTCCAGTGTACGGGAAGGCGTCATCTCTCCTCCGTGAATTGGGTGTGCTGGATGTGAAGTCGGGCTAGAAGGCGGCGACCCGACCCTGTCTTTGTGAGACGAGTGTATTGGTTGGTGAGCTGGGCCTCCCGAAGCTCCCTGAAAGTGTTCACCATCCCCAGTCCCATGAGGTGGCTGGTAGAGGTAGAGAACGGGAGGTCCAGCGCGCGTTTCATGATTTTGCGGAGGATGACCTCGAGAGCATCCTCTTCCTGTTTCCGCAGGTGGAGGTAGGGAGTCGAATACAAGATTCGACTGGTCACGAATGCGTTCGCCAGCCGTAAGGCGTCTTTGCATCGTAACCCACCGCGCTTGTTGGAAACCCGGCGGACTATGCGGCCCACCTGGTCCCCCACCTGCCGGAGCTTGGCGAGTGTTGTGTCGCAACGTCGCTGGTTGTGTATGAAGAGTCCGAGGACTCTATTTCCTTGGATCTGTTAATGGGGCCGCTTTGCAGGGAGAGATTGATTTGTGTCGAGCATGTGCGCGAGGGGCGCAGATGCACGAATTCCGATTTCTGCGGGGAGCATTGCAGACCACAGTCCCGGGCATAGCGGTCCACTATGCTGGCGGCCGTTTGCAGGCTGGTCTCCATGTCCCCTAGGCATCCTTGCGTAGCCCAGAGGGTGATGTCGTCGGCGTACAGCGCGTGCTGGACCCCTTCGACGGCACCCAGCAGGGCAGGTAGGCGCATCATGGCTATGTTGAATAGCAGAGGGGACAGCACCGCGCCTTGTGGAGTCCCCCTCGTGCCGAGCAGGAAAGGTCCATGCTCTTGGTCCTGTATTTTGATGTATGATAGTCTGTCCGTGAGAAATTGCTTCACGTAATTGAAGGTATTGAAGGTATTGGGGTTGTCGGTGGGGCTGAGCAGTCTTCACTGCAGCGGCGCAGGTCATGGCCTGGGGTTCTGTGGCCGTCGGGGTGCCAAGTGCCTGTTGCACTTCTTCCCGTACCACATCCATCAGAGTCGCTGCTTGTGGCTGTGGGGAGGATGGCAGTAATCGGTGTAGCTCCTCTCGGACGATTTTTCGGATAACTTCCCGCAAGCTGTCGCTGGTGGTGGCCGGCGTGTCCGAACGGATTGCACACGCAGAGGAAGGGCGATTGTACTGCCGAGCTCTGACGTCGAGGGTTTTCTCATTCGTGCAGGCTTCTTGCATGAATTCCTCTACTGTTTTTGGCGGCTGGCGGACGAGGCTGCCAAAGAGTTGTTCTTTTACGTCGCGCATTAAAAACAGAACTTTCTTTTCCTCGGCCATCTCGGGGTCGGCGCGGTGACACAGGCGCTTCATCTCCTCGACGTAACCGCGGACGGGCTCATTCGGAAGCTGGATCCTGGACTCCAGGAGTCGTTTGGCTCTTTATTTCCTCGCGACACTGGTGAATACCTTCGATAGTTCTCTCTTGAATAGCTCCTATGCCATGTCATAAGGGACGACTCGTAGTTTTCGTACCACGTGCGTGCGGAGCCATCGAATGAGAATAACCCGTGCCCAATTTCTGCTGCATCGTGCCACTTGTTGAATGACACCACGAGCTCAAATTGGTCCAACCATTCTTCAGGGTCTTCGCCTAGGGATCCATTGAAAGTTGGCGCCACCCGCGGCTGCTGCAGTATGATCGGTGTCGAGATCTTCGGCGAGGTTGCGCTGCTCGTAGCAGCGTCTTTTCTCTGCATGGTGTGGTCCAGCAGTTTCCCGAACTCAGGCTCCTTTTTCTGGAGACGTCGGCTGGCTCGCTAAGCTGCTGGCTCGTCCTCGGGTGCGAAGCGCTGAGGGATGGCTTCACGACTTGAAGGGGGCGTCCGGAACATGGAAGGCTACCCCGCATCTCCACCAGATTTCACGTAATGGTGACGGCAGTCGAAGCAGCGATTAAGATGGACAAAAGGGGCTTCTAAAAGAAAACTGTTTATTGGGCTGACTTGCATCCAAAATGACTGAATCACTCGGCGGCGGCAATGCGACAAGCGTGCTCTGCGGTCGTCGAACAGAATGCCTGCCGCTGTCGGCCGTGCTCAATTTAAAGCTGATAGCGAACTTTCGAGATAAAGCGTGCAAAGTTACTAGAACATTCCGGAACAACGTAGAATCAGCTCTGCCTGGCTGCGATCAATCGAGATAAATCTAGTCGCGCCTTGCGTCGAAGACAAAGCGATAAAGTGCTCTGGCGGCCGATTTAAAATACGAACAAACACTGCAAATGTTCGCGGCAATATTTTTGGCTGCACTATGGCATGGGCAGGACATGAAATCATGAAGTCAATGGATTGGTATGGTACCTTATGTTATGGTATGGTATGGTACCGTATCCTATGGTATGGTATGGTGTGGTATGGTATGGTTTTATGGAGTTTAAGGTCCCAGAGAGATTCACACCATGATGGACACCATAACGAAGAACTCCGGAAATTTCAACCACCAGGCGTTCTTTAACGTGCACTGACATCGCCCAGTACACGGGCCTGTAGATTTTCTCACCAACAAAGTTCGACCGCCGCGAACGGGATCAAACCCGCGTCTTTTGGGCCAGCAGCCGGGCTCTATAACCACTGAGCCACTACGGCGGCTGGTATGGTATGGTATGGCATGGTGTGGTATTGTATCGTATCGTATGGCCTCTTATGGTATGGTGTGGTGTGTTATGTTATCTTATGATATGTTATGTTATGGTATGGTATGGTGTGTTATGGTGTGGTTGTGTTGTACGGTATAACGTACGGTATGGTATGGCATTGTGTGGTATGGTAAGGTATGGTATTGTATTGTATGGAATGGTGTGGTGTGGTCAGGTGTGGTGTAGTGCGGTATGGTAGTGTTTAGCGTTCCAAAGCTGCAGTGAGCCATGTGAGACACCGTACTGGAAGGCTGCGGATTATAATCAACCACCTCTAGTCCTGTGGTATCGTACATCATAAGGGCTCTTTCGCCATGAATTTCCAATTTGTTTTCCTAGGCTCACGAGCTGGGTGTCATAGGCACTTAGCCACCGCCCTGGGGGATTTCTTGCAACGGCCTTAGTGCATCTTTCTACGAGAAACTTGTTTCCAGCAGCATATTTGCTTGCTAAAACTTGCTTGCTGAAAGGCAAACATCTCCAGGCGATAAAGCATGCATATTCGTGTTGTCTTTTTTGTCTAAGAACGTAACAGTTGGAGCAGCGCCATAAATTTACGCTTTGTTTTTTTCTTCTGTTTTCTCTTGCCCAGCTGCCAGATCAGTGGAGACGTGGTGTGTGCTGCCGAGGACTATGTCGCCCTGGAAAGCGATGTGGTGGAGCTGAATAAATTATTTTCTCAGCCACTTTCCCAACTAACTTATTTTTCTGAATCACTTACGATCACGCAAAATCTAAACGTTGATACATCAAGGCAGATAACTGAGCAAGTTGGTAAACATTCGTTGTCAACGACACAAGCGCTACCAACGCAGACACAAAGGGGGAACACAGCGCTTAGTCACAACTGAAGGGTTTATTAAGAAACTTCAGTTTATACACACACACCCCACCAACCCAGAGCACTCACGTGTAAACCAATGCACGGGAAACTGTTACCTTGCATTCGTCACCTGTGCATCTAAAAAATCTACCTCTCTTCCACAAGAGCTCACCAATGGATCGATGACCCAAGAAGTCCCGTATTTCGATACGAAAAATGCATCCACTATCTGCCTTGCTGGTCCATATCGGTGGTGGAACCGAAAGCTCGTTCTCGAAAATAACAGAGAGCATTCCTTTTCTCTATTTTTGTTGCTGCAGTTTCAACAATGTGCTGCCAAATTGCTCCATGTATCACCCCTAACAAGGCAATTCGCATGTTCCATAAGCCGCACATTCAGACACCGTCCACTCTGTCCTACATATCTCCTACCGCATGAAAAAGGAACTCTGTATACTCCTCCTACCCGGCAATCAACGTACGGGGAAATCTGTTTGACACCACAACCCGCTCTTCTTCTGATTGAGCCACACTTTTACTTCCTTTCTGTCAGAGGGCATAACCCTGATAACGTTTTCGGAGCAGAAAACATGACTCAAACGCCATAGCCACTAGCAACTTTCTTAATCCCGCGCGACCGACGGTGGACGTATTACATCACGACTGCTGGGTTCTTTCGTCTTCTCGCTCATAATATAACACTCAACCAGTGAGCAACCTTATTACTTGCTCTGCACACCACATGACGTGGGTAGCCGCTTCGCTCCAGTCCGTTAACCTCATCATGATGTCATTATGTTTGTTTCTTCTCGTAACTCAAACTGTCCATTACTTTTCATTGGCGATTTTAATATGCCTAACATATCATGGTCCAGCACTGTCCCTACAATGCACACGTGTTCTGTGCTAGCCAAAGACGTTTTAGAACTGTGCGCAGTTTTTTCCCTCCAGCAACTTATCGCAGATCCGACGGGAACAAAACAGTCTGTAGCGATCACTTTTGACCTCGTTCTCACTTCACAGCCTGACCTTGTTTCGAACATTATTCAGGTTCTTGGAATAAGCAAACACGCGTTACTTTGCTTGCAGCTATATCTCGCACAAACTATATATGCCAAAAGATCAGTCACTATCTGTAATCACAATAACGCTCACTTTGACGAAATTAACGACGACTTATGTTCCTTCCTCGACATTTTTTCAGGACTTTGACCCCCGTAAGTTGAAACTAATTGGGCAATGTTCGTAAAAAAAGTTTGTTGCCTAACTAAAAGTGCATTCCTATTCGCACTGTAACAAATAAACCTGACGCTCCTTGGTATATTTCTCACTTAAGGCGCCTAACAAAAAGAAGTGTTTGTACATGACAGCCAAGGTGCCTTCAAGTGAGGCCCGTTGAGACGCTTACAAATCAGCGAGCAGCGAGTGTGTGTCGGCGCTAAAGAACGCAAGAGAGACTTTTTACGCCATACGCTTCCATTAATGTTAACAAACGGCACAAATAAACTCTGGGGCGTCATTAACCAAAAAGATGATGCTACCTTAGCTCTTGTAGAAACCTCAGGAAGTCATATACCATTGGATCAGATCACGTTCATTCTTAAGGAAGCATTTACGTGAAACCTTTCTACACCCTCCATTGTTTCGCTCCCCACGGCACCCAGTTACGAATACCATGATATGTTCCCAATTAAAATTAAGCCCCGTTGTGTTGAAGCTGTATTCAAATCACTCCTACTCTCTTCCTCTCCTGGTTGTGACCAAATTACGATGATATTTTCGGGAGGCACCCTTGTAAAGGAAATTTTTTTTTCCTCGTCGCCGTCAGCAAAAAACTCAAGGATCGGAAAGGTCCCAACAGCATAGGAATAGTATGTCATACTGATCATGAAGGAGTCGTAATAAAAAAAATGAAAAAGAAAATAAAGAAAAATAGAAACAATGAAAAAAATACAGCACAAAAATTGTATATCATGCTGATCATAAAGCAGTCATAGGTTGAAAAAAGGAAAGAAGAAAAATACATTAAAAATAAGAAAAAAAACGACTGTTCAGCTTCGTCTTTAAGAGCGGGACGCGACAGAGTGTTGCAGCGTTACCAAGAGGTCTACGGAAAGCCATCGGTCGTTCGGCGCGACGTCTTGCCCGTTGGACAATTTAAGCAAAGGAAATGACGCCTAGGATTCGAGCATATTTTGGTTAACCCCCTAACCATGCCGTAAGGCAACGAAAATGAAGATTGGTCTTAAGGAAAGGAAATAACGCCCGTCTCGCATATCTCGGGGGGCGCCCAAACTGCGCCGGAAGGGGACAAATATTTTCGACGCGCGGTGCCGACAATTACAACTACGCGTTCCGGTAAACATTAGGTTTGCGGCTGCTTCGAAAGGGGTTGACGTCATTCAAAGCCCTCGTGTGAAGTGCAAACCGCATAATGTATGATAACGGCGCCTGCAAACAATGCAAAGAACGTTCCTTCTACCCGCGTGTGTTTCCCGGTAAAGATTACGGTTGCGTTTTCGTGTCGTTTTCGTAAGCAAAAAACGCGTGGCCGCTAAATACTTAATGCAAACAGCATAGCTTCGCTGTCCAGCCACCTTCACAGCGTGGATTGGAGCCACAATTTTTTTATATTAACTAAAATATTTCAGCAATCACTTGAAACAGGATACCTGCCCCTTGAGTGGAAAGTCGGAAAGGTGGTTCCACTCTTTAAATCTGGGAAAAGCATTCCCCCCTTGATTACCGCCCTATTTCACTAACCAGAGCCCCGTGCAAAATACTAGAAAATATCCTTCACTGATGTCTCGCTAACTTCCTCGAGTCAAATTCTGTTTTTTTTTTTTCAGGCTCGCAAGCATGCTTTTCGGAAAACGTATTCTTGCCAGACTGAACTTGCTTTGTTCGCTCATAGGCTAAACTTCATTCGTGACAACCGCTCAACAGCAGATTGTATTTTTCTTGATTATTCGAAAGCTTTCGATAAAGTTTGTCATAAACTGTTAGTTCGCAATCTACGTCTCACGAGCATGGACCCAGAACCTCTAAGTTGGATTGAATGTTTTCTGTGTAACCGTTCACAACACATGTCAACTAATAATATAGACTCTCATTCAAGCCCTGATTATTCCGGCGTTCCTCAAGGCTTAGTCCTTGGTTCTCTTCTTTCTCTAATTTATATTAACGTTGTGCCTTCTTCTGTTTCCTCTCATATCAATTTATTTGCCGATCACTGTGTCGTTATCCAGAAAATAACACGCAGCGACGACGTGGCTGTCCTCTAATCTGTCCTCAACGCGATCTCTTGGTGGTGTAAAACATGGCTAATTGAACTAAAACGATAATCAAAACTTCAAGAAATGTAAACCCCTTCGCGTGTTTTGAACTGGCAATAATGCCCCAGCTTACTGCTTAAATCATGTCCCCTTAGAGTCGGTTCTTTCGTACAAGAATCTTGGTGTACACATCACTTAAACTCTCACTTAGTCTCTACATATTACATACATAATTAATAATGCTAATCGCATACTGGGTTATATCCGCGCTAACTTCTCTAAAGCGCATTCATCCCTAAAACTATTGTTGTACAATACGGTAATACGTCCGAAACTATCAAGGACCCTCATCACGAAAACATCATTCATTCATTAGAAATGGTTCAAAATAATTCCGCCCGCTTCGTTCTTTCTAACTATAAATGGACTGCTAGCATATCTTCAATGAAACCAAGCCATTCAATATACCATCCTAAGCCTAACATCAGAAAATGTTTCGTAGCTGTCTTTTCCAAAGCCTTTTTCATCACACACGCTTGCGCAGTGAATTCATAGCTCCTCCACATCACCTCTCATCGCGATTAGATCATCCCTACAAAGTCGGTGTCCCTTTTTGCACATCTAACGCTTTCTTTAAGACGATTTTCCCTCGCACAACAGAAGAGTGAAAGCAGGCCTTCCCGCACCAACTGCAACAATCAAAGATTACCACCTTTTCAAGAACGGCATAGCTAGCACTGTATCAATAGACACATTTGTAACTGTTTGTTAACGGCAGCCCCGTTCAATTTGGTTCTTGTTGTTTTTCCTTGCACACCTGTACCCTATCCCCTCTTTAATGCCCATGGCCCTGAGGGTACACAATATAATAAATAAATAAATAAATAAATAAATAAATAAATAGATAAATAAATATACTACATACGCGGTTAGCACAGTGCAGTCCGCACACACAGCGCGCAACCACAGAAGGAGAACGCCGTCTAGCAAACTGAACCTTTCGAGTTCTTCAAATGTTATTGACCTTTATGCCAACGTACGTGCTATCTTGCATCTCTCCACCACTGCGCAGTTTCCAGCCCTACAATTCAACCCTTAGCCGGATTTATTGGATCATCGTCAGCAGCAGCAGGCTGACTACGCCCACTGCAGAACAAAGGCCTCTCCAAGACCCCCCCCCCCCCCCCCAAATCTGTGCCAGCTGTGGCACTGTATCCCTGCTAACTTCTTAATCACTTCCTCCAACCTAACTTTCGGCCGCAATCTGCTGAGCTTGCCTTCTGTTAAATTTTCTCCAGTTCGTTACCCTTAACGAATATCGGTTATCTTCCCTTCGCATTACATTAAGAACCCAAGGAATTTTCTTTGTCTTGATTTCTTCATATTATTCGATAATGTGGATTTTAAGGCGACCGCTAGATTTCTGGACGATAAACACCTTGGCAAATAACTTTTCGTGTTTGAACGGATAGCATCGTTCGTTCCGCCTCTATCGCCCAGTTGTTTTCACTTTGTCATCTCTCTCCAACAGATAAATCCCGTATTCATCTGGGGTTTGTTCGGCGCCGCCTCGCAACAACTCACGGAAGTAACGCACGGGAGTGTCGGGGAAAACAGTGAACAGGGGTGCACATTCAACAATCAACGCCTCTAGTACCAATACCTGTCACATCGGCCTAAACTTGCAAATTAGGCCCTTTTCTACTCCTTTTTGCTGTCTCTTCCTGGTCACTATAGCTTTCCAACCTATCCCAGCTAAGGCTGATTGCCTTCATCCATAATTCATATTTCTAGATGAAATATTTTCCTTCGCCTCGGTGCTAGTCAGGATTCTTTTATTACTAGAGCCCGTTTTTTGGCAAGTACAATGGATGGAAAGAACATCTGGCTTCGCGTAACTTCTTGAAACTCCACGAACTTAGCAAAGAGCAAATTCTCGGTTTGAGAGAAGGAATTATTTTATTCGGAAAGTAATGCCAGAGGCCATTGGGAGAAAACTTACAACAAACCTTTCGATTACTCAGGCTGACATTTGGTTGCGCACCACCTCGATCGACATCAAGAAAGCTATTAGTTGCAGTGACCACTGCGCAAGAAGTTACTCGGGGATTCCCCTCGCCTGTTTCAACGAGCCGGGCACTCATAATGCGAACGCACGCGTCGGTAGAACTGCACAAATGCGGCCTACAGCCTTACAAGAGTCTTTTCGTCAGAATGAGATGGAGCGGGAAGGTATCATCTGAGTAGACCCTGCGTTGTTCGTAAGAAGTACGGCAAGATGTGAGCACTCCAGGGACCCAGAAAGACCAACGTTAACGCAACTAGCGAACGTGCCAAATTCCAATCACAGGTGACAAACAGCAGTTTACTCAAAAGAACAAAGTATACTGGGTGTTTCAAAGAATGCTTTCAAAAATTCCTCATAAAAGGGACTTAGAAATAGACAGAAAATCATTTGAAGAACAACTGTCCGACGCGGTGGACGTCAATTACAATAAAAACAACATAATTAAGTAGCAAATTAGCTGAAATTCTCTAATTACTTTTTGTATTACGACATACTGGTCGTTAATTCCAAATCATAATAAGAAGCTACGGACAAAACGATTCTATATCAGTTTTAGAAACGAAGAAAAAGTTGTCTCCTACAGCTGTGCATCGCGAGAAAATTCGACAATTTTTTCCACAAGAAACTAACTCTGCGTGTGAGGCGAGCCGCAAGCTCGGACCAAAGGCAACAACCTCCGCTGATGTGTTACATTGCGTTCGGGGCCGAATTCGAGCGGCCCTGTCTACTGCCCCTATCATGCATTTTCTTTTCCATCCTTTTCCCTCAACCAAGTGGCGAAGGAAAAAACCTGCATGCCGCGGTAAAACAGAGAAAGCAGTTAAACTGAGCACCATAAGCGCGGCAACATGTCAGTGTAGGGAACGTTCCGCTGTCATCAAGCTTCCTGCGCACTTTAAGTGCTAAGTTTCGGTTTTTGGCCGGAAAAAAATATTAGCGATGGTTTAGCTCAGGTTAAACCTGGATTGACGCGCTAGCTACACGTGGCCGAGTGCCAGCCGCCGGCAGCAGCAGTTGCTCCGCACCGCGAGGCTGGTCACGTGACCAATCACATGACGAACCACGTGATCAGCCACGGCGCCGCACCGCCGGCAGCTGCCCCGCACCATGTAACCAACCACGTGACCGCATGGCGGCGCAGCCATGGGATGGCGGGGCAGCCACGGGCTGACAGCGCCGCCACCGCAATGGCGCCGCCATGCTGAAGGCTCGAAATGCTACCATAGTGTAACTATCGCTACAAAAACGCCTAGTTTCCTCGCGCGCACTGCAGAGCTTTAGAGATTGACCTTTTGTTCATTTCTAAACTGATACGGCATCGGCTTGTCCGTTTCCAACCACTCCCCTTTAGCACTACCCACAAGACTGTCCTGCTTAAAATTTAGTTAGTGAATCTCAGTTCATTAGCTACCAAAATATGATGGCATTTATAAAAATTGACGCCCTCCACGCCGGAGAGCTTGTGTCCTAAAAGATTTTCTTTATATTTCGTGACCCTTCTTTTTGTTTTTTAAAGGAAAAAAAATTGCTTTAGACATTTAAACGTGAACGGAAGTATTCTGCGTATGTGAACCGGAATCTTTTTGTTTTTCTCCTCAAGGCTAAAATGGCGCGTACCTACTGCGGGGAATTGGCCGAGACACGTGCGGACAACATGACTGACATAGTATAGAGAAAGAAGAATCAACTAAAGAGAGCAGAATTGTATACATTAATAAAAATAAAACCAAAAAAAACAGCAACACCATTTGAAACAATTCTGACAACGTTAGCAAGAGAACCTGCCGATTGCAATAATAACGCCGTGAGGATACTCAAAACATGATTGGCACGCATAACTTATGACGGCCGTAAAAGAAGAGCTGGAACACATAGTTTAAGCCGTAAATCATGAGCGAGATCTGCAGTAAGCCATTTTCTGAAGCTCGAGCAACTGACAAGAGTGTCTATCATGCTCAAATGATTAAACTTCCCCGAATGATTCGCAAATGTTAGTCGCTGTGATCCTTTACGCTCATAAATGGAAATGTAGGGCGGGAATTCTACATCGCAAGAGATTCAGTAACACCTCGCTGATAACGTTGTTCGATAATCAAGAGTGTCCTAACATGCAATATCTCTTCAATAAACTTCAAGAACCGAGAAGAAAAGCATGTAAATGTAAAGTTTGCCCAAAATAAATGATGGATTGCTCCCCCATTGGCCAAATAATGTACACCGCAAAAACCAACATTTCGTGCTTAAAAGACGCAATTTAAGAAGAAATATGTTTGCAAAACAAATGCTGCTGCTTCCACTTTTTAACAGGTTTTTTCATGGCATTTAGGAAAGCAAAAACTATTATTGGCGTCGTGTGCTGTTGTGTATTCGCAAATATGGCTTTTGTGCACTACGTTTACACCGAAGTGCATACTGAATGGGACATATTAGTAACGCCACTCTCTGTTCCTGAAAAAAACCGACTGTCCCGCACCAAATAGCTCATCGCCCCATGATGCTTTGAGCGCCCATGGTGCCTGAGGTGAAGGGCCGCCAGCTTTCCCTCTAATAAATAGTAAGAAGCTCTATGCGTATACTAACAGGGGTAAACAGAAGAAGAAAATATTGCTTCAACCAGGAAGCGAAGGCAAACAGAAAGCCGGTGGTGGTCCCACTACCGCACCCAATTATCCCGTCAATTACAACGGTGTCGATGTGACCTGCTGGAAGGACGGCGAGGAATCGGCCGTCCAGAGCCATATCCTAGTCGATGCCGTACCTTCTTCGGTGACTGCAGATGCCTTCACAAGGAAGGCAGACGCCTTCACTTTGACTTCGACGAACAGTGTGATGGCGTCCTTTCTCCGCACTCACGCTGCATCCCCCCGCGAAAAGCTGAACAAAGGCCGATTTTTCTCCTCGCCCGAATAGGAATAATGCGATTTTGAGTTCAGAAGTACGTCGGTACTGACATATGACGCGTAAGCAACCCCGTCTCACATGGGAAAACTAGAGGAGGGCGCGCCTGGACATGCGCTTCCAGAAGCGAAAACCAAGAAGCAAAAGGAACCTGGAACTCTCCACCTCATCCATTCGTCTCCTTCGCGAAAACCAGCTTAACATCTTTTACAGCGACTACGGCATACATGTACCGTCATCGGGCCCTACATTCATGCGCCAACCGGCAATAGCCCTACATTAAAGTCATCTACCGCCTATTTGATTGCCCCCCCCCAACACACACACAATTCATAGAGTGCTTGGCTTGCATCGCGCCAATAGCAAGATCAGCTGACCCTCGTGCGGCGAGCCTCATACCAAAGTTGCGACTCATAAAAACACTGCGTATTACTGTGAACTCTCACTTTCTAGCCCCTTTTGGCTCTGCTGTCTTTGCTTCCGTAGTAAACTACCTTTTTATTGCCGGAAAAATAAGAGTTAAAATGAAACAATTTTCCCGACACTCTATTCATGTGCGTTACTATGATGGGGCAGAGACAGTAGGAAACTGCGATTGCCGGTGAAAGTGGGTGGCTATGTGCGAAAGCATCTGCGAACCGCATCGGCAGTAAAAGCCCTGCGTGAGCGATATATTTTTTTATCTGACCTTCTCATCCTTATAAAAGAACTGCTATTTTAACTTACCTGGCACTGGCTATTCTGTCGTCTGGTCGTGGTAATAAATAACACGCTCAGACAGTTTACACCGAGGTTAACAGAGGACAAGTGCCTTATAGACATTCAGTGACGCATCATTCTCCAGCCAATATTTTGTGTGGAACGTAAGTTGCGACACAGCTATGGTAGACTAAAGATGACTCTTGTCCTATCCTCTCTCAACTAATTATTACATTGCAGTGAGCCAATCAGTAAAAAAAAATATTACGCACCCCGTCTGCGCTTCATCCAACAATACGCCGCTTCTCTAGATTGGTTTACTGCCTGTTGGAGTCTTCGCTTCTCCGCACCCCAGCTGTGTCTTCAAGCGTCGTTGTGATTTTCTCTCGCGCCACGAACCTCGCTCTCTCGCAGCGACATCTGCGGATGATTTTCACAATCAGCTTCTAGCCCTAACAGCAGCACGCCGTTAAAGAAACCAGCCCTAAATCCCGAGGACGATGGATGCGAATGGTCCTCAGTGGTAAGTAACGAAATCTACGGAAGAATCGACTTCCGATGTTCCGCCTATTCGGACGGTTTAGAAAGTGTTCGCAGAAAGACAATAATGAATTTTCAAAAATAGGAGTTTTGGGAAAAATTATTCTTTCGCGATCATAGCGACGGTATCTGCAGGTGTCGTAGAACTTATGAGAGAAGTTCATAAATAGGATAAATAACTAATGTCAATTAACTACATTTCAGCACCAAGACCGTGGCTGGACTGACGATGTTCTTGGCCGCCGCAGCATTTTGCCTTGCTTCAACTTGATTGTGCTTCCGCGGCGTTTTACCAGATGCGCTGCGCCGTTGTTGTCTTCCCCGCAGTGCTTCCTCACTGTTGCTCACGTGGTTTCTTCTGTGAATTGTGTCTGCGTTGTACGCTGCCATTCCATCTGACAAACCATGCCCTCAGCCTGTTTCAGCCTTAGCGTAACGATGCGGACGACTTGTATGGGCACCGTCGTCTCGAAGCACGAAGACAATTCTGTCACGTAGCATTCTGTCAATGGCGTTGCCGAAGTTGCATCTGCTGGCAATATTCCGCATTTTCGTGATGAAATCGTTAGCCGCATCACCAGTGTGCTGACTTATAGCGAAAACATGTAAGATTCCGCTATTTCTTTGCATTTCGGGACAAAGTACTCGGCGAGCTTTGCAAACATATCTTCGCAGGTTAGCCCATTAACCCCAGTAAACCATTTTAAGAACGCATCGCGATGTTACCAGATAAACGGTCAGGTTACTCAGCGCCGTAGTTAAGAGCACCTTGCGCTTAACACTTACAAAAATTTATTTAGACGGTGAAGTCTAAAGACTTTCAATATACAAATCATATGTACTAGTCTATCGGCAATACAAATCCTATGGACATTCTGCAGACCATCTATATACTTGTGTCTATATGTTTTAGCAGGCGTTTCTCTGTAGAGAGTATAGAGGCTATGAACAGACAAAAGGAAAAACTTTAGAAAGGCTATAGACCATTTTTATAAGGGTTTCTTTCAGTCTGCGATAGGCATCAAAGTACGATTCCAGGCGTACCTGATAAGCAGACAAGTTGTGTTCGCATTCAATATCAACCAGCGGTCACTTCGCCAAGCCATCATTATTGCTGCCTGATGATTCGAGACTTCGTCATCACTGAAGTAATACAGAACACAGGGCTGACGAAAGAATTGACCGCATTTATTCGGCTGGTCCTTAACTATAGTGAAAGACGCACGTGATACCAGAGAGAGACACGTGTGAAATAGAGAGAGAGACGCGCAATCCACAACAGTTTAGAGGAGATTCATGTATATACGCGGGTGCGTGAAGTGTCGATTTCTCCTTTTTACAAAAACCCTTTTTCATAAACTACAGGCCAAAGCTCTACCTGTTATAGCGTGGCTCCATACAAATAATATTTTTCTCTCTTCTCTAAACGCTCGTCTGTGCAATATACCGGAAAACGTAGAAAATTGTTTTGTTAACAGCAAAGCAGGAATTCTCTTTAGCAATGCGCTACTAAAGGCGCTGAAGGTAGAGTGTGTGGGGTATTTTTAGTAACTAAACATGATTACCAAACCAGTGATATCATTTTCATGACCGGACTGCCCAGCTTGTAGAAACCGCGCGCGTTTAGCTGCAACGGGGAGCCTCTTTAATGCTCTATTGATGCTCCAGTTAGAATACGTTCAGAATAAAAGTGTTTTTTGGAGTGGTTTCTCTCTTACGCTTCTATTTCCTGGTTCCACATTTAGCTTTGCTACTTGTTAGTCGCCCTATTTTCCTTCAAATTCGTGCAGCGCGTCCACTATCTGCCTTCTTTACGAATGTTGTGTGTATATAGCCCTTACGCGTACATAAACGTGTGTAATAAACACCATGAGAAGAAAAAAAAACTACTGCTGTGGCACAGAGGTCTTAGCCATCGGAAAATGAAGCTCATTTCTTAGCGCCGGTGCTAGTTGGAAATGCGCTCGCACATTTAACTACGGGGTGGTTTCGTTTTCCTGCCTTTTAATTCGGACAGAACAGCTCGAAATCTCTTGAACAGCTTTGGCATCGCCTTGTTCTTCAGGTAAGGACAGTGTTCGTATGAGCGCCACGAACTGGAATTAAAAACATTTCATGCTCAAAAGTTGGACAAAGTAGAAAAGCGACAAGATAGAGTATATTCATGGGCAGAAAAAAACATTCACAATATCAGCGAACAACAGACGCAAAGGACAATACAGGATAAAAATTTGTTTAAAAGAGATGGCACATCTTAAGCAAAACAGTAGCGAGTCGGTACAATGAGTGCAAGGAATGAATTCAGAAACGCTTTCCGATCTTCTGATTGGAAAGACATCGCTGACTGCCAAAAGAGACCAAACAGGCGAATACTTATTATACGTGCGCTGTAGCCAGAAGGATGGACATACGGCTATAGAGGAACCTGAACAGCTGTCTCAGAAACTTGATGCTTAATAAAACTTCCTTCTGATCTGGGGATCGAGGCAACATTTCATGCTCAAAAGTGTGACAAAGTTGAAAAGCGGGAAGATAAAGTATATACACGAACAGAAAAAACATTCGCAAAACCTGCGATCAACAGACGCAAACAAAGATGCAGAACAAAATTTTAAGAACATCAGTAGCGAGTCTGTACAGTGAGCGCATGAAATCAAATATTAAACGGTTTCCGAACCTCTGACTGGAAAGAATTCACCGACTGCCAAAAGAGACCAAGGTCATCTAGTACTTACACGTGTGCTGTAGCCAAAAGGGTAAACATAGTATCATTTAGCGAGTAATCATTTATTAGGATTCACCCCAGTGCAGCCATACGACTACAGAAGAAACTGAACAGCTATCTCAGAAGCGTGCAGTTTAATTCAACTTTTTTCTGATCTCTGGATCGAGGTGATTCCGTCATGTATACGAGGCAGTCACTCTGCCAACTAAGCTAACGAAGGCGCTTAGCAGCTTTGGGTGATATCCTATAGTACACTGGCGAAGCCGAATTGATCAACAACTCGAAGCAGAAACAGTGAATCTCCAGTAGAATATTACAGCTACACTTCTAAGAGTTGATCAATTCGGCCTCACTCTGCCATCGACTAGTCACCCTGGTTAGCTTAGATTTTAGAAGACTGCGCTGGACTGGAGTTTGTCTCGGGTTCGATTCCGAAGCCTTGAAGACTTTTTCTTCAACTGCGATGCTTCTGAAAAAGCTGTATAGCTTTCCTTTGCAGCAGTATGGCGGCATGCTAATACTTAATTTGTTACAAGCTGAAGTCTACTTCACCTTGTATGTTTTCCCTAAAATACACTGGACTATGGACCATGTCTGCTGCATTAGGTGCAGGTGTGAAAAATGGGGCATGCCCTCTTGGCTTCTAGCGGTGCCCCCAAGCACATCTCAGCCAATAGCTCCGGACGAGGAAGTAGACTAGGTATAAGCGTCTGAAAAAAACAAGACGAGAGAAGCCTTCGATTGTTTGCAGCTGAATAAAACGGGTCTAGAACTGGAGGAGTTCAAGACAGGGGGATTAAAATCGCAAGAAAAACAGTGCTCGCATTTTGACAAAACTACCTTTGTGCATTCCCATGATCTCGGTTTTAATCGGCACATCGCGAGTTAAGTCTAAGCATTGACCGGCCGACAAACAAACCGATCGATAGGTTGATTGGCAGATTTTGGTAATGAATAGTAAGAATATTTTGCTGTCACTTTGAAAATAAAAATTGTAATATTGATTAAATCTTCAGTTTTAACCAGAGGTGCTAACAGCTGCGGCACACGCGACGGATATTCATCCCGAAACGAAGTCCTTGAAGAACCCCAGAGCCGCCAGCGTGTACCTCACATCACGTGGAACCATGTGGTCAGCACATCGCTGAAACAAAAAAAAAGGAATTAAGCATAATCTTCCATAAAAGGCGCGAACCACAATAAAAGCAGCACAATATTTTAGTCCATTATAGAAGAAAACCTGGTGAATTTCAACATAGGCCTCACACTGACTTTCTATTACACCTCTTCGACAGCTGCTCCTTTCAGTCTATCATCGCAGGTTTCCTAAGCGCACCAGTGCAATTTTTTATTTATCATCGTCATCATCATCACCAGCTTGACTACGCCCACTGCGGGGCAAAGGCCTCTCCCGCGTCTCTGCAATTGACCCCCTACCGGGCCAGCTGCGGCTACCTCTTAATCTCACCGGCCCGCCTAACATTCTGATGCCTCCTGGGACGCTTGCCTCCAATTTTTATTCAGTTCGTTACCATTAACGATCGTCGGTTATCGTGCCTTCCCATTAAATGTGCTATATTCATTCATTCAGTCCTTATTTTTCTCTTGGACAGAGAAGGAGACAGGACTAAAAGCTCGTAAGCTTGACAGAGGCCCTGCCCCATTTATCAACTTGGCAGTACAGTACACAGGCAGAGATTTTCCAGTTTCCAAATAAACACTGAAACATAATAACAAAACACTTTGTAAAAAAGCAGCACTATGCATTGCAGCACAAACATAGGTATTAGAAAAACAAATAACTGGTCATGGGGAAGCGAAAAAAAATAATAACAGGTATAGGTTTAAACTGAGTGCAATATTACGTAATCTTGCTAAGAAAAAATTGCTTAATAACATCACTTCAATGCTGAAAGGGGTCAAACAATTCTTTGTTTAATTTATTTAATAATACTGGAACAGTATAAGGAAGAGACTGCTCAGTATAATATGCCCTAGGCGTCGGCACTAACCAAATTTCTTTATGTCTAGTCTGCAGGATATGCGTGTTTTTCTCAAGTTTTGCCAGATAACTAATATAATTTTCATCACTTTGTGAAGAGCCTTTATATATCATTAAAAGTGTATAATTGTGTAAACTATAGATTGGCAGGATTTCATATTTTACAAACAAGTCTTGTGTTGGGGAACAGTAAGGAACACCAGCAATGCATCTTACAGCTCTTTTTTGAAGAAGGTGGAGCTTGGATAAATTTGTGACACCCGTAGTGCCCCAAACGGTACAACAATATTGTAAAAGAGAAAGAACGAATGAGTTGTATAGCAATAGCCTAACTTTGACAGGAAGAGTACCGCGCAGCCGCAACATGACACCGACAGCTGAAGACACTTTTGATCTGATATAGTCAACATGATCATTCCAAGTCAAATGCTTTGAGAATATAACGCCAAGGATTTTAACGGAATCTACAATTTCAACAATATCAGAGCTTAAAAACACGTTCGACGGCCTAGAAATTGTCTTTCCTTTTGTAAAGTACAATATTATTTTTGTTTTTTAGAATTAATCTTCAAACAATTTGATTTTGCCCATGTATTTAATTCACTAAGTGTTTTGGTTGCTTTCTCTTCAATGTAACTTTCTGATCTCCCGGTTATGAACACCGAAGTGTCATCAGCGTAGGATACAATCTTTCCATCAGTTACATATTGCAAAATATCATTTATATAGAATAAATATAAGAGCGGTCCCAGAATACTTTCTTGGGGGACTCCTGCATAAATATTTTGTATTGAGGACAACGAATTTTTAAAGTCAGCATATTGTGTTCTGTCCGACAAATACGATTTGTAAGATCGTGAGATTTTCCTCGGACACCATAGCTTGCCAGTTTATGTAGTAAAATTCTGTGGTTTATCAAGTCAAAAGCCTTAGCAAAATCTCTATGTATGCCTGCACCTATTTCCTTATTTTGAAACATATCTATAACGATTTATTTTTGAGTCAGTAATGCTGTTTCAGTGGATCGATTCTTTCGAAACCCGTGCTGAAAGTCAAGGAGCAGGTTATGTTTTTCAAAGAAAGATAGTACCCTACCACGCATTAATTTTTCTATACCCTTCGAGAACACTGGTAGTATAGAAATTGGACGACAGTTACGAATCAAATTCTTGTCGCCGCTTTTAAAAACCGGTATCAATCGAGCCATTTGCAGTGCCTTTGGAAATACAGCGGTGGATAATATGAGATTGTAAATGTGAATAACAGCGGGGCATATTAGGTGTAGAACATGTTTAATGGGCGCTATTTGGAGACCAGTTGCATCTACTGACTTGCTATTTTTTATATTTTTTATGCACGAGAAAACTATATACGCGCCTTATTACGTTTATCTTTCATTGCTACCCCTTGCTAGTTGAGCAAAAGGTCGTAATTTAGGGCAAAGCACTGCAATCCTGCGGCGAGAGGATGAGCTTGATATTACGAAGAGTTCAGCTTTACCCTTGGCCCTTTTCCAGTTACAGCCACTTTGGGCAGCAACTTGTAGGAATGGCAGCAATGACGGCTACCCAGGAGAGTGGGCCACTGTGGCCGTAGCTAAGTTGGCAGATCACCAGACGCTTAAATTGGAGGTCGTAGATGCGGACTCCACTGGCGGCATGTGGGGTCCGCTTCTTTCTTGTACTTTCTAATCAATTATCTTTACTTCATAAAATATTTAAGGTATTAATTTGCCATTCATATAGAATACAAATTCGAGAGCACTTTTTCGCAAGTCATCGTTGTCACCTGACACTTCACGTGACCCTTAAATGAGTAAGCAACTTTTTTTGCGAGCCATTGTTTTCGAACATCCGTACGCATCCCCTACACACTTAACCGTCGCACACACCGCAACGCGCTCACTTGTGTTTAACTAATAGGCTTGAACCGACCCTTTGTGGCATGACCGCAACTGTGAACCTCTTGTTTCACCCAGATGTCATTTTAGCCAAATGATGCTCTAACTCTGGGAGATTTATGACAAAAAGGACTTTCTACCGGACTGGTCTCCGCTCTTGATGCGGTATCTTTCATTGCCGCCCTTTTAGTTGTGTTGTCTTCTGTCAAGCTGGCGGAGTGCAGCCACTAGCTGAGGTATTTGCAAATAATATGTATATAGCCCCTGCTGTACATACCTAACCTCGTGGAGTAAGCACCATGTTGGAAGAAAAGACCGTTTGTGGCGTATGCGTTTAGCACCCGCTTGGCACACAAAGGGCTCGAGTTCATGCACCAACTACCTCAACAATCCAGCTTCTTAACGTTCATCTCTACCACCATGAGCCTTTCTACTTCTTACCCGCATCTTCTGGAACCACAACACCGGTGCAAATGCATCGCCATCTTCACTTATCGGGCACGTCTGCTGTCGCGCTACAAGAAGCAAAACATGCTGGCGGATGAACAAAGCGCCTTGTTTGAAATGAGCTCACCCAACCACGGCAATGCAAGAAAGGTAATGAAGGTACTGAGTTGAAAACTATGGAGATAGATTCGCCTATTCAGCGAAATCCTCAAGTTGAGAGCGCGGGACGGAAAATCGTTTCGCAACTTTTCCGGTTGCGCGAGATTTCACACCAATCATTTGTGGAATTTATGGTTCTTTCCATAGGTAAACGCTGCAGCCTCGTCCATGCCTGTGAGTTTCTTCTTTTTGTCTGGTCATGTTCGTACGGACACGCACCGATGACACACTCTGTTGACACGCTTTGCTGACTGGTCCTGTACACACCACTTATGAGACAATAAATGCTTTCATGTCGAAAAGAATGAGTAGGGACATTCCCCTCTGATTTCCTACGATTCGGAGACACTTCACTTCCTTCAGTTGTGTGTCGTAACGAACCTCTCATTTCCCTTCCCTTGTCTGCTCAGTATTTAACTAGGGCCTCGATTCTGGCAGCCTTGATGTCATAGGAAGCATAAGTTTCTCGCATCGCTTTCGCAAGTTCCCGTCGATCACGTTCCACGTGCAATAACGGTAATACAGTGCGTACTACGTCCGCCATTAGGGACGAGTGTGGCCCTGATGAAGACATTTAAGGATAGGTTACATCTACGACAGAAAAACACCAAAGTAGAATACAGGAAAGCCGCCTCCATAGCTCAGTAGGTATAGCACAGGATACACAATTCGGAGGTCGTGTGACCGGATCCGTCTGGAAGCATGTGGTATTTTCTTCTACTTTGTATTGAACTATCTTTCAACCGTAAATAATTGTGCCATTATATTCGCATTCTCAAAAGCCACCACCTAGAAGAAAATTAGAAACTCCCCTATGCTTTCTTTCGTTTCAGTAACCGCTGACTTCCTTCATGTCTATCTTTTATCCAAATGAAGAGAATAGCGAAATATGGAATTCCTGACAACACACACAAAAAAGGAAAAAGAGTCGAAAGGAAGCCTCGTCCATGAAGCTGGAGCTATGGAATCAATCCTTCCCCTCGACCATTGTTCATATCGTTTTGTGAAAAAGTATATGAGTTAATTAGCCCCAGAGAGTGGCAGAATTTGCAGCCCGGTTATGTCCGACAAGCATGAGATAAACGTAGCAAAGAGTGCTTATGAAAGGAGCCAATGGTCTCTGCAAGCAAAGAAAGCGCAGAGAAATGTTCTATTATTGATGGTCTTAGCCAATGCCGTCAATAAATTATTTCTTATGGTTCGGTTAACTTAAATTAATGTTAGCTTCTTTCGTATGCATACATCAACCTCGTTAGCCTGCCTTCGTAGGCTCTACTGAAGACAAAGCTTTTGTAGTTCTTAGGCAACTTTCAAATACATTTCGCTTAAAAAACTGCAGGCTTTCTGCCCGAGGGGTATGGCGATAATTACCGCTAGCTGGTTCGCGCAGCGACGACAACTTAACTGTAAGTTTTGATGGCGGTTACTGTTTATTTTGTCAGGGTTGTCTGATTTCTTCACGGACTCAGAAATGTGCGAATATATCTCTTTTTGTGGACAGTTGAATCGCGTTTTAATACCATATAAATGCATACATTCAGCAATGTGGTAGGTTGTGTAGTGTTTGCATGTATTTCTAATTTTCCGTGCCCCTATAGGCTCCGAAATTAACGTAGGAAGAGGTGGCAATACAATGTAGCGGTTGTTGTAAGTGCGGCGAAAATAAACAGAGAATGGTTTATTAATACAGAGAATGAAAAAAAGGTTCGTCAGTAGCGGCACCCCATATAAAAGTTAGACAAGGCACTTTAAAAGACAACAGCAAAGAATGTGTTGGCGTTCATATTCAAGCCGCGTACAAGGAGCGTTGGACAGACCGTCGTATATGCAAGATGACGCTCCTAACCAAATGCTGCATGCTTGCCCGCGGTCCGTGCAAATGCAAACTTCCACACGGACGACGCTGTCAGCAAGTCGGAGCGCGCAGATGCCTCCCACGTCTTGCAGAAAGCATCGGAGAAAAAGTGTCAATGGGCGTACCTACCAAAGGCTTTAGCACTAAAGAGAGACCCTCACTTTGACATTGCCCCACCTCCAAGATATGGCCTCAGTGACGGCCCCTCGCCATCCGCACATGGCACAAAGGTAGCGTGAGACGCGCGGTACAGGGAGCGTGCACATCGTGTTCACGCGATCACGAGCGGGTGGGCACTGCCGATCCGCCCGCCTCCATCGTGTTCTTTTTCAATCTCATCTTGCCGAGTTGAACCTTGCTTGACAACAGTGCCCCTTACCCTATCCCACCATCCCTCAGCAACAGGCAGTCATCCGGAGCCAACTACACACAGACACCACCCTACCCCTTTCTCTACACTTACCACAACCCCGCCTTCGGTCTCGTGGTGAGAGCCTTCCCTTTCCCACGTGATCTACTGTGGCCAAGCCATTCCCACCTTTTCTCCTCTCCATCCTCCCGCCCTTACCTCCTGGGAGGAGTGCCTCTCTAACCCCGCAGAGGCCGACCAGCAGTAGCTTGTAGTACGTTCCGGGGCATTTTCCACCTACTCCTGTGTTCCCGGACTTGCAGCTCTACCCTGAGTGAACATGTTTTAATTGCGGAATTAAAGCATTTTATTCATTCATCATTCATCCCAGCTGACGAAGGGCGGCCAGCATGTGGATCGAGCCAGCTTTCGCGGCCGTCTTCCTCGCCTTGACCGCTACCTCTGTAGCACAGCATATCGATCCGGGCTGAGCGTCCGATTAGCATGGATCGTCTGCCGGACCTTGGACCCCTCGATGGGCAACGCCTTAGAAAGGAGGAATTGGAGTGAGATCGCGGCTACGTGGGACATATTCATACAGCGGGGGGCATTATTTAAGTTAGAAGCTCCGCTCCCACATTCGCCGCAAGAGGCGCAGATCGCGCTAACCGAACCAGTCCGTGACATAACCCGCCTATCCCAAAGACACCGCAGGCGCAGCTCATCAGCGCTACCCCGTGACCATCCCCTGTTCGCAACATCAATTTCGGTTCGGCGCAGCGCAGGAGGCGCAGAATGGCGCAGAGAAGAGCACAAAGACAGGCAAAATGCCGATGCCAAAAAATGCTTACATATGAAGATGGTGCCACTAGCTTTTGCGCTGCGTGCCAACCTGTGGCTCTTCCTTGGTGCTTGGTGTGTTTCTCTTCGCGGTAACAGGCATGGCCACAGCTGGCAGAACGGTCTTGGTCTTGAGATTAGAGCGGAGGCAAGAACTGTTACAACCGATGCAATAGCCGCCGCCGTCGCTGAGTGGTTATGGTGTTCGGCTGTTAATCCGAAAGAGGCGGATTCGATCCTGCCGCGACGGTCGCGGCTCGAAGGAAGTGAAACGCTGGAGGCCAGTGTGCCGTGCGATGTCAGAGCAGATTAAAAAACCCCACCTGGTCTAAATTAACCGCACCCTGCATTAAGTAGCCTGTCATAGCCTGAGTCCCTTTGGAATGTTAAACCACACAAACCAAACAAAAAAATGCGAGCAATGTCTGTGTTCCTTTTCGCTGTCTTACACTTAGATATCACAAGTGCAAACAATGATACTATGTCGAACAAGGACGCTTGATTATAATGAAGTATCGCTCAGGAACGCTAACCACAGAGAAGGCTCATTAAATGGCTAGCGCATTTCATCCGCAAGCACTTTCCACGTGCCGTGGATCAAAGTGTTTTGCATTCGTGCAAAGTGCGAGTTGAGATAAAGTAGCGGTGCGTGTTGTGCTGCGCCTAGCCTACCCCACTGCAGAAATGAATGCGCTCCGACACGTGTTCTTGGTCACAGTAGCAGAGTTTCTGAGTGAAATTTTCAGGGGCGAGTCACAATGGTCCTTCCATCGAAAGTGCCAGGTGAAGTCTTCCGCTGTTGCGACCATCCGAAGCATAAGCAACGGGAGTGTGCTTGCAAAGGGCATGTCATGGGCGGACAGCTTGTTGGCCAGGTGCGAAGCATATGCCGATACAGTTCCACGTATCGCGTACTAGTGCGGCGGGAAGGGCTGCCCATGGAATGGTGCCGTAAGGCAAGGGATGAGGTAGGCAGTCAAACCGAGAATGTTAGCGTTGGCGCAAGCAAAATGGAGACATCCTATCACTAGCGCAACCCAACCCGGCAGGCTTGCAACCATGGATGGAAGATAGGAGCGTCCACGGGGTGGTGGCAGTAGCACCATCCACGCATTTTTTCTTCTTTGTATTTCTTTAAGAGTGTTATACTTTGGTGCATAAATTCACCCTTTTCTTCCAATACATTTTTAACCGTACACTTTTATTCCAAAGTCACCTCTCTGCTTTTGAGCCACCAATCTTCCAATCACTTTTTGTTAACATCCACCGCAGATTCATTAACGTGCCCATTGTTATCTATAAACTCTACGGCCTCAGGGAGATCGACTGTGCCTCCGTCGACATCCAAATGGATACCATCACATTCGAGTGTAAGATGTTCAATTTCTTCACACATTTCCCACACACTGCCATGTGTGATCTTTTTTGTTACATAGTTTTTTTGCAGCTGGGAGTTTTGAGATACTCTGATGGAGCTTCAAAGATTAGGGCACTCCCTCTATTTGCTGTCGAATGTTTGCTTCCTGGTCTACCGTTTGTAATTTCAATATAGTTCCACACTCTGCTTCTTTTCCATTGAACTAATTTAACTTTCACCTTCTGCGTTTTTATATGTCATTTAAGCTCTTTATTTCTCCGTCTTTGTGTCCTCCAAACTTACTGGTTAGTTTGCCTGTCATTTTTCGCCATCGTGAGTCAACGCTGTTTCTGTATAAGTATTTAAATGCCTTAACTGCCCTCCTGTTGTCTAATCTTATCAGGCGTTCCTCATATATTATTTTACTCTGAGATTCTCATGCTTCGAATAATGTCCTGCTTATATACCTCTGTAACGACACATTTGGTGTCTCACCGTAAGAACTTAGTGCTAATCTTCCAACAGCTCCCTGATTTATTTCTAATCTAGACTGATCTTCTGCCCATCGTATCAAAACCGCTTTCCCTAATGTAAGCCCTGGCGTCATTATCCTTTCCAACCACCTCTCAGTACTTCAAATTTGTTGTACCCTGATAATGCCGCATGTTTCATTTTCCCAGTGTAAGGAAGACGACGGCCATATGCGCGAGCCGCATGGCCATAGCCTGGTGAACGCTCCTGGCTGCATTAGATGACCTCGGACTGCGGTTGACCGTACTACCGTTAAGAGTCTTCTCCGAATAAACCCCCCCTTATATTTGGTGGAGGTGCCGGGTTATATCCTCTCGCCCTGGAACTCCGCAGCCGAACACTATCTCCAACCGCGATGCCTTCGGTTGCCAACCACCAAGCCGTACAAGTGAGCCTGGCTGCCGTCGTCTGTACTGGTTCTCTCCGCCAGCGAGACCCCGCTATCTTCAGCGGCACGGACGACCACGACATTGAGGATTGGCTAACATCGTATGAGCGGGTGAGTCCATACAACAATTGGGACGCGGAAACCAAACTGAACAATGTGATTTTCTATCAGACGGGCGTGGGTAATCTGGTGTATCAGAACCACGAGGCGGACATTACATCATGGTCCGTTTACAACGCAAACTTCGAAGAGGTGTTCGGCCGTCAGGCGGTCAGAAAACTCCGTGCCGAGCAGTCCTTTTGTGCGCGGTCGCAGCAGGTAGGAGAGAACCACGAGTTACATCGAGGATGTCATCGATCTGTGCAATAGGGTGAACGCGCACAGATGTCCGAAGCCGACGAGATCAGGCATATTCTCAATGGCATTGATGACGACGCCTTTGAGATGTTGTTGGCACGAGACCTGCGCACCGTCGCGGAAGTTGTCACCCTATGTCAGAGCTTCGACGAATTAAGCAAGCAGAGGGCTCTGACATGCGAACACACCACGAACGTCGACTCGCTTGCTGGCCTGAACGATGCAAGAGACCAGTCATCGCTCCTGCCGCACATCAGGAGCTTCATCTGTGAAGACGTTGTTCGGCAGCCCTCGCTTATTTCACGCCATCAAGAGTCATCACCACACATAACTCCAAATCTGCGGGACATGCTTCAAGAACATGGCACTGAGGCTCCCCCGCAAGCCGCTCAGCACACACCTCTCGCAGCCCCGCTTACATACGCGGACATTGTTGTGCGACCTCGCCCACCTACCTATGCTCCGCCTCCTGGTTCCGTTCGAGAGCCTGCTGCTTTTATTCCGCCGCCTGCTCATCTGCGAACCTCCTACGGCACGCCTGATAATATTCGACCGCCTGCACAACTGGGAAACTCCTGGCGCACGCCTGACAGCCGCGAAATCTGCTACTTCTGCGGCTTTCCATGTCATGTGGTGCAGCTTTGCCGTCGACGCATGAACGTCTCACGACCACCTACTGAAGTTTCCGGTTACTGGTCCCAGTGTCAGTACTCACCTCCTGCTGAGCCGCCCCTAAGCCGCTCTCTGTCTCCTGAGCGCGCCTCCTTCTCTGGGCGCCGTTCGCCTTCTCCACGTCGGCGCTCCATCTCCCCGATGCGACGGCGTCCCTCGACCACTCAAGAGGAAAAGTAGTTGCCGCAGTTCCTGAGGCGAGAACTGCGCAGTCGTTGAAATTTGAAAGGCCTAGTTTGTCTGCCGCTAATTGAAT
Source organism: Amblyomma americanum (assembly GCF_052857255.1). Taxonomy (NCBI): domain Eukaryota; kingdom Metazoa; phylum Arthropoda; class Arachnida; order Ixodida; family Ixodidae; genus Amblyomma; species Amblyomma americanum. Next base: position 56,221,247 of record NC_135505.1, on the reverse strand, counting down.
TGAAGTTTTTGTAGAGGGCGTATCTGTGATAGCGCTTGACGGCACCGGTGCTGCGGTTTCTGTCATAGATGCAGCGCTTTGCCTCGCTTTGCGGAGAGGACAACCCTTTCTGGCATGCCATTACCCACTGCAAGTGCGCACCTCATCCAGACGTTATCAGCGTGTACAGCTCGAGTAGCCATAGAAGACATTTTATATTTGGTCGAGTTCATCGTTCTGCCGTCATATTCGCATTCGATCATCTTGGGCATGGATTTCCTATCGCTCCACGACGCGATCATCGACTGTGCTCTGGCTCAAGTAGCGCTCTCTACTTTGCCGAATCCCGTGCCAGAGACTGAAATTTGTGGTGTCCCTGTTTCTGCCACAGCTTTTGTCGCCGACAGTACCGATATTCCTGCGTGGTCTTCCGAGACTGTTCCTCTCTCCTGTGACTGTGTTCGCAATTGTAGTGTCATCTTCACGCCGTCTTCTACTTTTCTGCGTCGCCATTGCCTGCCGCAGCCTATGCCCTGCTCACTTTATCCGCCGGGCAAACCGCACTGTGGGTCTTCAACCCGTTTTCAACCCCTTTCACTTTGCGCCGCGGGGAATGCGTCGGAACCGTGCAGCTCTCTGAGTCTGTTTTCACCACCCCGACGCTGCCGCAGAATCACCGCCGGTCGCCATGGACGCCTTCAGCTCACCTATACCTGCGCCCGCCCTGTTGTCGGTCGACCTATTACTTCGCTCTATTGACGCCACTCTTACACCAACTCAGCGAACCCATCTTCTTGCGATTCTTGAGGAGTTTCGCTCCTCCTTCGATTTCCATGAATGCGTTTTGGGGTGGCGCGTCGACTCTCGAGTGCCGCATTGACACCGGCACCCATGCTCCTCTGCGACAGCACCCATATCGTGTTTCCGCCACTGAACTACGAGTTATCGAAGAACAGGTAGACACCATGCTTCAGAGCAGCGTCATTCAGCTTTCCACCAGCCCCTGGGCCTCCCCGGTTATCCTCGTCAAAAATAAGGATGGCTCCGTTCGATTTTGCATCGATTACCGACGCATTAATCAGATCGCACGCAAAGACGTCTACCTTCTGCCCCGTATTGATGGCGCTCTGGACTGTCTACAAGGTGCGGTTCTCTTTTCTTCCCATCATTTGCGCTCCGGTTATTTACAGGTACCAATGGCAGCTGCAGATCATGCCAAAACCGCGTTTGTGACCCCTGGTGTCCTCTACGAGTTTACCGCCAAGCCTTCCGGCCTCTGTTGCGCTCCTGCAAATTTCGAGCGAATCATGGATACCGGTTTGTTTGGCCTTCTGTGGATGACATGCCTGTGCTACGTGGGCGACATAGTTATTTTTTCGCCCGACTTTCAAAGGCATCATTTCGCCTGAAGCACGTCTTGACATGCTCACAAACGCAAGCCTGCTGCTAAACTTTAAAAAATGCACCTTTCCAGCCCGTGAACAGACAATTTTAGGTCACGTTGTGTCGAAAGACGGTGTACGCCCTGACCCCGCGAACCTTCGTGCCGTGACTGAGGTTGTCAAACCTTCCACCACTAACGAACTTCGCAGCTTCCTAGGGCTCTGTTCTTATTTTAGGCGTTCCATTTGCAGCTTTGCCTTAATTGCTGCCCCATTCAATCAGCTTCTCGGCGCCAATGTCAATTTTTCAGCTTGGTCACCTGCCTGGGACGACGCCTACAAGTGTTTGCGTCGTCTCCTCACGGCACCACCCATCTTGCGCCGTTTCGACCCGACAGTCCCGACTGAAGTCCACAGGGATGCCAGGGGTATTGGTCTCGGTGCAGTGCTCGCGCAGCGCAAACATGGATTCCACAAATATGTCGTTGCCTATAAGCCAGCCGCACACTTACCAAGGCTGAGTCTCACTATTCTGTTTGACCGAAAAAGAGTGTCTCGCTATTGTGTGGCCTTCAGCAAGTATCGCCCTTACATGCACGGCCGTCCTTTCGACATCGTTACGGATCATCACGCCCTTTGTTGGCTTTCTTCACTGAAAGATCCTCCCGGCCGCTTGGCGCGATGGGCGCTGCGTCTTCATGAATATAACAGCGAAGTCGTCTACCGGTCGGGCCGCAAACATCAGGACGCCGGCGCCTTGTCCCGCTCCCCGCTGAACTTGCCAGCCTCTGCGAAATCAAAGCCCCTGCGCCGTCTCCCATCATATGAGACCTGCCTTTTAAACAGCGCAAAGATCCCTGGATTCGTGCACTTCTCAACTTTCTCTGCGACCCATCGGCGCTTACACCATCCCGCGCGCTGCGGCGTCAAGCTTCACGTTTTGAGATTGGAGATTACCTGCTGAATTGCGTAATTATCATTCTGATAGGCGAAAATGGCTTCTTGTCATTCCTCTCCACTCCGGTCCTATATCTGCTAATGTTTTCACGCTGACTTACAATGCGGTCACGTAGGACTTTTCAACACTTAAACGCGCTTCTGCCTCTACTACTATTGGCGTGGCATGCACAATTTCGTTTTGAAATGCGTACGTTCGCGCCTCGCCCGCCAACGCCGAAAGACACCCACTAACCGTACTGCTGGCGAGTTGCAGTCGTTATCTTGTCCGCCTCGCCCTTTCCACGGCATTGGCATTGATTAATTTGGGCCTCTTCCTTAAACTGCTTCTGGTAAATTATGGGTCATTGCTTTCGTCGATCACCTCACGAAGTATGCTGAAACCACAGTGTTCTCTGCTGCCACGGCACAGGATGTGGCATCCTTTCTTCTGCGTCGGTTCATCCTTTGACACGGTGCCTCTCGTGAACACCTCAGCGACAGAGGCCGTTTGTTCTTAACTGATGTTATCAAAACTCTGCTCCGTCAGCGCAACGTCACCCATCGGACTTGCAACGCTTACCACCCTGAGACCAACGGCCTCACCGGACGCTTTATTCGCACCCTGGGGGACATGCTGGCTATGTACTACGTCGGCTCGAACCACACGAGCTGGGACCTTATTCTCCCGTATATTACACTCGCGTACAATACTCCTACACAGTCTACGACAGCATTTTCTCCTTTCTTCCCCCGTTATGGCCGCCATCCCTCCGTTCCCATTGATGCTTTTCTCCGCTACCACCCTGACACATCTGAGTGCACCACCGTTTCCGAAGCCGCCATGCACGCCGAAGATTGCCGCCAGATCGCCCGGTCGCTCACAGCTACCCAGTCCCTTCAAAAATACTGCCGCAATGAAGATCAACCTCCCCAGAATTTCTTGCCGGGCTCTCTTGTCTGGCTATGGATACCTCCCCGCACTCCGGACCTCTCCCACAACCGCTTGCTAAATATCAAGGGCCCTATCGCATCTTGGAGCAAACATCTCTAGTCTACTATATTGTTTAGCCCCTCACGTCGTCACCCAATCTCCGACGCCGCGGCTGTGAGACTGTCAATGTCCAGCGCTTCAAGACATGCTACGACCCGGCTGTCTTTTCCGCCCCTTAAGTCACCAGGATGGCTCCTCTTCTGTCCGGGGGCCATGGTAAGGAAGAAGACGGGCATCTGCGCGAGCCACATGGCCATCACCTGGTGCACGCTCCTGGCTGGACTAGCTGACCTCGGACTGCTGTTGGCCCTGCTTCCGTTAAGAAGCTTCTCCGAATAAACCCCACCTTACACCAGAACCTCTTTGCCCTTTAGCCTTAAGAGACTGTTCGGTGTTTTCCATGTGCATCTTTCCTTGGTTTACCCATACCCCTAGATAACTGTATTTAGCCACTGTCGGTATTTCATGGCCTTGTATTGTAAGCACCTCGTCAGTTTTATTGTTGAAAATCATCACACCTGACCTAGTTCGCTAAACCTGAAACCTAGAGCGTCTCCTTCATCTCATACACAATTAATGACAGATTGCGAATCTTCCTGGCTATCCGCTAACAGTACAATATCGCCCGCATACATTCAACCGAGGAGCCGTTTCTCAACGACATTTCTGCCCAATCTGTACAACGGATTATAACTTAGATTAATGTTTTGTAGCCTTCTTTCTATATTTATCTGATAAAGCGTGAACAGCAGCGGTGATGGAAGACAACCATGCCTTAGTCCTTTGTGTACCTAGAAAGTTAAGGTACATTTCATTCCTCCCCATGTAATTTCAAATTTATTATTTCAGCACGTTTGCTGTAAGAAATCAATTATCTCATTAGCAATACCTTAATCTTTTAGCATGTTCCACAGGAGTTTCCTCTTCACGTTGACGTATGCAACGCTTACGTCTGGGAAGGCTAAATTGAGAGGTCTGTTTTCCAGCCTAGCTTTTTCTATGCATTCGGTAAGTACGAACTAGCTGCCACCTAACTACATACCTCTTCTGAACCCGCTCTGAAGTTCTACGAGTACCTTATTACTTCCTACCCATGTCTGCATTTTTAATTTCGCAGCCTGCATTGCCTACCTATATATATATATATATATATATATATATATATATATATATATATATATATATATATATATATATATATATATATATATATATATATATATATATATATATATAAAAGATGTTATCGTAATCGTTCGGAAGGATTTTATTTTCATCTTATCTTCTTTCCGTTTAAAAATCAATTTCATTTTACTCTGTAGCCAGCTGTGCGGAATTCACTTATATGTTTTGAATGTTTCTAATGCTTTCAACGTTTCCTTGCTTCTTGGACCAGCTTCTTTATTCAGCTTGAGTGGAATTTTGTCTATCCCTGCGAGTTTGCATTTGGGAATATTTTCTTCCTCTTTTTGCAGCGATAGCTACATTACGGTAGCATTTCGAACCTTCAGCGTGGCGGTGCGCCACCCCGTGGCTGCGCCGCCACGCTGTCACGTGGTTGGTCACGTGATGCGAAGCAGCTGCCGGTGGCGCGGCGCCGTGGCTGATCACGTGGTTCGTCACGTTGTTGGTCACGTGACCACGTTCCACTCGAATTGTGTTAAGATTGGTCAAATCAAAACTGCTTTTCATTATGCGGTTCTGTTGCTTCCTCATTTTAGGAGACAACCTTATTGTGGCTCCTAAATCACTCAGCTATAACGGATGTCATGCAGTTAATAGCGTCATCTCCCTGTAAACATTTCTTTAGACATCTTGAATCCGTTCTTGCTATTTTTATTCTTTTTACCCGGCCAGATTATATGCCTACAGAATATTCTTCGCCCACCTTTAGTTGTATCATGATCTTCAGCCAGCCAGCGATCAGTGGACTGCTTTATTTTACCTTGGCCGAGGATTTTCACTTGCTGTTTCTTATGTCTAACAGATTGCCATTCTTGGTCTATTTCCTCTTGCGATACCTGCACCTTCGTTGCTTCTCTGCGTTCTCTTGAAGCCACCGGTCGTTGCTCGATAGGCTCCTTGATTTCCTTATTCCGCTAGCTCGTGACTTCCTGTTTCCTTTTATGGTAGTGTTTTTTTATTAAATAATAGTAAAAAGATTTTTGCTAGCCCCGGCAACTGCCATCGATACTGAAGCACCTGAACTGGGGCAGCGGAAATAAAGGATAGCAGGCAGAACGGAGAAATTAAATGAAAGAGGTAAGGGGACAGGAAGAGAGGATAGGGGGAGAAGTAATATGTACAAACTATTTACACAATAAGAAATTTGTCGAGGTTGTGTGCGTGATTAGTTCATTTTAGAGGAATTAAATCACACACGAGCACAGCACTGAGTTGGCTACAACTGGAGTGGGGCGTCCAGTTATTAATCCTTCAAGGTAGAACTCGCGGAGCGTTCGGTCACTGCGTGTAACTACCTGACGGAGAACAGACGGGACGTCAAGCCCGAGTGTTCGAGGAATGCACAGAGGCTCACCAAAGTTCGCTCACGAGTGCGCGCACTGCCCTGCGACCACAATAGCGTCTTGATGGAGTCTGGCAATATGCCCTGCGCCCTATAGGCCGCGTTTCATTTTATTTGTTTCATTTCTGTACTGATGAGTAGTTCTAGCTGATTAAGTGTCATTTTCAATATTGCTTCTTCTATGCCAGCTGATATCACAACTCTTTTCTCGCAGTTTAATTTTGCTTTCCCTTTTTGTCTTTTCTCCCCTTCTCTTTTGATCAGTCCGCCCATCTGAATTTTAATAGGCTTACGATCACTTTCCACACTGCATTCCCCCTCTTCGTGTATTTCCATTCTTGCGAGCTTGCTATAGATTCCCTGCGGCATTAGGCAACAGTCAACGGTCGTCTGCCTGTTATGGAATTCCCATGCGACTTTTCCCTGACACTTAGTTCCTTTATTTAAAAAAACAAGGTTGTGCCCCTCACTATAATATAGCATTAACTTCCCTTAATTTATCGATACAGATCCTGAATGCGGGCATAGCTATCGCCGAACCGGAAATATCGGCACCGTCTACAAACTGTTTTATGTCGTCATTGCACACTCCACTGGATCCTTGTTTTCTTGCCTGCATTGGTCTCCTGTCACTAAATGAACCCTAGCACTACCTGACAGACCCTAACAGTCACCGAAAGAAAGGAGCATAGGGAACGTTTATTTTTATTCTTACAATTTGTGGTGTTCATCAATGGGAGAATAATAACATAATTATTTTTAAGACAATTGATTAAAAAGAAGAAAAAAACGCAACCACATGCCGCCGGTGGGATCCATGCCCACAACTTCCCAATATCGCGCCCGGTGCTCCGCCATCTGAGCTGCGGCGACGGCTGCCCAATCTTCTGCTTTCGGGAGTATTTATTTGTAGTGTGACCTAATCCTGATGGTGTTCAAGAGCGCCTCCCTCGTCCTTAATGGCGTACGGAGTACGTCCTGTATTACTGCGATTGCAACGTAGGAACGTGTCCGAACGTTGAGGGCGGCAGCTCTGCGAACACCCATTCATGCTACCTAGGCACCGACTACCATATTTGAAACCCTCGTTAGCTGTTGACAGGGCAAGGGAAAAAAAAGGGTTCTCGTTATGTCATACATGACAGAATCCAACAGCCACCGAGAGCAAGGAGCCTAATTGTTTCAGCGCGTTATGGACCCCGTGTCGCAGAAAAGCTGGTGTTGGCGTCGGTGGCGTTGGCCGTGAGCGAAAAATCCCAGAATCATTAATAAATGAAACCGAGTAGGAGATTGGTCGATTTAGGGAATCGAACGAGGGCCTCCTGAGTTCGAGACGAGCACGCTAACCACTCCGCCACGCCAGCTCGATGGTTTAGAAGGAACAAAAGCTTGTCTAGTGAATATGGTGCTGTCTTAGAAGGGTGCTTTAGAGAGATGTACTGTGGTGTATATTAGTAATTATGAGCATGTAAATTACAGAAGACGCAGTTAAGCGAGTAGCAAAGTACGTTTCCGCTACTTTTCCTCTCCGCTTGGCGCGCACGTAGCGCCATCAGGCGGCGCCCAATAAAACCACTCAGTCCTCCTCCTCCTCGCAATGTACGCCACTGCCCCAACAAATAGCGCGCGACGACAGCGCCTCACGCTCGTGTTGTGCGGGTGCACTGAGGCCATGCGGGGATGCAGGAATCACGTGGAGAGCAGCGAAATCGCAACGCATAACCAAGGCGCGTTCACCAAGAAGCTTGCTGCTTGCTGCCCGTTCGTTCCGCGCGGAAGCTATGCCGGCGTTCGTGGCATCAGGTTTGTCGAGAAAGATGTGCCGACGAACTACGACTTCAACTTGAGTTCCGCGCGTTTCGGCAAGGCGCCTGGCAGCGCTTCTACGTGCTTTGCCGCTCCGCGCGTCCGTTTCACCTTACGTAGCATCCGCAGCATCAGGTTCCCGCGGTACCTTCTGCATATGTGGGAATTAACCCATTACTCTATCACGTCATACCTTCAAGGCGGAGCTTGAGTGTCCCCTGAAATTTTTTTATTATTATTATTTGTGGTGCTCACCAATAGGAGACTAATAAGGTAATAATTTTCAAATGTGATTGATCAGAAAGCAGAAGAAAAAATGTCAGTCGATTTGGGTATATAGGCCAAATGTGGACATGTGCGCTAGCATGTCCTGCATTGTCGGTTGGAGCTGCGACCTACTAGGGGGTTCCAGGCTACCACGTATTACCACCCCAACTTCTTTTGCTTAGCTACTGTGCAAGAATCATTCGAATCAAGTTCTTCTAACCGCTGCTGCTCATTCCGCTTAGCTCGGTGCGCTTATAGGAGCGGTGCTGCCTAAATAACGCCCCAGGTTCTCGAGGTACCACCGGCAAAATTGGGACAAGTAAGCCACCCGGTGGGCAGTTGAGTAGTGGCGCAGTGACACAAGGCAGGTGCTATGGCAGATGTTGCCAATGGTGGGACTTGGGTTGCTTGAATTGGATTCCGACGCAGGTTGCTCTTCCCTAGCAGCCTGTCACGATTAAATAGGCTGCTGCCTGACACGGTGGGCAGGTTGCCCCCACCCGGTGAGCCGGTGAGCAGCCTACCACAAATTCGGTTTCCGGCTAACAGACAGACATATATTAGAAAGGGCGAGAAAATGAAAGAAGGCAAGTTCTCTGCCCGCATCGTCTGTTGGCACAACGGGCTACACAGACATACAATATACTGGGCCTAAAAAATAAACAAAAAAATCTGTCCCAGCCCGCACCACTAAGTATAACGGGCTTGGGCCAGACACATACATAGACAAACAGAAAAACATATAACGCCCAAATTTTGGGAATGGCTCAAGTTCTAACGCACTAAAAACAACCACGTGCTCCGGTCGGATCGCAACCAACGACCTCTCAATTTCGCGTCCGGAGTTCTACCAACTAAGCTACGGCGACGGCTGTCCAATCTTCTACTTTCGGGGGTATCTATATATAGTCTATCCGAACCTTGAGGGTGCTCCCCAGCGCCACCCTCATCCATAACGGCGTACGTAGTACGTCCTGTACTACCGCGAGTGCAGCGTAGGAATGCGACCGAGCGGTGAAGGCGGAAGCTGTGAGAGAAGCCTGTTATGCTGCCTATCGCACAAGAGGGCATATGGCAATATTTCTGGTTTCTAATCAATTTTCCTCAACAATAATTACCTTATTTATCTCATATTGATGAACACGCTAAATAATAATTCTCCATAAAAAAAATAAAAAGATTTCCTACGCTTCTAGGTTTCGGCGGCTTTTGGATTCTCTCATGCATGTCATAATGAGCCCCTTATATTCCCTTCCCTTGTCTCCTCCACCCCTATCAATGTAATTTTACGGCAATTGTTCCTGATACCCAGGCAACTTCTTTGCAAGTTTGTTCCTGGATGTATTAGATTAGGTCAAGGCCAAGGTTTATTTTGCAGTCAAATACATGGCTGAGGAAAAGAGAAAAGACGCAATTGCTGCTTGACAAAGCTCCCAACCCCTGCACACCACTACCCTTCTTCTCCTTTGTTCTTTTGTTGCACCGTTCCCAGACGTAGCCATCAACAAACGGTGGATCTTCTACACCCCGGAGATGTCTCTCGATAAGAGGGTACTCCAAAATTTCATGTCGCCGACACATGACGCCATCTTGCGGTCTCACGCCGGACTTCATAGATGATATGCGAGTGTCGCTGCCTACTGTTTATACTATAAAAATCCCTATTTTGATTCCTTGCGCATCAGACATCCCAACATTGCTATTGTCAGTGATAATTAAAAAGCCTTCGTAGGGCAGCTCAAATTGACCATATCGTCAACTAACACAAGAAAAAGGACGCGAAAATGTAGTGGCAAAATGCATTCCTGCATTAAGAAACGGTCACAAAGAACATTCGCTCTTTGGCCGCCGTGGTGGCTCAGTGGTTAGGGCGCTTGGCTGCTGACCCGAAATACGCGGGTTCGATCCCGGCAGCAGCGGTCGAATATCCATGGAGGCGGAATTCTAGAGGCGCGTGTACTGTGCGATGTCAAGGCACGTTAAAGAACCCCAGGTGGCCGAAATTTCAGGAGGCCTTCACTACGGCGTCCTTCACAGCCTCAGTCGCTTTGGAACCTTACACACCCGTAAACCTAAACCAAATGTTTGCTGTTTCTAAGTTGATACACGCCGCCAGTGTTGAAACTGATAATATATGCATTGCACATCGAACTATTTTTATTCATTGGTTAAGCTATTTTGCCACCGCGAGTTCAAATCTTGCACGGAGTAAATATTTAGCAATTTTTCTGATTCCTTCGTCCCAAATGATAGATCAAAAGTGAAACACAGATATTCACCCCTGTGGCTTCCAATATTGTCGTCACATTAGCGCGGTATCTCTTGAATAGCTCCTGCCGAAAGAAGAAAGCAACCGATATTCAGGAGGCTTATACAAAGGTCTTTAATCCTTTCTAGAAAGAAGTTGAAAATGCTAAATTACTGGCCTGGAAAGCGTTTCTGACTAACGCCTTTTTTGTTCATTTGTAATCGCTGCGTCAGGTTGTAAAAAACCAAGGCTTTTGTTTGCTGCCCAAGCGATCTCTACCGCGCCAAGAATCAAGTAGCAACTCTTTTTTGTTAATGCCACACCGTCAAGGCGGTTTACAGAACATACCGGACTGAGTGTTTCGCTCGCGTAGAGCAGACTTCTGATGCAATGCATGTACGTGTGCCGAAACTCCCTCAAGGTCTGAAAAAAAAACACAAAAAGGAAATGTTGCTTTTGCTGCAACAAGAAAGTCATATCTGGAAGTGTCGGTTACAAGCGCGGAACCAAAACGGAAGATCATGAATAACTCTCTTTTAAGGGCACAACGACTGAAGCATCGACACTTTTTGTGAGCGCTGTAGCAGACCACCCCGTCTGATTATTCCCAATACATTTTCAATTGTTTCCTATATGTTTTAGCTCTTTTGCTTTTCTTCATTTTTCTTCACATAAATAACCTATTGTTACCGAGCGCACATCTTCCGGAACACCATCACAAAGCGCGCAAAGTCGTGACGTTCAGGCGTATTTGTGACAGTACTCGGCTGTTGCCGGATTGTTGGAATGAAAAAGAAAGTATATGGTGGACAAATTTATACAAAAGGAAGTCCTCTAGTCAGCGACTGTACAGGGACCTCCTATATCATTAAGTAAAACAGTAGTAACTAATAAAACACAGCAAATGCAATAAAAACTCACTGAATACTTATGCAGTTCTCGCTATCGGCAGCGGTACAGATAATAATGAAAGGGTGTGTGCAAACAAACATGGGCTTATACAAGTAGTACATAGCTATAGAACTTATTCAATACAAAAAAGAAACAAGAGGAGAGAAAAAAGTAATCGGTACCTGTATGTAACTTGTGGGCAACACAAATATTACGTCGAAGTTCCCAAACTTTCTACGTTTGTTTCCGGATGTAGAATCAAGTCACTGATTTCAGGAAGATAAAAAGGTACCATACAGCGAACTGCTGCAAGAACAGCGATAACGAATACGCGTGATGCAAGAAGTTGCAAAATACGAAATGCTAAAAGCTGTGTATCGCAGAAGCTGCTCACAAATGCTGGAGCACATAACCTGTTTTGAAGTACTGAATGTAACCGGGGACAGAGTGCGGAGAAAAACAAATGTGTAGCGGCGCTGACATAGCCCAGCGGCGCTGGGGAAGATGAAGTTGGCGCGACCTGCCTCGCGCAAACTAGACACATGGAACTGGTCATTTAAATAGTCACCGCCTGGTTATGGCCAATCCCCCTTGTGGGTATGTGCCATTGTGTGAGGTCAACAACAACAACAACAATAGAAGCTCTGGCTCGTGCAACAGGGAACGCTTTCAGTACCCGTCCGGCCTGCAACGTCCACAACCCGCTCCGCCGGCTCACCAGCCGCTGCTACCGGGAGGTCAAATAAATGTGGACTTCCCTCCACATTCTGGTGACACCGGACGACAGCCCCGACGTACGCAACGCCACTCCCACCGGCTGTGCGCTCCTGCCCATCCTGTCCCTCCTCTTGGCCTTGCCGCTGCACGGCCGCAGTTCGCACCCGGCTTTCGGCAGCCTCTCGCCGCCATGTACGCACCTCCCATCACATCCGGTGAGCTCCTTCAGCCACATCAGCGCCCCTACCTTCCTCGGCTGCCCGGCCTGCCCGTTTTTTACGCCAGGGACACCATTTTGTGGCTGGCGCTGCTGGACTCGAACTTCCATATCAACAACGTGTCCAGCCAGCTGCTGCGTTATCAGCACGCCAGCCGCGAACTCCCACCCGGTGTCCTAGCACAGCTGCGGTTGCCGTCTCCCGGCGCCGACATATACGCCGATTTCAAGAAGGGCCTGACGGCGTATTTTGGCTTGGAGCTCCTGCCGACTCTCTGCGCTCCTGTTCCCGACTCAACAGCTGCGGCGCCACTCGACCCACCACCCCTGGCCGCATTCCCTACCCTAGCTGTTTCGGTTTTCCCTCCGTCCGCTCCTACGTCGGCGCCCCTCCTCACACCGGTCTCTCCACTATCGCCGCCACCGAATGAGCCCCCATCCACGGTTCGGCAAGTGCCACGTGACCACGCGTTGGTCTCTTGCCCACCTTCACACCCAGCTGTCTCGTACTACACCCCCGTCTCTCCCAAGATTGCTCCAACGACCCCTACGGACAGCCATCCACCTGCGAGCTCCCGTCCCTGGGAGCTTCCTGTCCAGCCCTGCTTCCCAGCTGTGGCGCCTGCCCTTTGGCCATCACCAGCAGCATCCTTTCTCGACCCGGGCCCGGACTCTGGTCCCACGTTCGCCTGCTCCTTCAAGCCCACCCGCAATGAGCACAACTGTCATTCCTGTCGCGAGGCCCGCATGCACGCCACCCCAGGGCCTTGTCGCACCTCACGCGCCACCCGCAACGCCTGCCACACATCTCTACCCACCTGGCGGTTTCACCAGTGTCTGTGCCTCCGCGACAGACGAGACACAACTACCGTATCCTCCCCATTCCGACAACTGCGCCCCGGATTTGCTCCTTGTGCCCCCAGCCACCTGTCCCACAGCCACAGTAAGCTCGTTTTTGCATAAAGGCGCTCCACATTGTCGACCACTTCGACCACTTCCCTACATTGCAGCCCAAGTCCCACGCAGCAGACCTCCAGCCCAGTATCGTGCGCCGTCGTTTCACCGTCGACAGCGGCTGAGGCATCCCCTCCTCTTCTGCGGCTGCGGTTTCCGCACGCCATTCCTTCGTCTGCACCCGCTGGGCCGGCGCAAAGCCCATATCGTCCGTAACTCCCGCCATGGGTGCATTTTCTGCAATGACATTCCGGCCTGCTTCAACCCAACTGGCGGCCCCACCAGTATATCTCCGTCTGCAGCACGCCTAGCTCGCCTCCTTTTCCTCGACTTCTCCCGCCTGTTCCTCACGTCCTCATCCTCATCCTTTGGCTAGCGTAACAGCCAGGCTCGACCGCCTGAGTTTGTTTCTCCCACCCGGCGGCCTTCACGAACCTAACCGTGTCCTGGACTTGATTCACCTGTACAAACTTGTACATACGGTTTTTTTTTCCTTTATCGCGCACCGCGCTAGGGGGAGAGCATCTGTAGCGGCGCTGGCATCGCCAGCGGCGCTGATGAAGATGAAGTTGGCGCGACCTGCCTTGCGCAAACTAGAAGCTCTGGCTCGTGCAACAGGGAACGGTTTAAGCACCGGTCCGGCCAGCAACGTCAACAACCCGCTCCGCCGGCTCACCAGCCGCGGCTACCGGGACGTCCAATAAATGTGGTTCACCCAACCACAAATGCACCCATTTCGTCCATACTCGCATTCCGAAGATCAGCGGCAGCTACGTCGAGTGCCCATCTCACATAAAACGTGGTACTACTGAACACTTGTGGCAGTGAGAGAGACACAACCAAGCCCGTTGAGGTCCCATGGTCTAACCTTGCCTGAAGAATTGAAGCTTAAATGAATAAGGCGGGAAATCTGACGCGAAGAACGCATTACCGTATGTCTGTCAGATCAAGAAATTGAATTTTCATGGAAAGGAAACACAGTCCGGGCCAGTTAAGAATACTTAGAAAATAAGCGGGTATAGGGCTGGCTTTGCTGGCACAGATGACTGATTTTAAGGTAAGTGGGAGAGCTAGAACCTCTGTACTGTAGCAGACGCTGCTTGGTTGACGCCAACGGTGATGGTTCATGCATGCTCGAGATACAATTCATCATTCTCACCCCGCTGTCAGTGCTTTCTTAAGGCTTATATGCAAACGGAAAAGACTATGAAAAACTTAACCCACCCTTATGGGTACCACGTGATTGCATTAGAAATCCCTCCCGCACCAGTACTCCTTCTCTAACGCCTATTTTTCCTACATCACCATGTATACGGAATTGATCTTTAATACCTTATTTTAACTGCCGGCCTTGGCCGGCTGCTTACTACCATGTAGTCAGGTTGCACCGGCCACGGTGGGCAGGTTGTTCCGACGTCCCAAGGTCGCGTCATCTCTCTCGACCAATCATCGAACTTCCTTACATCAGAAGATGGATTTCGCTAGTGATGTGAGCTCTCTTGCTGTCGCATTAATACTGCAGAGCGACGAATGTAAGGTGTGGACAGCCTGTACTGGACGCTGAAATTGTATGGAACCTCTATCTACTGGGCAGCATTCGGGCGGCCTTTCACACTCGTGGCTAAAGCACATTGTAGTGAATCACAGTAAGTGAATCTTGGTAAAGCACATTTTGTGCAGTTGTCAATAACACATTCGTGTTTCTCGTCTATAATATCAGGTAATCCGTCTCAAAGTAAAGAACGTTTCGGAAGAACAAATATTTAATCACTTGCTTTCGTATTGCGTCCAGGTGACATACATACAAGTTCCCTCTAGTGGACCCAAATCCTAGCAATACTGAACGTGGTTAATTTCCGCCTTCGTGAAAATTTTAAGCAGTTCATGTCTTGGTTAGATTTCTTGAACGTTTAGTGCTGCCTTATTTTATCTCACAGCGGAGTGGAACTTTTCCAGGTAACTGAAGCGCATCATTTTGACATAGCTAAACATTTAAGATTTCCACTCGTACTCACTGCGTTGGAGTAGCTCCCGTAGGCAAAACAAGCACGGAACATGATGCACAGACGCTTTAGCTCCTGCGCATGTAAAATCAGGTCTGGCATATGAGAACAGAACTGGGCCTAATTGAGTCAGGCCCGAATTTATGAAGCAACAATTTAAGCACACCTCTATGACGTTGCTCACAACTTGTAAAAATAACTGCGACAGTCTGACGGTTCTAATTGACTGCGATAAATTCGCGTTTTCGAATAACATACACAGTAATAAATTAAAAATAATTTATACATTGCCAAATGTTTACACGCATCGACCAAGACGGCTTTTTTTACTTGTCCAGTAAATGTAAACCTTTATTTTTTTTTACTTCTATAAATCAACAAGTAAATTTTCGTCGAATCATAAAGTGTAAGTATGGTTTGTTTATTTACTCACTCAATGTCGGAAAGAACTTTGCCTCCATCCCGTTATGATTAAACAGCAACCACATTTCGCCAACCGACGACCTAAAAACTCTGATTTTCGCTAAGCAATAACACCACGCGAAAACGTACTGGCGTCAATAAGATGTTCTCAGAGAGCCTGAGCAATCAACACCCTCATTCGCAGGCATCGCAGGAAACTCAGGGCATGGCTTCCGTGCAGGCCAGCAGATGGCGCCATAAATGCAACATTTTATTAGTTAGTTCATTTTTTTAATTCGCATTTTTTTATATTGCCTTGCGAAAACATTGAAGATTATTGAAAATGGCGGTATCTCTAAAAATGCACAAACATGCGATCATCGCTTAGGCGTCACCGGCTGCCACTCTCAGCGATGTGTCGCCACACCAGAGAAGAGATTTCTTGAAAAAGACAGTGCACAAAGGTCTGCCCGTACTACCACAGCTTGAGTTTGCCGGAGCAGAAAAAAACCGCAATAGAGGCGTTCTTATTTGAGCGTCGTAAAGCCTGGCACACAGCTTATTTACACAAGTGCATTCTGCTGTTAAATTAGACAGCCCCGCTGGCTTGCGCTGTTGCAGCTACCAGCGAGCACACGCAGTCAGATCTACCAGAAGGCATCGCGCATCTGGTAGTTTTCGCTTTTGCTTTTCTCTCCATACAAAACGGTCAGTGCGGTCGTGAATTCGCGCTGACAAATCGTGCGCACTAAAAAAAAAAGAAATGTCATTACTACGTTTAATTCATTACACATTGTGGGCTGTAAAACCCTGGAAATAACGTAAAGTTGACTGCGTGTGTATGTAACTCTTTTCAGTGACTAGCCAATTTTTTATTTGTTATTGTGATTTCAGCATCCCTGCTGGTCAATTCTTCACTTGTGTAGCAGTAGACTGCTTGCACTCAGTGGGAAATCTCTTGAGCAGCTGCAGAAATGGCCCAGGGCCGAGCCCCATGCCAATCTTGGGGGCCGGACCCGTGCTCTGTAGAGTGAAAATGTAGCGGGCCAGGGCATGATCCGGGCTCTCCATTTGACTTATGGGCTTGGGCCTCAGAATGCCGCCTTTGCTGTTCTCTACTGCGGATCGCGCATGACCTATTATCGCGTGCGACAACTGAACACTGAAATGCTCCATTTGTAATTATCTCGCGAATACCGGAGACATGACACTACATACTTTTCCATTACGCCTGGCCCAGAAGCCGCCACACTCGAAACACTGCTCCCATGAGAACGTTGCTGTCAATGCCGACACTTTGACCCATGGCAAAGCACACTCGCCTTTAGTATGGCGGGGCTCACATCCAGCCGGATGATGTCATCCTTGCATGAGTACATAAGCTCTGTAGCCAGTCGCATTGCTTTCGCCTGGTCCAAGGGATCTGGAAGGTGTTGCTCTTTGAAAAAGTTCTCTAAACATCTGTACAGGTTAAAACATTCCACGTAACATGAAGTCCAATGGATAAACCTCGTAGCATGCAATGTTCATCTTGTTTCCACAGAAGATCCAAAAAAATGCTTGCTCCGTACATTCCATCTAAAGCGACACTAGTTCAGTCATAGGTGAGATTATTTTATGCGGAACAT
Source organism: Amblyomma americanum (assembly GCF_052857255.1). Classification (NCBI taxonomy): domain Eukaryota; kingdom Metazoa; phylum Arthropoda; class Arachnida; order Ixodida; family Ixodidae; genus Amblyomma; species Amblyomma americanum. The sequence goes on along the minus strand of NC_135505.1, from coordinate 56,204,296 downwards.
AAACTTCTGCAGTGGCCCTTTCTCTTTCCGAAGTGGACCTTGACTAGACCTAATTCCTCTCAAGGCTAGTTGCTGCCTGTTCGTTCTTGCGCAATTCCACAAAACACTGGTTACGTGAAACCCAGTTCCAGAATCTCTCTGAAGTAGTCCAGTTAAACTGCCACTGCTGCCCGGAGGGTAAAAAAGGCAAGAAGTTCCACGGAGACGCTTGATTTCACGTTAGCTAATGTCCTTTCACTTTCACCCTTTTGGTGCTCCTCCTTCCGTCTTTACCTCCCATATTTCTCTTTCCCCTGACAGTATCGTGGCCGCGGTTTCTGAACGCCGGCTGAAGTCTAAGCTTTCATTAAACCATTTCTCTCTCTCTCTCCGTCAAACCTTGACATCTGGCACGCAACAATCTGTAGGCCCGTTAAATGTCCGTTTTCCCCTTCTGTTTCAGTCTTTCAGTGTTATTTCATCATCTCTGTGTTGTGCACCTGCATAAAAATGAATACTTTATTTTCGTTTTCCATTTCGTTTTGCAAGTGCAGTTGTACTACAAGATAGGCCTTTGAAAACAAGCAAAAAAAAAAACAGTGGTCTTTCACATGTGCACTGTATGCCTCGCCTTTGTTCGTGATGTAAAAGTGGCTGGAGCGCCGTCAAGCTGCCCATAGAGCAGCTTTTTCTCCAGCCACCTATTTTCGCTCCTCTGTATTCATCTTCTAAAATAAACATGACTATTAATATTATTATTATTATTATTATTATTATTATTATTATTATTATTATTATTATTATTATTATTATTATTATTATTATTATTATTATTATTATTATTATTATTATTATTATTATTATTATTTCAAACGTCTCCTCAGCAGACCACTTCAGCAAGGGATGTTGAACACTAAGGTTTTTCTCGAGCGTTTTCTTGAACCACTAATCTTTTCGGCGTTTAGAGTATGGTGTTGAGGGAAAGCGACCACTGGGCACGACGAAAGCGAAGTCTGGGTCTTTTTTTTCATACAAAAATTTCTGAAAAAGTGCCAGCAGAACGACGGTAATGCAAAGCCTAAACTTTGCCGAACCTAAGAAAACTGCCGACCATGTAGAAACGAATGCATTGATGGCTCCCAAATCAGCACAGACGTGATTTCACTCTGCACCCATGTACTTTTCCAGCAGTCTCCCTTTTTTGAGAAGCGCCCACTGCGCCGCTGCTTCCACGATACCCTTCTGCTGCAGGTACTCACGTACACGCGATTTATATTACATCCGTCTGCGGTCGCCTGTCTTGTGGTTAAATGCAAAACAGTGCAGCCTTTTTGCTTTTTCATGGCTTTTTTCGCCGCACTATTTCCAGACAGAGCGAAGGAAAAAAAGGGGGGAAGGGGGGGAGGGTCATGGGAGCTGCAGGAAGCTCTTCGCAGACCGCGCCGGCGGGAAGCACATGCTCTTCGCCTGGTAGGCGAGCTTAAGGGACATCATTATTGCCTACGTAGGAGTATTGCGGCAAGCGTTTTTCTGACACGTAGTGTCATTGCATCATTACTTAAGGTCATGGGAGCTGCAGGAAGCTCTTCGCAGACCGCGCCGGCGGGAAGCACATGCTCTTCGCCTGGTAGGCGAGCTTAAGGGACATCATTATTGCCTACGTAGGAGTATTGCGGCAAGCGTTTTTCTGACACGTAGTGTCATTGCATCATTACTTAAGGTCATGGGAGCTTCAGGAAGCTCTTCGCAGTCCGCGCCGGCGGGAAGCACGTGCTCTTCGCCTGGTAGGCGAGCTTAATGCACATCATTATTGCCTACGTAGGAGTATTGCGGCAAGCGTTTTTCTGACACGTAGTGTCATTGCATCATTACTTAAGGTCATGGGAGCTTCAGGAAGCTCTTCGCAGTCCGCGCCGGCGGGAAGCACGTGCTCTTCGCCTGGTAGGCGAGCTTAATGCACATCATTATTGCCTACGTAGGAGTATTGCGGCAAGCGTTTTTCTGACACGTAGTGTCATTGCATCATTACTTAAGGTCATGGGAGCTTCAGGAAGCTCTTCGCAGTCCGCGCCGGCGGGAAGCACGTGCTCTTCGCCTGGTAGGCGAGCTTAAGGCACATCATTATTGCCTACGTAGGAGTATTGCGGCAAGCATTTTTCTGACACGTAGTGTCATTTCATCATTACTTAAGGTCATGGGAGCTTCAGGAAGCTCTTCGCAGCCCGCGCCGGCGGGAAGCACGTGCTCTTCGCCTGGTAGGCGAGTTTAAGGCACATCATCATTGCCTACGTAGGAGTATTGCGGCAAGCGTCTTTCTGACATGTAGTGTCATTGCATCATTACATAATATGAAGGTAGCACCACTCTCTCTCGTAGTAAGCGAGCCTTCGTTATCACTGAGTCCGTTATTAGCAGGCTCTACTGTACGCTGGTAAGGCTTCAGGAGTGAAGCAACTTTAACACCCGATATCTGAAATTAATTCGTGTATGGGGGTTTAACGTCCCAAAGCGACTCAGGTTATGAGAGACGCCATAGTGAAGGGCTGCGGAAATTTCGACCCCCTGGGGTTCTGTAACGTGCACTAACATCGCGCAGTACGCGGGCCTCTAGAATTTCGCCTCCATAGAAATTCGACTGCCGCGGCCGGGATCGAACCCGCGTCCTTCGGGCCGGCAGCCGAGCTCCGTAACCACTCAGCCACCGCGGCGGCTATCTGAAATTAATTACCAGATTTTTATCGCGTCTGCGAACTTTGTCGTTGGCAAGGTTCCTAGCTGTAATGAACGTTTTAGGCATGCTCGTTTTGTTGTTCATTTCAAAAAAGTTAAGTTAGTCGATTTTATATGGTGTATGCCTTTTATGATAACTTGGCACCAAATATCCATTATTCTATACTCACTGCCACTGCCGCAACTATGAATTCTGGGTTCTTTTGACAGCCTTCGTTCCCCGGTGAGAATTGCACACCAGCAAATGTTACATGTTCTGTCAAAAGGAGATATTTTATATACTTTGATTGCTCCACTATGCGCATAGGAAATTGTCCTGTCTGCAACTCGAATGCCACAACAAAAACTCTTATCCGAATTTATTTTAAAAGCTCACTTCAGTCGGCCAGCTGCTCGCTTCTAAGAGTGGGCGTGGTAAGTGCCATGTCTTTAAATCTAAGATAGGGCATCTCAACATTAGTCCTGCCACCCAGAAGAATACTGAGCGCCCAGAATTCTTCCTTTCGCAAGGAAACATAAATTGGGCTGGTACCGCTTTCGTCAGTCTGAGACTCGCAGTGGCCTCATTGGGCAGCGTTCAAACTGTCCATGTTATTCCAGATGCTGACTGCAACTGTTTACAGGAGGGCGACGTTATGAAATGCATTACATCAATTATACCTGAGCCATTCCGGACCAAAGATAGGGCAATCTACCTTAATGAAGACGCTGCACACAACAGCGTAATGGAAAGAAGTTTAGAAATCAAAATCTTCGCTGGAAAAAAGCGGAGGCAAATATTTCTAACACACACCTACAGAGGAAGGCTAAATTCCACTCAAGATAATTCTTGAACTTGGCCCAAGCAGCACGCAAACGTTGTTAAAAGCATTCGCGACAGTCATATCAAATAACCAAATTCCGAACTGCTGACGACAGAGTAGAATGCATTTGATCTATAAGAAAAAACGAGACAGGACCAACATAAAATCCTTCAAACCGATTACGATAACTTCGATTACATACAGGCTGACAAGCAAGCAAGGAATTTAAACCTGCATACATGTATATAATCTAATATGCTTCTGTGAGAACTCCGCTACGGGTTCATAAGCGGTAGGAGCTTAGATAATAGCTTGCTGGGGCTTAAAACAAGTATATATATTACGAAGGACACTTATGACCACTTCCGTGCTTTGATTGTTAAAGTACTGTGTCTGGTCTAAGAATGTCGTCCTCAAGATTAAAGTGCTAAAAAGGAGAACTTTGTGATATCAGTTCCGCGCAGTCCCTCACACGACGTTCAATAGGCGTCATCATTATCCGAGTAAAGTGCACACGAAAACGCATGGCTGGGTCAACCTTTTATAACTGTCCTAACAGCACTGCTTCTACGACAGGCATGGCCGTCATTACACGAGCCTAATCTTTTAAATTAACCATCTGCTGCCTCCCCTCGGCCGCTTTCATAGTTTCGTTAAGAGCCCTTTTTCTTGAACAAAACTAAACTACCTTTGTATAAACCCCGCGTCACATGTATTACAACCAGGTCCTGCTTAAACTGAGATTTAGCCTTTTGGCTGCTTTGTTAAACAAATATACTGAATTGAACGCACTTAGCTTGCCTCCGCACCACCGAAAATACTCTTCTTCGGGGGAAGCACTCGCCGAGAGTCCTACGATGAACAGCAACACAAAGACGCAGGCCATTGCAGAAGCTGCAGTTTTTTGCTGTGGCACCAAAGTTACGTGGTGTTGGGACCGTGTATTCACTATTGTCTTCCTAGAGCCTTCGTAGAACCTTCCGAGGTGACCGCTTCAAAAGCACTACGTCAATGCCATTATGATGATGTAGTCGCGTATGTGGCCGCGTACGGCGTGGATGAGAGTGTTAACGCCACGAAAAGGGCAAACACGCGCCTCACTTACCTTAGAAGATCGATCAAGTCTACCGGCAACATGTTCACAGATTCAATCTGAAATAATATTTGCCCGGAATATTTTGTCTCCCTCAAGGCTGGGCAAAAGCCTTCCATCAACTTCGAATGAAACGCACGTGGCACAATGCACCTGCGTATGTAACACAGAATGGGTTCAGCACCTCGGTCTCTCCTGGCTCAAAAACCGGACGTGCTACCGATTAGGCCACGTTATAGGGAGAGCATAGTTTCTTACTATTAACTAGAGGGAAAGCTGGCGCCCGCCTAGGGGAGTTTGCATGGAGCTTGCTCGAGACCACCTGAGCCACCATGGGCGCTCTAAGCATCATGGGGCGGAGTGCTACCGACTGCAGACAGACAACGTCTGGCCAAAAATAATGAAAAAACAAACATCGTTCGATAATCAAGAATGTCCTAACATTCAATATCCGGTCTTTAAATTGCAACAAATGAGCAGAAAAGTATGTAAATATAAAGTTTGCCCAAAATAACGGCTGGCTTGCTCTCCTATTGGCCAAATAATGCAGACCACAAAAAACAATATTTCGTGCTTAACAGGCACACTTTTAAAACGAAATATGTTTGTAGAGAAAATGTCGCTTTAACACTTTAAGAGGTTTTAAAGGCACTTCGGAAACCGAAAACCTTTTATTGGCGTCGTGTGCTGTTGCGTTTTAGCTACTATGGATTTGCGCACTAAGTTTGCGCCAAAGTTGGCGCCGTGGTCGGAACGGTACATCTCAGTTACGCTACTCTCTTGTCCTGTAAAAAATCGGCTGCGCCGCTGTGACCACTTCGCGTACTTTTGCTTGCGCTCCCAGACACCATTAGACCGTGTGGGGGTAGCGGTCTCGGTCACAAAGGACATGCCCTCGACTCAGCGTGGCGAGCTCAGCCAGAGACCAGCTACCAAGTGACAAGGGGGTTGGTCGTTTGGTGCCCAGCTTTCGCCGGTCGCAAGCCAGAGAATGGGTCGGAGCCAAAGGTTCACAAAACAAAACAAAGTTTATAAAGCAAAGAGACGATACAGAGGATTTCACAACCACCAGTACGAGCACATACAAAGTGATCCACAAATATAATGCAACTCATGCAAAGTCACAAACGAGGGAGATATAATTCAGCAAAATCTCTGCACCTAAAGTGCACTTACACAGAGAGAGACAAATAATGAAAGCACAATTTGATCACCGGGCACAGCGAGAGTCCCACGACCTGAGGAGTACGACGGGGCCGATCCGCAGACTGGCGCACGTTGCCTCGCTGGTCCGTGGCTGGGCGAGTGGTGTTCTCCCGGAAGTCGAGCGGGCGCGCTTCTCGGAAGCTTAAACGGCGGCTCGGGTTAACAGACGGCGGTTGCAGCCCCTCATTTATAGGCGCGGACCGCGTCTGTTTGTTCTTCGCGACAAGGCAGGCGCCCACATACACGCAGCTTTAACCGCACAAACTCCTCCTTCTTGCGCCGGGCGCGCGACCCCATTGGTCGAGCGCGGAAACCACCTTCCAGAACAATCTAGGTCATTCGCGGCACGCTAAGTCATCGGTGCCGGAACCAGGGGGGGGAGGGGGGGAGGTATCCTTTAGCGCGAAAGGTAACCCCCTTTCCATTGACAGCAAGCAAGAACTTCTTCAACATTCGAGAATTAACGCCGCGCGTGTCTGTGTTTACTTTGGCGCCCCGACGGCGAGCTGAGTGAGAAGCACCGTGTGCTCCCGGGGGTTCTTCCCCGCTGTTTTTTTTTTGTTTTACTTTACCGCGCGCGGGCGCGATTGCGTAGGCGCAGCGCCGGTTTGTTTCGAACATGCGCCGAATTTTGTGACAGCAGCACCAAGTAGCTCATCGCCCCATGATGCTTTCAGCGTCCATGGTGGCTTAGGTGCAGCGGCGCCAGCTTTCCCTCTAGTTAATAGTAAGAAGCTCTATGAGAGCGAGAGAAAAAAATCCATATACTATCAAAGCTTTTCTTGTCACAGAGCATGCGTTATCATTAGGGTTGCCCCCGGACAGAGCTGCCACTGGTGTGTTAAGAAAGGCAGCGACCGTCAAGGACGCCGCACGGCAGGGTACAGCTGATCGCAAGCTGCCAGCTACAGGAGGGACCAGCAGTTCCCATCGAGGGGCTGCGGTGTTCAGCACAGCAAGATATTCAAATCCCAACACCCGCTGACAGCGTTCCAGCAGCCCAAAGAAAACCTTACCAGACAACACACGGTCGCCTTCCCAGCACCTATACTTGATTCCTCCAGTAGCCAGGCACCCACAACCTTTTGACAGAACTGGGCACCAGTATCGCTTGTTTCACCTCCACCGCAGCTGGTTGCGCATGCTGAAGCTGACGAAGGAACCCGACTGCGCAAGTGCGGCAGAACTACCCGGATCTGCGAACTGCCTGTAACCATCCACGGCGCGACAAGCGACCACCTTTCAAGAAAGAAGACGGGCTGCTCGGATCTCCCAGCACTCGGCGGCAGCGGCAGCACGCAAGACTACCTCTTGCACGCTGCTCTGCTTCTTCGCAGCTTGGTGTCGTTCCTTGTGATTGCTTTTTTTTTTAATTTGTGCTGCTTGCTGCCACTACCGCCGCCCTAGTATCCTGCTATCGTTTTCTTTTTGTTTTGCTTGAAACTAGTGTCTGTAACGCAGGATGTCGACAGAGTTTTGTTCCTCATGCAATAACAAGTTTTTGCCCCGAAGAAATTTCTGTCGCATGTATTGTATGCAACCAATTTTACCATCTCGGAACCTGTGCTGGGCTGACCATAAAGCAGTACAAAAATAAATCGAAGTTAGCCAAACAGAAATGGGCTTGTCCCACATGCAAAAAAGGAGACAATCAAGATGAAAAGCTGGCAGTTGACGAGATAGCTGACACTAAAGCCTTACTTGTTACTATAAATGAGAAATTAGACGAGCTGATTCTGCTTAAAGAGACTTTAGCTAGCACAGAAACAGCTGTAGAGCTAATGTCAGAAAAGTATGACGAAGTGCTAGAAAGGCTAACTACCGAGGAAAAAGACACAAAGGATATTGAAAAGAGACTGAAAATTTTGGAGAGTAAGATCCAGAAAAAAAGAAGAAAATGAAACGTTTCGAAATGAAGTCAATGATCTTGAATAGAGGAGCTTGAAGCTGAACCTTGAATTCCATGGAATTCAGTCCACTGAACCTGAAAATCTGCTAGATAAACCAAAACGCTGTGGCGGATACGATAGGTGATTCAAGGCTTTCGAACGCAGGCGTCGATGCAATTCACCGGCTACCTGCAAAGCCCGATAAGATCCCAGGAATATTAGTTAGATACGCCAGGCAAGCTGTCAGAGATGAATGGCTCAAAAAAGGGAATAAACTGAGGGAAGAAAAGGGCAACATTGCCATTATGGAAAATATGAAGGGTGTTAATCGACATCTGCTGTGACTGACGAAGGACTGGGACAAACAAAATGCATATCAGTATGTCTCGCACATGAATGGTAAGGTCTTCATGCGCAAAGCAGATGGCCAGTCGGCAATCGTAGTGCGCAATATGCGTGACCTTCCATCATACCCTGTTCTAATGTGCCCAACAAATAGGTTTAAAATGTGCTGTCGGAGTTTGAAATGGCTATTCATGATTACCTTCTCCAGAGGTTGTAGACGCAATTGCAATGAGCCGGCACCAATATGAACTAAAATGCATTCATTTAAATGTTCGCTCACTTTGCAACAAGGAGGCAGAAATAGATTGTCTTATCCTGTTTTTTTTTTTGTTCAGCGGTGTCATGTTAACTGAAACTTGGTGCGAAGATGATCAGGATAACTTTCGGTTCTCATGTTATAAATCGTTCTGCTTAAATCGGAAAAATCGTCGTGGTGGTGGAGTCAAGTTGTTGATGAAGCCGAATGTAAACTGTGAACTGCTTCCTTCTTTTTGTGGGCTATGTGAAGATTTTTAAATATTATCAGTTCGTGTAAATAAGCATGTGTTTTCTGTTTGTTACCGACCCCCCGATGGAAGTGTGTGAAACTTTTTGTTATTTTACGGCCAGTTTCTCGGTTTTGTTCCTGCAAACAGTTACTCTTTCACGTCAGCCGGAGACTTTAATATAGATATGTTAGCAAACACTAACCAACAAAGAAACATGAAAATGCTTATTACATCAAACGGTTGCGATAATGCAATAACATTACCGACCCGAATTAGGAAAGACAATAAAACACTGCTAGACCTTTTTGTGACAAATTTTGATAATACAGACATCACAGAGGGAGCTATATCTTGTGGTTTACCATTATCAGTGTTGAGTGTAATAGCCTTCATCTTCCGATATTTGGTATGGTAAAGAAGCAGAATTTAGAAGGATGCAAAAGCCGACCACCCATTTTTTTCAGTCTATTATTATGACAAATTTAGAATGCTTCGGGACTGAACAACTGAAGTCAGATTTTACATGGGTAATGAATATAAAAAATACCGATAAAGGGTACGAAATGTTTTTGAACCAGTTCCTGCAGGTTTACAAGCGACATTTTTCAGTAAGAACTTTTAAGCTGGGTAAAAAAATCCACAAGCCTTGGATAACTCCAGAACTTCGCCGAAAAATCAACGATAAAAATATGCTTTACCATCATTTTATTAAAACAAAAGATCCCGATACCTTAAAGCAATTTAAGGCGTTCCGAAATAAATTAAACAAGGAGGTTAAAATAGCAGATCTAGATACATTTACTCTGAATTCCAGAGTTGCCTAAAGAATAGTGAAATCGTATGGAAAAAGTAGAACACGGTTTTTAAACGCACGAAACTTTCACCTAGAATCGGGAAGTTGTCAACAAATGACTGTCAAGTGTTTGGCTGCGCCCTTGCAGATTGCTTTAATGAGTATTTACTTCTTTATTCTGATCATGGTATGCTCGAAGATTTTCACAATTTTATGCCCGTTAGGAACAATTCATCTGCTTTTCTAAGCCCCGTAACAGAGGATCAAGTTTCAGCATTATTTCGTTCTTTAAATAATAGTTCAAGTTGCGACGCTCAAGTAGTTCAGACACGTCTGGTGAAATATGTGTTGGATGTCTTATGTCCATATTTATCCCATATTTTTAACCTTTGCCTAACGAGTGCAAGTTTTCCAAAAGGAATGATAATCGCTAAAGTATCTATACTCATCAAAAAGGGTGATCCTAATGATAGGAATAATTACCGACCCATATTCGTTTTATCCATATTTTCAAAAGGCTTGGAGAAGCTTATCTATTATCGGCTTTGCTCGTTCTTTGATTTACACAAACTTATTTCAGGGGCTCAGTACGGATTTAGGAAGAAAAAATCGACAGAATTAGCTTTGCTGGAACAAAAAGAATTTATTTGGTCTGAATTTGAAAAAAAGAACTTTATAGTAGGCATTTATGTCGACTTTTCTAAATCATGCGATTGTATTCATCACTCCACTTTGCTGAAGAAACTGGAAATATGGGGAATCCGAGGACATTTTCTTGAACTTATAGAATCATACCTAAGTTTTCGACACCAGTTCGTTCAAATCGAAACTTAACGTTCTGATTTAAATTCGATAGTTTAAGGTGTTCATCAGGGCAGCATTCTTGGTCTGCTTCTTTTTAACATTTACATCAATGATCTTGCTAACTTCGCTACTAAGCCTAAATACGTTTTGTATGCCGACGACGCTAGTATATTTTTATCTGCTGCATATTGCCATATCTTACACACTGATGCGAATTCTCGCCTTACCAAGCTTAAAACGTGGTCAATAGTGAACCATTTGAACATAAATGTTAATTAGACAACAGCTGTAATATTTAGACCTAAATCCAGGCAGTTAAATTCTCATGTAACCTTAATTTATGGTGGTGCACCAATGGAATTCACAAGTAATATTAAAATTCTGGCTGTTACATTTTCACAGAGCATGCCGTGGAATAGTCACATTGATGCTGTTCTGTCTAAGTTAGCTCGAGCAGTTGGCACTATTCTCTTGCAGATCATATCTCTCGCATCAAGTAAAGATACTGCTTTAAAAGTCAGTGTTTTACTCTTATCTTAGTTACTCTTTCCTGGCATGGGTCAGAGCCACATATAAAAATTTTCAAAAGATCTTTATACTTTATAAAATTTTATCAGAATACTTTTTAAACTGCCATACAAACGTCACTCGCGAGGTCTTTTCCTTAAAGCAAACATAATAGTATTCAATCTTTACAATTATAAGCTAGCACTTGCATTCCAGCGTGAACTAAAATGCCATCTTGAATATCTGCATGAGTTGCCATTAGTGGAAATGAGCACTGTGTGTTCCCTACCCGTCATAAAGAACAGTGGATCGTACCAATCCTACAAAAAACTACGCAATAGAAAAATTGTCCTTCACACTTCTAACACTATTAAACAGCTATAAAAAATCCGGGACTGACCTGCTTAAAATATTTAAACATGAATTTCGACACCTTCACTGCATTCATTCTTAAAAACCGCACCTGTATTACTATAATGTGTATATTTATTCCTGTGCTTATGGTCCTGCTTTGTACCCTCTGTATTCATTGTATTGATTGTTCTATTTTCTTTGTTTCTATTTCATTTGTGATCTTCTTACTTTTTGCTCTGCGAAATTGCGAAGAGTCTATATGCACATTTATTTGTGAGTGTCTTCGCTTTGCTGTTGTTGTCCTGTAGATGGAGGCTGTGGGCCTTTGTCGAGCTGCCGTTTACGAGCAGCTTTTACCCACAACCTCCTGCATCATGCTGGTGGAAATAAACATTATTATTATTATCTTAGCGGATAACGTGATTCAGTTCATCAATAAGCGTATAACACGACGTAACCGCCCTCCATTCATCCTATCCACTCCCACTCCCCACTCCTTCCACCCCTCGGCTCTGATCTTCAACGGCAGTTTCCCTTTCCCCAACCGTCGCCTCCCAACCACTTTTCTTTCCAACTCTCTCTCTCTCTCTCGCCGTTCCTCACCTTCTCTGAAAGTGAAGAAGACGGTTTTTATTTTATTCCTTCACTATGCCTACTCTCCAGCGACATTGCAGGCATCGGGGGAGGGGGGGGGGGGGGAGACGTGATGAAATACATTACATCAGTTATACCTGAGCCATTCCGGAGCGTGTCATGGTAAAGGGGCCAAATCAGCTAAAGAATTAACAATTTTACGACCCAGGTGTCGTACACAGTTTTTAAGTCAGTGAATTGAGGCTGAAGCTCGGCATGGTATGGTTGTTACCCAACACATGAGCGATTTGAGCAACCAGCAGTAGTCACAGTGCTGGATGCAACGCACCAAGTGCAGCACCTAAGAATAGGGTGCAAGAGGGATAGATGCAAATTGTGTATGTAGCAAAAGGGTAGGCGCCCCATACCTCACAGCAGAGGTCTCGTCTCGTCCTCTGTATGTGTTTTTAGCGCTGGTTCTTAATGCGACGGCGCCTGACTCTGTTGAGTTTCTAGACGTTAAGAGTGAGAAATGGAGCAGAGTGGGAGAGAGAACAAAAGAGAGTTAATGACAGCCTATTCGAAATCAAGAAGTGAGCATGGGCAGGGCATGTAAGACAGTAAGACAACCGACGGTCGCTGAGGGTAACTAGCTGGATTCCAAGAGAAAGTAAGTGTAGCAAGGGACGGCAGAAAGTTATATCGGGAAAATTATGTCCGGCATTCTTGTACAAAAATTTTGAATATTGGAATATTGTGAGGTGCTGTTATGCAAATATTTAAGGTAACAGCCTATTCTTTCGACGTCTAGCAAAATTCTTCTTTAAAAGTTTTTCCGTATGTCGCATCGAGCAGTTAAAACAGCCTTAAAAAGCCAATGGGGAACACTTTTTTCGATAGCAAAAACGTTAATAGCAAAACAAATGTAAGCCTGCCGATGGGAGATCTGTGGATATATTCATTGTTATAGCGAAATATTCGAATATATGAAAAAGTTGTGTTTATAAACTCTTTCGCTTTGAAAAATGCTTTTGTCGAGAATGTGTGGGTATGATAAATTTTGCAAGGATAATGCTGCCTCAGCTGGCACAGGACTGGTCAATTGTGGAGATATGTGAGACGCCTTTGCAGTACAGCGTATGTAGAAAAGATGGTGATGATGTATATTTATTTATTTATTTTCATACTCTAGAGGCGCGAGGGCATTACAGAGAGGAGAGGAATAGAACATTTTAGAAGCGTTTCTTGAACGCTAATGATTTTAAATTCGCCATGAGAGAGGTGTTGTGAAGCGGAAGGTAAGAGATGGCGGGAGTGGCTTAGTTTTTTGAGTCGCTCTTCTGTGCTTGCGATGCATGGGTGGCATGCATGTCGGCTGTGGTGCCCGGACAACCAGCCCGGGCTCCACATTTTCAAGACGCACAATTTCTCCTGCGAACGCCCTTGAACAAGCCCGGCGCTGCGCTGCAAGGCACAGCGCCCTAACGCGCCCTTGACAAGCTATGATGCCCCGCCGCCAGGCAGCAGCGCTCTATGGAGAAGCATCGGCGAGCAACATGTCCAAACGTGTTGCAACATTGCTAGACAGCCAGGCGCCGGTTTCAATTTCACCCTGGGAGTCACCACGCGCGGAAAACTTGAAGCGGGTGGCCAGCGCGGTCGCTGGTTGGACCTCTCGGACGGCTGTCAAGTGCTGGTTTTTTATTGGTCCGTTTGTGTGACGACTGTTTCTCGGGGCTATATAAGCCCCAACGCTGCCGCCTGGACAGACTCCGGACTCCGTTCTTCCGAGACCGTACAGAGTGTGCCGCTCCCGAGTGGAGTGTGATGTGTGACGCGTTGGAGCCTCGTCGGACGTCACCGTGCAAGAACAGTCGCGTTTGCTGCTAGCTCTCGGCCCCTGTGCCGATCTCGTCCTGTATAATGCTCTGTACATAATGTATCAAATCCCTTTCGTTGTTCTCGCTGACGCCTGACTCGGAGTCTTCGCTACCGACTGAGAGCTGGCGACGCTCTGTCACAAAACGGGTGGCGAGCGTTACGGGACCACCTCAAAATCTCAGCATTGGATGGCAGCTACGGGATTGACCGGCATCAGCTACCTCGGCGCGGTGAGTGCCTGAAGTTTACCTCAAACACCAGACTTTCTCTGACACAGGTTATTGTAGCTTAGAAGGACTTGGTGTAGAATTGTGCTAACTTTGTGTGTTTCAAGCCTAGTGAGAGCGTTTTGAAAACCAAGGGATGCTGAGGGGGTAAACAGGGCAGTGTGTGAAATACTCGCGCGTGTCTTACTAGTAACGTTATAAGTAGCGTAAGGCAAGTATATTCGAAAAGGGTAAACAGCAAGAGGACAGTGTGAACGATAGAGAAGTACAAGGTCAAAGAACTTCTCCAAATTTGTAAAGAGTTGGGCATTGAGTTGGGCTGAGCAAAAAAGAAAGAATGCGATCCTTGAGGTCATGAGGACTGAGGACGTAACGGCTGAGGAAGCCGAAGAGGCCTATGGCGGATATCAATGAACGGTGGGAGCAGCAGAAAAAACATCGCGAGGAGGAAAAGGAGTCTGAAAAACGCCTTGCTCGCGAAGAAGCAGAAAGACGGCACCATGCTCGCATAATGAGACTGTTCGACTTCGAGCTTGAAGCGCTGCGGATGACTTTCGAGAGGGATGAAACGTTATCTTTTCTGCTTGATACTAACAGTCAGAACTCGAGCGACAGGCTGCGGCGCTTCGTGATCGCCGAGGATATGGCGAAGTATTTGGCGGATTTTGGGAGCACCTGTCAGAAAAAGCGCATTGAACGGAATGGTTGGGCACAGGTGCTGGTCGCCCTTCTTTCCAGCGAAACGACTGAGGTGGTCAAAGATTTGTTAGACGGGAACATAGACAGCTACGATAAGCTCAAAGTGGTTTTATTGGGTAGGTATCGGATGTCACCGCTGGATCTCCGGGAAAAGTGCGAGTATGAGGGTCGCAAGTCGTACTTCGATTTTGCGTACCAGATTAAAGCCGATATTTTAGAATGGCTCGATAATGCAGAAGGTCCGGACGACCGTTGCGAAGAGGTAGAGGGCGTAGCTGTAGAGCAGTCCTGCCACTACGGCACAGAAAAAGATAGTTCGTATTTGGCAGATGTAGGTGCTGCTCTATCAGTGGGAGACGCGCCGCATTCGCCCACGGAGGAAACCTTTTTACCTTTGGATAAGGTAGCCGCAGCATCGGGCGACGGTGAAATCACAGACTGGCTCGATAATACGGAAGGTCCGGACGACCGTTGCGGAGAGGTAGAGGGCGTAGCTGTAGACCAGTCCTGCCACTACGGCACAGAGGAAGGTAGTCCGTATTTGACAGATGTAGGTGCGGCTCTGTCAGTGGGAGACGCGCCGCATTCGCCAACGGAGGAAACCTTTTTACCTTTGGATAAGGTAGCCACAGCATCGGGCGACGGTGAAATCACAGACTGGCTCGATAATACGGAAGGTCCGGACGACCGTTGCGGAGAGGTAGAGGGCGTAGCTGTAGACCAGTCCTGCCACTACGGCACAGAGGAAGGTAGTCCGTATTTGACAGATGTAGGTGCTGCTCTGTCAGTGGGAGACGCGCCGCATTCGCCAACGGAGGAAACCTTTTTACCTTTGGATAAGGTAGCCACAGCATCGGGCGACGGGGAAATCACAGACTGGCTCGATAATACGGAAGGTCCGGACGACCGTTGCGGAGAGGTAGAGGGCGTAGCTGTAGAGCAGTCCTGCCACTACGGCACCGAGTAAGGTAGTCCGTATTTGACAGATGTAGGTGCTGCTCTATCAGTGGGAGACGCGCTGCATTCGCCAACGAAGGAAACCTTTTTACCTTTGGATAAGGTAGCCACAGCATCAGGCAACGGCGAAATCAGACTGGCTCGATAATACGGAAGGTCCGGACGACCGTTGCGGAGAGGTAGAGGGCGTAGCTGTAGAGCAGTCCTGCCACTACGGCACAGAGGAAGGTAGTCCGTATTTGACAGATGTAGGTGCTGCTCTGTCAGTGGGAGACGCGCCGCATTCGCCAACGGAGGAAACCTTTTTACCTTTGGATAAGGTAGCCACAGCATCGGGCGACGGTGAAATCACAGACTGGCTCGATAATACGGAAGGTCCG
The DNA here is from genome assembly GCF_052857255.1 of Amblyomma americanum. Lineage (NCBI taxonomy): Eukaryota > Metazoa > Arthropoda > Arachnida > Ixodida > Ixodidae > Amblyomma > Amblyomma americanum. The sequence continues at coordinate 56,188,588 of NC_135505.1, read as the reverse complement.
GACGACCGTTGCGGAGAGGTAGAGGGCGTAGCTGTAGACCAGTCCTGCCACTACGGCACAGAGGATGGTAGTCCGTATTTGACAGATGTAGGTGCTGCTCTGTCAGTGGGAGACGCGCCGCATTCGCCAACGGAGGAAACCTTTTTACCTTTGGATAAGGTAGCCACAGCATCGGGCGACGGTGAAATCACAGACTGGCTCGATAATACGGAAGGTCCGGACGACCGTTGCGGAGAGGTAGAGGGCGTAGCTGTAGACCAGTCCTGCCACTACGGCACAGAGGAAGGTAGTCCGTATTTGACAGATGTAGGTGCTGCTCTGTCAGTGGGAGACGCGCCGCATTCGCCAACGGAGGAAACCTTTTTACCTTTGGATAAGGTAGCCACAGCATCGGGCGACGGTGAAATCACAGACTGGCTCGATAATACGGAAGGTCCGGACGACCGTTGCGGAGAGGTAGAGGGCGTAGCTGTAGACCAGTCCTGCCACTACGGCACCGAGGAAGGTAGTCCGTATTTGACAGATGTAGGTGCTGTTCTATCAGTGGGAGACGCGTTGCATTCGCCAACGAAGGAAACCTTTTTACCTTTGGATAAGGTAGCCACAGCATCAGGCAACGGCGAAATCAGACTGGCTCGATAATACGGAAGGTCCGGACGACCGTTGCGGAGAGGTAGAGGGCGTAGCTGTAGAGCAGTCCTGCCACTACGGCACAGAGGAAGGTAGTCCGTATTTGACAGATGTAGGTGCTGCTCTGTCAGTGGGAGACGCGCCGCATTCGCCAACGGAGGAAACCTTTTTACCTTTGGATAAGGTAGCCACAGCATCGGGCGACGGTGAAATCACAGACTGGCTCGATAATACGGAAGGTCCGGACGACCGTTGCGGAGAGGTAGAGGGCGTAGCTGTAGACCAGTCCTGCCACTACGGCACAGAGGAAGGTAGTCCGTATTTGACAGATGTAGGTGCTGCTCTGTCAGTGGGAGACGCGCCGCATTCGCCAACGGAGGAAACCTTTTTACCTTTGGATAAGGTAGCCACAGCATCGGGCGACGGTGAAATCACAGACTGGCTCGATAATACGGAAGGTCCGGACGACCGTTGCGGAGAGGTAGAGGGCGTAGCTGTAGACCAGTCCTGCCACTACGGCACAGAGGAAGGTAGTCCGTATTTGACAGATGTAGGTGCTGCTCTGTCAGTGGGAGACGCGCCGCATTCGCCAACGGAGGAAACCTTTTTACCTTTGGATAAGGTAGCCACAGCATCGGGCGACGGTGAAATCACAGACTGGCTCGATAATACGGAAGGTCCGGACGACCGTTGCGGAGAGGTAGAGGGCGTACTGTAGAGCAGTCCTGCCACTACGGCACCGAGGAAGGTAGTCCGTATTTGACAGATGTAGGTGCTGTTCTATCAGTGGGAGACGCGTTGCATTCGCCAACGAAGGAAACCTTTTTACCTTTGGATAAGGTAGCCACAGCATCAGGCAACGGCGAAATCAGACTGGCTCGATAATACGGAAGGTCCGGACGACCGTTGCGGAGAGGTAGAGGGCGTAGCTGTAGAGCAGTTCTGCCACTACGGCACAGAGGAAGGTAGTCCGTACTTGGCAGATGTAGGTGCTGCTCTATCAGTTGGAGACGCGCCGCATTCGCCAACGGAGGAAACCTTTTTGCCTTTGGATAAGGTAGCCAGAGCATCGGGCGACGGTGAAATCACAGACTGGCTCGATAATACGGAAGGTCCGGACGACGGTTGCGGAGAGGTAGAGGGCGTAGCTGTAGAGCAGTTCTGCCACTACGGCACAGAGGAAGGTAGTCCGTACTTGGCAGATGTAGGTGCTGCTCTATCAGTTGGAGACGCGCCGCATTCGCCAACGGAGGAAACCTTTTTACCTTTGGATAAGGTAGCCACAGCATCAGGCAACGGCGAAATCAGACTGGCTCGATAATACGGAAGGTCCGGACGACCGTTGCGGAGAGGTAGAGGGCGTAGCTGTAGAGCAGTTCTGCCACTACGGCACAGAGGAAGGTAGTCCGTACTTGGCAGATGTAGGTGCTGCTCTATCAGTTGGAGACGCGCCGCATTCGCCAACGGAGGAAACCTTTTTGCCTTTGGACAAGGTAGCCAGAGCATCGGGCGACGGTGAAATCACAGACTGGCTCGATAATACGGAAGGTCCGGACGACGGTTGCGGAGAGGTAGAGGGCGTAGCTGTAGAGCAGTCCTGCCACTACGGCACAGAGGAAGGTAGTCCGTACTTGGCAGATGTAGGTGTTGCTCTATCAGTGGGAGACGCGCCGCATTCGCCAACGGAGGAAACCTTTTTGCCTTTGGATAAGGTAGCCAGAGCATCGGGCGACGGTGAAATCACAGACTGGCTCGATAATACGGAAGGTCCGGACGACGGTTGCGGAGAGGTAGAGGGCGTAGCTGTAGAGCAGTCCTGCCACTACGGCACAGAGGAAGGTAGTCCGTACTTGGCAGATGTAGGTGCTGCTCTATCAGTTGGAGACGCGCCGCATTCGCCAACGAAGGAAACCTTTTTACCTTTGGATAAGGTAGCCACAGCATCAGGCAACGGCGAAATCAGACTGGCTCGATAATACGGAAGGTCCGGACGACCGTTGCGGAGAGGTAGAGGGCGTAGCTGTAGAGCAGTTCTGCCACTACGGCACAGAGGAAGGTAGTCCGTACTTGGCAGATGTAGGTGCTGCTCTATCAGTTGGAGACGCGCCGCATTCGCCAACGGAGGAAACCTTTTTGCCTTTGGACAAGGTAGCCAGAGCATCGGGCGACGGTGAAATCACAGACTGGCTCGATAATACGGAAGGTCCGGACGACGGTTGCGGAGAGGTAGAGGGCGTAGCTGTAGAGCAGTCCTGCCACTACGGCACAGAGGAAGGTAGTCCGTACTTGGCAGATATAGGTGTTGCTCTATCAGTGGGAGACGCGCCGCATTCGCCAACGAAGGAAACCTTTTTACTTTCGGATAAGGTAGCCACAGCATCAAATGACGGTGCAGTTAGAGCGGTCTCGCTCACGGAGAGGGGAGAAGAGTTGAATGAAACTCGATCTCATAGCGTGCCAAAAGCTGAGAAAAAGGTTTGCGGCCACGCCAACCATTGCAAAGGCACCAGCGATGGTTTGGTTGAGCACACTGGCAATAAAGAAATGTTTCAACGGGCAATTTCAAGCCCCCAGATACATGGCACTTTGAAAGTCAATGTCGTGGTTCAGGCACGCTGCGAAAAACCTCATCAGAACGCAGCTGGTGAGGAACCCGAGGACGGTTATTTGAAGGTAGGCGACGGCAGAGTTGCAGCGGCCCGCGACAGATCCCCAGAAAGTAAGGAAATGAGCCCAGACGTAATCGCAGAGGTGTCCGAAATTTCCGAAGAGCTGCTACCTGGCACTGACAGCAGGGCTCAGGATGATATGCAAAGCAAGGAAAATCGCGAACGCAACAAGCCTTTGGGAACAAATGGGTTAAGTTTTGATGTTGCGGCGAGGGCCGACAGCTTCGTACTTGGCGGCACCGCGATAACTGGAGGCGCGGGTGCGCGGAAGATATCCGCTTGGGCTGCTTCGAAAAGTCGACGGCGCTCAAAGAAAACTAATTTGGGCAGTCGCGCTAAGAAGAAAAGGGTGCGGAACAAGACGCTTGTACGCTTGCGGGCCAGCCAACCACGTAACTGCCGGAAACTGACACCGTGGCTCTACAGAATTATGAGGCGTCGCATGAAAGCCAATTTGACTAGGCGTCCCTTTGCAGTGCGGAAGCCACTTCCGTCACTGTTGGAGCAGCGTAGGAGTAGTTCTCGGACAGGCGACGAGCAGAGTGGGCTGCAGAGAAGGGCGCGCGGCCACCAGACAAAAGGGTGCCACAGAACGCGCGCGAGTGGGATGGGGACACACAACCCCCGCTGTGGGACACCTGCAGGGAACCATGAAAGGAGGAAGCGCCCTCTCTGCTTAAGCTTGTTAAGCGCTTCCCTGGCTTTAGGTACGTGTCCCGGAGAGGCGGAACCAATCAGCTTCTCAACTTTTGCGATGGGTCGACTGGTAGAGCTGCCTTTCGATCGCGACCGCGCCGGGCGCGACTAAAGAATGCAGGATTGCAGGAATGAGTGCTCCCTGTATGTACTGTTTGCTTTTTAGTTTTCTCAGCCGTAGAAAGATGAAAGCAAAGCAGGTTTTGAGCCTTTGGCTGAGCGTATTTTGTACTATTCGTGTTTTCTTGCCCTAATGATAGAGCCTGAAAACGTCTGCTCATTATGTAGCCGAAGTGTTGCACAGTTCATAGTGAGAATGATCACTGTAGCAACAATCAGTTTCTTTCAGAGCTGTAATCTCACCAGCACGCTTATCGTGTTATGTTTTGTTCTTTCATCGCATCGCTTATTTTGAGGTTCGGTGCAAGTTGTGTACCAGCATGCACTTGTGCATACGTTTAGCTGAGCTGCACATTTTGAGGGCATGCGCTGACGCGCGGAAGTATAGCTAAGCAACTCATGGGCCATTGTGGCGTAGTCACTCGCATGGAAGCCTCGTGTATACTTTGGGTTATTTATGTGACCTTTGTTGCGTGTTTTTCAAGTGAGCTTACTTGCTGTATTTGTTAGGTGCTACTATACGCAGACATTGAAACATGGGCGAAGCCTCTGTTGGGCCACTGTAACTTAGGTGGCTGGCATAAGCACCTAGAGATGCTACCCTTTCCACCGTATTAAGCATCCCAGTATGCTCCTGCCTTGACACTTTTGTGGTGCTAGTTTGGCGCATTACAACCGCTGTCGTAGTATCTGCTGCTACGCAGAACAGAAAGGAAGAACGCATGGTCAGCTGTGCTAGTTACGAACAGGAAGTAGCTTGGGGCAAAATTGAATGACCTCATTTGCTTCCTCAGTAGTGTGGTTTCGGTCCAAGTGATTTCAAGGGGATAATTCTATTTTCATTAGTATTGATGATTGGCATAGTTCCTGATATTTTGGCGTTTTGTTAATTTGAAAAATGGTTGTTTGTACCTTGTGTGCCCGATCGTCAACCTGCCTTTTGTTGCAGCGGGAGCAAAAAGGGTGACAGCAATTTAGTTAGGTGCAATTGGACTATGGCCTTGTCTGGTGTTGACGGGAGACAGAGGGCACTTGCTCGTGTTGAGTGTTTCCTTTTGCCGGACGGTTTTTGCAAGCTGCAGAACGACCAACCATGACCTGTGGCGAGAAGCAAGGGCATCGGAACTACCCGAGCGAAGCTGGTCGAGGTGCCTTGGTGACAACGCTGTGAGCGGCGATCCTGGCCCGGCGAGTGGCACCTGGGCACGTGAAGCTACCTGGCGTCCGGACACTGGTCGTGAACTTGGAAGAGCCTGACGAACGTGCGCGCCTGGCATCCGAGCCACGTGGAAGCAGCTCGTCTTCCCGGCGCCTTATCTGAGGGCGGGGATGCTGTTGTGCCCGGACAACCAGCCCGGACTCCACATTTTCAAGACGCACAATTTCTCCTGCGAACGCCCTTGAACAAGCCCGGTGCTGCGCCGCAAGGCAACAGCGCACTAACGCTCCCTTGACAAGCTATGATGCTCCGCCGCCAGGCCGCACCGCTCTATGGAGAAGCATCGGCGAGCAACGTGTCCAAACGTGCTGCAACATTAGCATGCTAGACAGCCAGGCGCCGGTTCCCCTTTCCCCCTGGGAGTCACCGCGCGCGGCAAACTTGAAGCAGGCGGCCAGCGCGGTCGCTGGTTGGACCTCTCGTACGGCTTTTAAGTGCTGATTTTTTATTGGTCCGTTTGTGTGACGACTGTTTCTCGGGGCTATATAAGCCCCAACACTGCCGCCTGGAGAGACTCCGGACTCCGTTCTTCCGAGACCGTTCAGAGTGTTCCGCTCCCGAGTGGAGTGTGATGTGTGACGCGTTGGAGCCTCGCCGGACGTCACCGTGCGAGAACAGTCGCGTTTGCTGCTAGCTCTCGGCCCCTGTGCCGATCACGTCGTTGTTCTCACCGACGCCTGACTCGGAGTCTTCGCTACCGACTGAGAGCTGGCGACGCTCTGTCACAAAACGGGTGGCGAGCGTTACGGGACCACCTCAGCCTCAACACGGCATACGTCTGTTCCGAGCATCGCGCATGTGGCTACTCAACACGATGATCGATGTGGTGAAGCAACCATCTAGCGCTGATTAATGGCCAGAAGCAACTAGGCTCTGAGAAAAGCCGTAGTGGAGGGCACTTGAATAATTTAGATCGCCTGGGGTTCACTAACCTGCGCTGATATCGCGTAGCACACGGGCGCTTATGTATTTGGCTTCCATAGAAATAACTCCGCCGCGGCCAGCATCAACATCGCGACCATGGGATAAACACTCTAACTCTGAAGCCCCTAACCCCCCACTGTGGTGTGGGGAAGACACCCTTGACACCTTAGCGACATCAGCTCCTCGCGAGCAATCGTCAATTTTTAGCTTATGGCGAGCTCACCTCGTCATGAGTATTTCGCAAATTTCGGAATGGCTTTTGATAAAATGAGGTCGTGAAATGACGTTTTTATTTTTATAACCTTTATTTTTATAACGTTTTGTCATCAGCCGCTTTAATAAATACGTTTCTTTTTTACACTATAGACCTCCTGCATGTTTGTAAACAAACGAGGTGGCGCTGCAGTCGCTAGCGAGCTCGTGGTAGGCAAAAAGCCAGGCAGTGTCGTCGCGGAGAAGCGTTGAGCGCAGGTTTTCAAGGCTTGTAGGCGCGTTTTCAGTTTCTGCGAATCACAGCAATGGTTGATGTTTACAGCTTAGTAATTTCTTGAAGTACACCAGCTCGCGTTGGCCACGTGCGGCGTATTCAGAGAAATAGTTCGCCACTGTGTATTGTATATATGGTTAGTAGTAAACATAAAGCGTTTCTGGGGTTGATTTCTACGCTAGGCATTCAAAAAAAAATACGAAGTTTTTGACACTCTGCTCTAGCCAGAATGATTTTACTTCGGGACAGTAATGAGAGGATGTGCTGGCGTTCTTTCGGCGGAGCAGACGTGCGCTCACCGTCTGCTGACATACGTAGGTGTCGTGCTGTGCGAGAAGTGAGGACAGCGTCGTGTCCCCATTCTCCTCTAGCTGTCCCGCTTAAGCGCTGTATTTATCCGCAGAATCACGCACCAGCCCGGCCGACTTCTCCCCTTGTTAAACTGGTCGATTTGGTGAACATTTTTGATTTCTGGAATTATTTTCTTCGACCACCTGGGGATCTTTAACGTGCACTGACATCGCACAGCACACGGGCGCCTTAGCGTTTTTCCTCCATAAAAACGCTAAGGCGCCCGTGTGCTGTGCGATGTCAGTGCACGTTAAAGATCCCCAGGTGGTCGAAATTATTCCGGAGCCCTCCATTACGGCACCTCTTTCTTCCTGCCTTCTTTCACTCCCTCCTTTATCCCTTCCCTTACGGCGCGGTTCAGGTGTCCAAAGATATATGAGACAGATACTGCGCCATTTCCTTTCCTCAAAAACCAATTATTATTATTATATTATTATTTTCTTTCTTAGCCCTGGGGCGTTCTGTCTCGTGACGAAAAATTATAGCAAAATATTCAGTAGAAATTTATAAAGTACGCTTTCGAGATGCGTGGTCGACGAAAATTGTGAGGTAATTTCTTTGAGGCTTTCTTTGAGTTCAGGGCCGCATTTCTTTGACCAAAGCGCAAGCGAAGAGGCCAAAAACGAGGAAATAAAAGTTAAGGTTCGTTTTCTGACCTTTCACATTTCCTGTGATTGGCATCACTCACACCTTCGTAATTTCGTAACGCACTAAAATAGAATTATTCTATTTGTCGCAAACGATTCCTGAGACGTTGAGGAGTGCAATTTATCTCTCGACTTTTTTTTTCCTACACGTGCAGTATTATGTTCGTTATTTTTGTAAGAAACGTTTTCACGTAACTATGCATGCATATAAGTACATGATCATCTAAAAAAAGAATAGCGTCATATGCAGGACAGGGTTTTGTGAACATGCTGGCATAAAAAATTTGCGCACTTTCCACTTAATTATTTAAGACCTTGAGGTGACTTTACAAGGGTGTTAATTATAATTACCCAAGAACTGCACCAGGTATAGCTAAAAATAAAATGCATTACTGAATCTAGCGTAGCAGTTTCATATTTGCTCCAAATTTAGTTTCATATCTCGTACTTAAATAATGAAAACACTTGATGTGACCTAGCAGGGGTGCAAAGTCTCCGTGGCCAGCCGCTTAGACTTTACCTTGTCCACGAGATCTGTATGATACAAAGCACTGCGGAAACAAACATTAATCTTTATTACCGGCTGCTAGTCATATATAAACGTTCAAAGTTGCCGCAGGCAGCATCAGCAGTTTTCATTCATGTGACATATTGTTTGGAAATGTGTTGGCATTGCACTCGTCAGAGCATAGCACGTTGACTATTCAGCACAGCACATAGAATGTGGTCCCCACATTCCAGGTGTCAGGCCCTTCAACGCTCAAGACCATCCAGAGCAATACATATGCAAGTTTTATATCACCGGAAGGCTCTAAGCAAGAACTTACCACTCCTCCTTTCCTCTCATAAAAATTCTTTCCTCTCTCTCTCACTCCACTGCTCACCCGAACGCAGTTCCGCAGAGCAAATTGAAAACGATTTCTTTCAAACTAATCTTATTTAAAATAGTCCATCCATTTCCGCTGGTGTCTTGATGCCTGTCGAACAGCAGCTGCCCTTTACAAGGATAGCTGTGCAGGAGGCGTTCCTCGGAGTAAATGGAGACCAAGCTCTTATAGCACAATGACATCATGAGGCAGTGACAGTACACTCGTACCTTCAACTTAATTTCACTGATAGCTCGGAAACATCCGAGCATAACCGAGCACACAAAATTAAAGGAAAATACACGCTCGTCCTAGTGCAATCTAGGAACGCCATCTGTCAATCGACATGATTAACTAATGCCAAAACCCAAAAGCGTGGATCGTGGCACCGGTCACATTGTGGACGCGCGCTAGACACCCATGGAGCGTGCGGTGCGCTTCTATGAGGAAGAAATTCATCCTTCCGAAGAAAAAAAAAAAGATGCTTTCCTTCGCTCCACTAGATCACCGCACATTCAAATTTAATCTTTTTTTGTTGGCTAGCTTCTATTACATATTCCTGTAAACTACAAAACAATTCATTCGTATTTAGCACTGTGTGTTGTGCTTGTCTCATGCTGTCTTGAATTAGAGCTTTATTAACTTCGTCAGTATGTGCAGCCTACGGCCCAAGAATCCACTTAGGGATGAGTGCTATCACAATCGCCATCAGAATCAGCTTCGCAACGGTGAACTCTGAGAATATTATACAGGCAGACCGGAGACCGGTGTGCAGACAACGTTTTCTTTGCCTTGTCAGAGTCTTTCAGTAATCTCTCTGACTACGAAGCACGCCGTAATGCTATAGAGACAATTCATATGTTCCTCAAAGCCGCCGCACTGCGTCGCCACGTACCGACTCCAAAGCGGAAAGGTGACAAGATCTTTGAACTGTTGCGACCTAGACAGAAGGTCCACGGCTAGAAAGAAATTTGGCGCTAAATTCGACGTATACTATTGTTTGCTTTTGGCCTTCGATAAATGGATTATGTGCGTATGACCACAAGGAGTTGCTGCTTGTTTTCGTCCTGTACGGTTACATTCCAACCTTGTGTGCGTGGTCCAGACGAGATTAGATGCACGAATAGCCGCCACAGTGGCTGAGTGGTTATGGCGCTCGGCTGCTGGCACGAAAGACGCGGGTTCGATCCCGGTCGCGGCGATCGAATTTCGATAGAGGCGAAATTCTAGAGGCCTGTGCACTGTGCGATGTCAGGGCACGTTAAAGAATCCCAGGTAGTCGAAACTTTTGGAGTCCTCCACTGCGGCGTCCCTCATAGCCTGAGTCGCTTTGGGACGTTAGGCCGAAATAAAAAAAATTAGATGCACGAAGGTGAAGGGATGAGTGCGCTACGAATCTTGGGACAAATATGAAAAATTTTATAGAATAAGCAAATGCGAGAAAATTTACGACGAGAAGGTAATGAAGGTAGATTTAACATCCGTTTCATTGATGATATGTTAGCAGTACGTTGGTAGTTATGCAGAATGAACCGAACGGAGTTATTCTAGACAAGCTCCAGGGCATCCGTTAGGTTAGCACAACTAGGGTCCCAAATAGATGCAGCGTATTATAGATTGCTACGGATTAGTCTCTTGTACAGGAGGTCTTTAATTGAGCTGAGGGCAGAAGAGAAATTATTGCGAAGATAACCAAGCATGCGATTAGCATTGTTAATTATGGTGTTAATGTGAAGGGACCAAGTATGATCACAAAAGTTTTCGTTGCCGAGATAACGCTGGGAATTGACGGATTTGAGAGCACTGTTAGTTAAGTAAGAGACGCTCGGACAGCAGGAATTTCTAGAGACACGTAAGGCTTCACATTTACATGTACTATGCTCCATTTTCCACAAATCACACCAATTATTAATAGCATCCATACCATCTTGCTATCAATAAATCAAGAAATATCCAGTCAGCTATTGAGCCTTTATCAATGATAATATGAAGATTTTGAGTGAATGATGCTGATTGTGTTCCACATGAAAAAGATTTTCGGAAACATTGCTAGGCGCTGTTGAAGAAGGTGTACAGGATGCGTTCTAGTTTTGCAGGGAATACTGGTTAATGAAATTCGACGGTAATTGAGAGGAGAAATTCGCTACCTGATTTGCGGACCGGAACTACATTCCCTACTTTCCAGTAATCAGGAAGAGTGCAGGAATCGAAGGATTGCTGAAAAATCTCGCAAACCATAAGTGATGAGAGTACGAGTGCTTTTAAAAAAATTGCTGTTAATTACGTCAGTGCCGGGGCTAGGGGATGTCTAAAGGTTGTCAATTAATATCATGATGCCGATAGGATCAATTAATACGGGGTCCATAATCGGATACGCATATGACAGATAGGGTGGTAATTTTGTGATAGGACAAAGAACAAAGTTTTTACTGAAAGTTTTGTTTAAGACGTCGGGACAATCTGCATCCGTTATAGGGAGTCCGTCAGGATCTCTTACGTGAATTGAGTCGAATTTTCTTTGGTTAGCTATGCGCCAGAATTCTTTGTGATCATTAGTACGCATTGAGGGTAACGTGTTGTTGAGGAAATTTCTTTTGGCGTTGTTGGGCGCGGTTACATACGCGTGCACAACCGGTGAAAGTGGGCCGGACAGGACTAAGGACTCGACCTGCCATTGGATGATTTAATTGCCACCTACGTTGAAGGTTATCAGTAGAGCGCCTGCCTCGAGCCTTTCCTTAATAGTGGAACTCATGTGTGCTACCAGTGAGGCAGTGACCTCAGATTTCTTAATTACAGCACCCACTCTGTTGAGTGAATTGGAAACACCGCAGTGGCCTACAGCTCCACCTGCATATGTCTAACAGACCTTAATTTCGATAAAAAAATCTTTAGTATACTGTGCTCAGACACCTATTTGTTGAAAAGCATTTACTGCAAGAATTTATTAGATGTACATCATTTTAAACCGCGTCGGGCAGCCGAGTAGAGCGTCACTAACGCAGTTCAGCATTCTCTCCGTTAGCGCTATCGTCGTGCGCAACTTGCTAGCAATAGAGGCGTTGAATGCAAACGGCCTTGAAGTACGCGAACGCACATATGACGGTTACAATAAGCGAGTTCCGTGTCCGTAGAGAATCGAGTGAAGGCAGGAGTGAAGCAGTGGCTGCACCTCGCTGCACTGTCGTAACCAGCGCCGGCTCTAGCGGCCAATGCCTGCCCTTTGCAAGCTTGTAGATTGAGGACTGTGGGGTATTACCTGTGGCGAGGCTACTCAGAGTAAAAGGGAGGATATACTCAAGTGCGCCGGATTAATTAGGAGTTCTTTATCGTGCGCTGATCACCCGCAGCCCGTGGGTGTTTTTCTTCCGCCTCCATCGAAACAGGACTGCCCCGGCCGAGATCGAACCTGCGACTTTGGGGTCAGCAGCCGAACGCCAAGGCCGCTGAGCCACCGCGGCGGGTCACGAAGCAGAACGACTGTCTCCTGTCTAAAGAGAGACCCAGAGTGGCGAGGTTTAGTCGCAATAGCCCAATCTATGCCCGAGCACTGTTGACGGAGCACTAGACGTCCTCACGGCTCAGCGCGGTCACGCTGGTCAAGCGCAGGGTGATGTCTTATCCCGAAGGGCGGAGGGGGCGGTGAGGTGTGCGGTATCTACAATGTGCCCTGATTGACGACGTGATCGAAGTAGACCTGGCTCATGGGCTGTGGCTTGGCGCCCTTCCTATATCAGCGTTTTTCTCATGGCTCTCAGGAAGGAATTCAGAGCAGTGCACACCTTTGGACTCCACAATCTGTGCACCATTCTGGTATAAGAGGTCTCGCTATCCTATCGTACTCGCCGTGAGATTGTAACTCGGTGGTTAAGACGCTTGGCAAATGATGGGTTGCGAATCAGCACCGGTGGGTGCAGATGTCCTATAGCCCAGGTTGGCCGAAGCACATTGCAATAACCACCTCCCACAGGAGCACGTCCAGGAGTGGCGTGTCGGTGAGTAGCGACATCGTGGGTTTCCGAAGCTAGTGCGCGCTCCACCCATGTTCGAAACAGGGCCCCGCAGGCGCACCTCTAATGGCACTTGGGTGACGGTGCGTGGCGTCACCGCGGACTCCGAGCGACGCCAGTGTGTTTCCAACCTTGGCCCAGGGGGGCACCCCACAGGAACACCGCCAGCTGACGGTCTGCAGCGGGTGTCGGTGAGTGGCGCCACCGTGGGTCCGTCCAGCCAAGTCAGGGGCGTTTCGACGACTCTCGATGGCATTGCACAGTCGGAACAGTCCCCATTCGCAGGAGCGCCGGTGATGGCGTCGGTGAGTTGCGCCACCGCGAATACCGAGCAAACCTGGCCCTTCTGAGCTGAGGCTGGGAATGCACCCCACAGGGGCAGCGTGGGATGCCGCGGCTGCCGATGATTTGCGCCACCGTGGGTACCGAGCTGAACATTGTCCGTTTCGAAACAGGATGGAGCAGCACTTCGCAGGAGATGTCGGTGTCTTGGCGCCACCGCGAACTCCCAGCAAATTTAAAAATTTTTATGCACTGTTGGTTTGTCACTTGATTTTCCAGGATCGCACATTATTTTAAGGCAGTTTCGACGTGCCGCCACTAGCTCTAGCCACTGCTTACACAACTGCAAAGAGAGGTTCCAAACATGGCAATCACCGTTTCCCGAAACGAACGAAGTTTTCATTGCGTGAGCGCCACCACCGGTATTACAGGCATATGTATGTCAGGATAGCTATGTCTAATTTACCCAATTTTATACCAAACTTTACTGTTCTAAGGAAACCATAGAATCTGAGGGTCACAGGCCAAATAGTTTAATAAAGCTATGAGGGCGCGTAAGTCACTTTAAGGCTGCGGTGCGATGGAATTAGATTACAGGTTTGTCGTAGCGTCTCTTGTAACTTCTGTGTGTGTTTGCGTCACTTCGTTTGCAATCGTCTCCCCATCAACCGCAATATTGGGTCGACTAGCTCCCATATTTGCTCTTCTGAGTTGCAGGGGGCGGCTGCGGGACCATTGTCGGTGCGCAGGTCCTTATGCAGTTTTTCCTCCGTTACTGGTGGTGGTAGTGGCGTGATCTTCATTCTCCACTGACCACTAATTCTTTATTTCATTCTTTTTCCCATTGCTGATCATTCCTGATCTGTATTTTCATCCATATCAATCCTGGTGCTTATGCCTTTAACCTGTCTAATGACCAATAACACACTCTATATGTATCAATTATTGATCGTCGACTCAATTTTGAATTTGCATCCTCTGGGTAGCAGCCTGTAATTTTTTCTTTCTGTTGACCTGGCCTTGTGACGTAATACCTTTTTCCAACAAAAAGTGAGTTTCATGAATCGGACAGTCCTGGGTTGATCCTAACGTGATCTCTAAAGCTTATTTTGCAGTCTAACAACCAGGTCAATCAAAAATAGTCGTGCAGGCTGTGATAACGTCACACGACAAGTAAATTAGTTCCAGGGTTAGTAGTTGTCAAAACAATCCATCAGTGCCAACGTGCTGATGAATCTCCATTTGTTTAGGGCCGTGCGTGACTACGCGAAGCGTCGCTTGCTTCTTCGGGCACAAAAAAAGAAAGCAAATATGCACTGTGGTACGCTCAAACGATCGATCAAGAGCCTGCAACTCAGCCGTTCTGATTTCCATCTGAAATTTACCTGCGCATATTTATTTACCTTTCCCCCATTTGGCAGTGGGTTAAGAGGTTCTGACATTTTACGAAATAAACAGACCAATCCAAATCTCACTTTTTGCGATGAAAAACATTCAAAAAAGCCGAACGTATGCGCGTAATAGGCAAATTCCTAATCAATTTTACACTGAGCGTAAGCGATTGGCTGAAATAACACTGCGCGCTGTGCGAGTCAGTCCATCTGCATAGTTAGGCCGCCCAAAAAAGAAAAAGGCTGAGAAAAGGAACAGAATCGACACGCTGGCCCTGTCACCTGCGATTTTTTTTAACAAGACACTGGAATTTGTGTTTGTTACAGGAATACTGCTGACAACTACAGTTAATTTTTGTTCTTAGAAAAAAATCGTTTGAATGACTCTTCCGGGCATCTTGACGTCTTTCTGGCAGTGAAAGGCGGATTTATTGGTGAGGAATTTGGAATTATATATTTATACATTTTCAAAAGAACTCCAATTCGAGAACATGAGTTTGCGCATTTTGTCAAGTGGGTACACATCCAAGGAACCAAAGCCCAAAGATAATAACATCGTCTACATCTGCACTAAATGAAGTAGACTCACGCGCCGGAGAACGCACGCGCTGGGTGGTGAGGGAGATGGATTCTTTATCTCAGTTTTTGCGATCCCAACAGTACACTAATTCACGTAAATAAACAATTTTACTTTTCGCACACGTCTTCATACTTGTTCTTTTACTCATACAGTGCAGTATTACGGCCAAGCCCATCTAAAGGCCGCTGTTTGGGCGTTTTTGAGTTTCATGCGGACACGTCCTTCCGACTCTGCGCACGCGCTGAACAATAGGGCGGATCATCGCATCCACCCGCGCGAACCAAGTTTGTCAACTTCAACATTAGAGCGCACGAGCGGATGCGAAACATCGAAGCTATTGGCTGGTGTCCCGTGACATGCCAGGTCCACCCTCCGCTACTTTACCTAGGCAAGATGGGCGCTCTTGAAGCGGAGTGAGAAACCAGGCCTAGATGATACTAGTTATACTGAGAAACATATAATATTGTCCGCATAGTAGCAATTACAAGTGTTGACAGCTACGTCGGACTTGGCCATGTGCAGCAGCGGCGAGTAACAGTTTCCACCAAGTTGTTTTGTCGCAGTCTACACTGTCTTGACTGAGTGGCCTTCAAACCTACGCAAGACGTACACAGTTGCAATGTCGCGAAGTGTTCATGTGGAGCTGTTTGCGCTTGTTACAACTCTTTTTTATTTCCGCGAATGTATTCATGGACAACGGCGAGAAGCAGCTCTCCAGGGAAGATTTATTGCGCATAGAGTAGGCTTTACAGCACAGTGGCAAGATCGAGCGTAGAAAAAGTGATATCGGTCGGAAAGAGTGCTTTTCCGTCAAATGGTGGGATCGACCGCAATTATAAATAACGTTTGAAAAGCACACCATGTACGCCTTGTTTTCCGAATACAGAAATGAACTTTCAGCTGTACACCTAGTCGCATTCGTTGCGATGGTTGCACTAATAGCGAGCGCAATGCGTTCCTGCGACATAGCCAGCACAGATACTGATCATTGTTCGCGCGTATACTGGTTTGAGGACTGCCGCGAGTACCACGTGACCTTTCTGAAAGTTGTGTCGGAGGGGGGGGGGGGGGGGTGAAACTTCGAATACCTTTTGTTGGCCACGACTTACAGACGGTAGCGCCAGTCCCTCCCTCAGTTACGTTCATAGCGTTTTGTGTACGAGTTATATTCATGGCCGAGTTACCTCCATGACGCTCATGTCCGCGTGCAGCACTTGGGTTTTCGCGCAGGCTTTATTTCCTGTCGTGGCACGTTAAAATTTTTTGCGCTGCCTGTCAACAATTGTAACTAAAGCGCTGGGCCGGTGTACGGAGAAGGGACATCTTTTTTTTCCGCCGCCGTGGTGCTCAATGGTTACGGTGCACCGCTGCTGACCCGAAAGACGCGGGTTCGATCCCGGGCGCGGTGGTCGAATTTCGATGGACGGGAAATTCTAGAGGCGTGTGCACTGCACGTGCGATGTCAGACAATGGTAGATAACCCCGGATGGTTGAAATTACAGGAGCCTTTTATTACGGCGTCCCCCATACTCCATTTGAGACGTTAAAGCCCCCAATAAATCATAAATCATAAACTCTTAGACATTTTTCATGAATTTAGGGACACTTATATCGTTCCCGCTATATTCAGCCAAAAAGAGATATTTCTCAATATACACTACATAAATACGTTATAGCATTCCGTACATTACACATATTGTGTGTCGGCGCGCCACAGGTGTCAAGTTTTTCTCAAACGGCGCAACTGACCTTTCAGTACATCATTTCGTGCGTCTTTCACGCAATACATATGCAAACCAGAAGAATCTGTCCGTGCACAGTGAATGCATGCAATTTATGCATGCACCGACATCACTAACACACGAAAGAACACGACGCCAAATCGTCTGTGAACTGCACCGCAAAGCAGGCGACAGCGCCCGACATAACGTGCGACTGATGACTGCGAAACACACGCCACTGAAGCGCGGCGGTTGCAACGGCCGCACGGGTCAGAAATTCAAAAGCGATAGAGAGAGAGAGCGAGACAGTTTCTCCTTTCAGAATCTTCTTGCGGCTAGATTTCGTCCTTCACTACAGACGCTAGCGCCAATTCCTCCTTCAGGTACTTTCACAACGGATGGTGGATGGAGTTATGCCTGCAGCGGAGATTTTTTTCATTAAGAGGGATTTAAATGTGGCTAGTTGCTACTTAACCTGGACACGAAGGGACTTCTGTAAGCGAAACGGCAATTTTGCTTTTCAAACAAGAAACAGGATATTTTTTAAACCGTGGCCAAAATTACCTGGGACACCATATATATGTCTGCACATCGCAATATATTTCAGTTGACTAAAGGTAGGTTGGGGCAACCTAAAGGACTGAAAAATAATAGGCCCCTGCCTGCAGCACATAATGTATAACAGGCTTAATCCAATTCCAAAATAAAACAAGAGGCCCATGGGCAATGATAATTTTACCACCTGCAGGTGGTCAAAAAGGGAAAAATGGGAGAGGGTAAAGCTACTGTAGCAACCCACAGTCGTGAGAACGGGCCCGGGGAGACTCTCCTGATCTCCCCTGTGAAGTAGTGGAGAGGATGGGCGAAATGGATAGAATGAATGGTTGTTTGGAAAAGAGTTATAGCATTAGGGATGGGAATGGGAATGGGGATGGCGAGTTTTTGCTCTTATTCTTCAATCATCTCGACTCTATTGCAGGCCTACCTGGCCAGGGCATGGACGGCGTCAAGATTGCCCAATGGGGCGGTCCGGCTCAGGGGATGTCCGACGACCCACCAAAAGACACGGGCTCCGACTGCCGAAGACAGCGGAACCTAATTCAAGGTCAGCTACCTGGGTCCCTTCCAAGACTTTCAGGGTTTGTTTCCAACCTGTCAGATACTAACCGTCGAGTGCTTTTCGCGGTTTTTCAGACACCGCAAGTATGTGTGGTGCGATCCGGCCAGTCGAGGCTTAGTTCCATAAGATCAAGGTTCCGGGCTTGTTGGTAATGCATTTAAACTAACAAACAGCGCGATGAAACACGAACGCCCGAAGATACGACACAGACGAGCGCGTTTAGAGGCTTAGGTCGTCAGCGTATCGGCCCTCCCGCCCTTGGCACCATGCTCTAACACTTTCGGGGGACCCGCCTGTGCTTCCAGTCAATCAACTATGCGCTTATTTTATCCCCCAGCTTGCTCCGCTCCTACTAAAGAGGGAGTGTTCAAGGCTAGGCCGACCGGGCCACATAACAAGACCATGGCTTAGAGTGAGATGACTCGGGCCTACTCCGTCGGTACTCCACAGCATCGACGGTTTTCGGACTGGTCGTACTACGCCCCCCTTCCTCGGCATCCGGCTATGGCCGTTAATGCCGTGCGGCCGGCCGTTTCTCTAGAAACTCTAGAGTGGAGCACACAGACGCGCCTCGAACTTGAAGGTGTAGTCGTACCAGCACTCGCTGTATTGAAGAGGTGGTGTTGGACTACGCCGATCAGCTGACGCCCGGCGACGAAAAGGAGAGCTAGCGTGGGCAGTGGACAGTGCGGTGAGGTGGCCAGAGACGAGCAATCTGGGTGTGGCAATCGTAATGAAGGCACTAGAGGTCCAATCGAAATAGATGAGGTGATGGCGGGATAAGGGGTCGCGACGAAGCTCCGAGAGCAAAAGGGCTTCAAGATACGTGCATGACGGAGTACGCAAGTTCGGCGCGCTGCTCAAGACAAACCGTCGGAGGTGACGAGCACCATGCGGACTGACGCGAGCAAGAGCTGCAGGAACAGCTAACACAGGAAAGCTCGGTCGAAGGTGGCAGCCTTGTCGTCCAGGAGCTGATGGATGAGCCGCAGCAACTGGGTAGGTCTGCGATCCCCAAGTTGTTCGGAGGAGATGAGCTGTTGCAGGCGGCGGTACTCTGGCGCCTTTCTTCGCTTGAAGAACTCACCATTCAACTTGGCAAAGGGGGGCCGATGCGCTATAAGAACATCGCGTACCTCAGCGGCAACCTCGGGTGAGAGTGATGCAGAGACGTACTGAAACTTCTGCGTCAGTGAGGTGATGCAGGCCACAAAGAATTGGCTGCTTACCTCAGCAAGCCACAGCTGAGGATCAGAAGCCAAGAACAAGAAGGCAAAGAGACAGCGCAGTGATATCGCCAGAAGTGCCATCACCGGATAGGGCGGAGGCCCTTCCATCGGCGCTGGCCATGCTGCGTACGGCTGTTCTAGCTAAAGTCGGGAGTCACACGTTTGTCGCGTCAGCCAGCATTAGGCCGGGATGATGCAAACATGGGCTTATTTTTTGGCAGTTGTACAAGACTTCAATGCGCTGCGTTGAACCAGCAGAAACAAGCTAGCGCCAGAAGGGCTGGTTGGTTTGTTGGCCTCAAATAATGCTGGCACATGCTTAACCACTATGTGGGAGAGGCCAAGACAATTGGCGGTTAAGTGCTGAAAACAGGAACGTTTTGATGAGAAAAGGAGTAGAGTTCGGGCCCAACCAGGATGCTCCTCGGTGTCGCCTTCATAGGCGGGAACTGCCTGCAGTGTTGGGTGATACCGGTGGTGCCGCTACAAACATGTACATTTTTTTTTGTTCCGATAAAGCCACAAGGACCAAATCACTGCTGCTAACTACCTGATACAATAAGTAAATTTGTTCTTTGCAAACTACGCAAGCTGATTAGAATAATGTGCTGTATGGCACAGTAGTTTGATGGTTGAAAAATATTAGCCAGCTTTACCTACCATCATCACTTTAAAACGACATATTGATAATGAGCCCTCTGGAGATGATAAAACAACGCTATGGAACAAGGACGACACCAAAGAACAGACAATACTACTACTTCAGACAGCAATTCTAGCTCTGTTCTTCTCGTCTCTAACTGCAGTTTCATCTTGTTGTTTTGCCACCAGCTACTGCTACAGTATCCTCTGCCCAAGTCCTGTGGCACTTAGCCAGGGCAACAGCAGAACAATCTGCAAAAGCAGTGTGTACATTATTCTATATATAGTGTTTAAAGTGTAAGTAATTTGCTGCCTCTCTCAAATACGTCTTGCTTGTCATCACACAGAAACTATCGCTCGATTTCAATGACTAGCATTTGTTCCCAATCGTGAAAAAAGCTGCACACTAACTCTGCGAGACTTTTGCGGCCCATTAAATTGCGCCTTCCAAATTCGCGCGCTTTATTTAAGCGTTCCTATGAAGCCAACAGCTCACTTTTTGTGGCATGCACTTGCACCAGGATCTCTAAGAAAGCAGGATAAAATCACTCATAGCACTGGATGCACGTGATCCTGGCTGGCTGTCAGAACTTAGCCCAGGCTAACTTTTACTCATCGTGCCTTTCTTTTTTTGCAATCCAAGGCAACCCCAAGGGTGTTTCCTTGGGCCTTCCCTTTTTCTGGCATTCATTAATGACCTCCCCTTCAGTCTTTTATTTAACTGGTCTTCGTTGATGACTATATGGTCTGCTATCCTAAAACTAATGCCAGCGTTCTACCCTCCAGAGCAATTGTCTGCATGCTCGAGAATGGCCTATTTGCCAACTATGATAGGAATGCACTGATATTTTTTATACAGCCATACAGCCTGCACGATACCAGGGTGAGCACATCGCATGAAATCTATTTCATTTTTAGTCTCACAATGACATTGCCTTCATAACATTGCAGATGACATTGCCCTCTTACGTCACTCAGAAAATGAGCTGCCAAGCATGATTAATGACTTATACAGGACGAGTAGAAAGGTAGGTCTTAAAAGTAACATGCAGAAAACCAAAGTAATGTTCAACAGTCTCGCAATGAAACAGCAGTTCACAACTGGTAGCGAGGTGCTATAAGTGGTAAGGGAATATGTCAACTTAGGCCCGGTACGGGCTGATCAAGATCATGGGAAGGAAATAACTGGAAGGATAAGATTGGGGTGGAGCGCATAATTCAGGTTTCATTCTACAATGAATGGCAATTTAGCATTAATCTTTTTGAGAGAAGTATACAACAGCTGTATCCTACCTGTACTCACCTAAGGGGCAGAAAAACGAAGAGGTCAGCTTAAGTTAAGGACAACACAGCGAGCCATGGAAAGAAAAAAGATAGGTGCAGCTTTAAGAGACAAGAAGCGGACAAATTGGGTGAGCGAACAAACGCGAGTTATTGACTTCCTAGTCGAAATCAGTAGGTATAAAGGGGCTTGGGTAGGACATTCATTGCGAAGGCAAAATAATTGCGGGTCCTTAACAGTAACAGAGTGAATTCAAAGAGAAGGAAAGCGTAGCAGGAAGCGGCAGAAAGTTAGGTGAGCGGATGAGATTAGGAAGTTTGCTGGTGTATGGTAGCCACCAGGTTACACACAAAGACATGGGAGAGGCCTTTGCTCTGCAGAGGGCGTATTCAGGCTGATGTTGATGATGACGATTTTGATTATTATTTTTACTGTCAGCATAACCACATTTTTTTTTACCTATAGGACCTGTAAAATATTGATACTTGCATACTTTTTAAAATACTTAGCGATAGAGATTGTCATCTAACATGGTACAGATCCCAGTACAGAAGTACTGGTATCGCTACCCAGTGCCCCCACCAGATTTCAAGAAGTGGTGACTGCACTCCAGAGAGTAGAAAGGCTGCGAAAATGGTGTCTAAACAAAAGTCTTTATTTGGGCTGAATTGCGCACGCAATGTACTGAATCACTCGGCAGCGGCGTAGGAACAAGCGTGCTCGGTGGTCGTCTAACTGAATACCCGCCGCTGTCGTTCGTGCTCACTTTAAACCTGATAGCGAATTTTCTAGACAGAGCGTGAAAAGTTACTAGAACATTCTGGAACAACGTGCAATCAGCTCTGCCTGGCTGCAATCAATTGAGATTAACCTTCTCCCGTCTAACGTAGCAAACTAAGCGATACGCGCCGTGGCGGCAGATATGAAGAATGAACACTGCAAAGATTTTCGGCACAATCGTTATACAACCACCCATAATATATTTGGTAATTATTTATTTATTTATTTATTTATTTATTTATTTATTTATTTATTGTGCCGTCTGGACCAAAGGCAATATAGAGTACTGAAACACAAATTCAACTGTCTCCTGAAAAAACGAAGTTAGCTAGCGTATCTCGAGATTGTAGGCTATCTTTAATGACTGCATTATGGGGGAAGGCGGTTCAACTCGAGAGAAGTCTGTTAGGAGGAGGAGGAGGAGCTGGAGGAGAAGAAAAAACATTTATTAAAAGCATAAATACTGGTGGGTTCGAAAGGAGAACCCACTGGTCTCCATCATATTACGGCCCCTCTCAACCAGCGATTTCTGGTCTAGGGGACTGTGGCTATGAAGGATTGCCTCGCAGCCCTCAAATGTCGGATCGGGATTGCTGTCCAAGTCTGCGTTTTCTTGACATTCCCAAACTGTGCTAAAGGGTGTGCCAACTGCTCCACAGTAGGGGAAAAACGAATCGTAGATGTCTGGATACCATTCACAAATCAAGTAGGGATGGGGCAGAGTATTAGTTTATAGTCCCCTGATCATGTTCTCTTCAAATTTGCTAAAGGTTTTGTCAGGAAGAGGATAGTTCCTTCTTGTGAAATAATACTCCGAAATTTCTGCGTAGCTTAGTAAGGCTGAGAGGTTGTTAACTGTTTCAGAGAGGCCGCGTGGTAGATGCTCGGAGAAGAAGAGTTCGAGCAGCTGTTTTGGCCACCTCATTGCGTTGAGAGGTGCCCCGGTGTACAGAAGATCTGGACGTTCTAAGGATTAGACGTTTCCAAAATTTCAAAATATGGAACGCCAACGCGACCTGTCAGCCAATTGCGTACCTCTGCTTGTGAGTCGGACATAACAGTTGCCTCGCTGTTATTTGATGTCGCTAGTGTGATAGCTGCTTCTTCAGCCCATGTGGTGTCCACCACCTGGATAAGACTGCTTCCAATTATATCCCCCCGGATGAAACTGCTGAACTGCCGCGACCCCGTAAGCGGCTCCTGCCACATTGCCTTAGATCGTGTCCTTGTTTACATCCCAGCGCTTAGAAAGGTGTCCAGCGCTGGCTAGTTTGCGTCCTCTGTTGTGTTCCTCATCCTAGCGCTTGGGAACGGGGTGAGTCGTGTTGTGTGATCTCATCGGCATGGGTATGTAGATCTTGTCGGCGCCTTTCCGGGATGGACAGATTATCGGCGTCTGCAATATTTTCCTGCCAGGCTTAGACGTTGAGAGCCTGACAATTTATTCGACACGGTGGGCCTCTATCAGTTCCTGGATGGTGTTATGGATCCCCAGCTGTAGTAAGTGCTGACTGGAATTTCATAGAGTCCCACCGCCTCCTTAATTGCCTTCCGAATAATAATATCCTGTTGGTTTTTCTCCTTTTTGCTAACCCGCAAGTACGGTGTGGCGTATGTTATCTTAGAAAGAATGAACGTCTGAACTAATCTTACGGCTTGCTTTTCTCTTAGCCCATTTTGTTTCTTGATTACCCGGCGTAGCATTTTGGAGACTTCCTCGGATTAGGCTGGTATCTGTCTGACTGTTCAGGAGTTAGTGTTGCCGCTTGGTATGATGGCTCCGAGGATTTTGATTTCTTTCTTGATCGGAATGCTCATACCCTCGACCGTAATAGGGACAGAGGGAGTGGGCTGCAAAGTTCCTTATTATGGTTCTTCCCATGGTCGACCAGGAGTAACTCGGATTTCTCGCGGGTGCACGTTAAACCAGGTCTCGCCGCATGCTGGCGCACGACGTCCCTGCTTCCTGAAGGCGGTCTGGAATTTCCCCTTCATTACCGCTGCAACTCCAGACCATAATGTCATCGCCGTTTATGCCGTGCTGAATGCATTGCATGGGGTCTATCTTCTCTGGTAAGCCACGCATGGTCAGGTTTAAGTGAAGTGGAGAAAAGACCGCTCCCTGCGGAGTGCTCTTGGAACCTAGATTGAACTGAGGGCAGGTCCGTTCACCGCTTCTTATTGACGTTTTCCTGTTGGAGAGGAAGTCTCTCACGTAATTATATGTATGGTCGCCAGAGTTGATTCTCTTAAGCTTCCCATCTATACCTTGGTGGGTGACATTGTCAACTGGCCCCTTTTAAATAGAGCTCAAAAATGGCCTTGAGCTGGCATCTGCCGGGGTTGTCGAGAATATCCTCTCTAATACAAAGAAGAATATCCTGTGTAGACCGCTTTTTTCTAAACCCGTACAGCTTGTCTGCAAGAATATCATTATTCCTCAGGAGTCTCTTCAGTCGGGCGTTCACAACCCTCTCGAAAAGTTTACCCAGACATGGCGTCAGGGAGGTCGGTCGTAAATGGTGAATATCGCATGGCTCTTTGGGCTCGGGAATAAATCGTACTATAGCCAGGTTCCAGGAGTCGGGCATGTGGTCCATTCTTCCAGCAGACAGCGTGTCGAAGTATTTCACTAGCTTTCCTAAGGTGTCGTCCACGTTAAAGAGCAACTTGGTGTTTATCTGGTCCGGTCAAGGCGCGGTGTTCTTACCCATGGCTTCAAGATCCGCTCTCAGTTTCTCGAACTTTACATCCTTCGTCTATCTCTTCATTGGTTGCGGCGGTGGACGCAAGGATAGGGTAAGAGAATCCCACAGAGAGGAATTTCCGTCCAAGTTCTGCAATGAGGGCTTTTTTGTCCCATTGATAACTGTCCAGGGCCTTACAGACGTGGTCTGCAGACACTTTTTCACAAGCGTAAGATCTGGACAGCTGTCTCTGCTGACAGCTGTCTCTGCTGAAGCTCTTGGTTAACAGTTAGCCTGGTACAGGACTCCTTATAAAACAGTCTTATGCCCCTAAGCAAAACATCTGCTATATTTGCATGCTATAAGGCGCAAACAAGAAATTGTGATGAACTTTGTCAAAGACATTGGCAATGGCAATCTTAATTAGAGCTACTTGTTTGACCTCATCTGATAGTGTCTCAAATACTGAACGTGTAATATGAATATGGGTTTGGATTCTTCGGCCTCTGATACCGCAGACCTGACGCGTGCCTATTAAGTAAGCGACAACTAGCTGCAGACGATTGCAAAGAACATTTGCAAAAAGATTGCAATCTACAGTGCAGACGGAAACTGGGTGATATCCCTCAGCTGTTTTCAACAGATTTTACCCTATGCTTTTTGGAATTAATCTAGCACGCCCAGAATAGAAAGTGGAGGCAAAAAAAAACCAACATCGCAAGAAGCCTGGAAACCCTCCACCCAGGCAGGCACTAGGCAAGTGGAAAATGTTTTATAGAACTCGCTAGTAATGCCATCTGGCCCAGGAGATTTCTGAGCTGTCAGGTCAGACACGGCAGATTTAATTTCATTCAAAATGGTAGGCCCCTGCAATGTGTAGTGTTTATCCCCTGTACAACGGCGTGATAGATGGCTATTTTTCAACCATTACACTACTACACCACAACGATGGCATGGTAAGCGCTTGCTTCGTTTGTACTTTGCAATGACAAGGCTCAAATAAACAGTTCAGCGCCGCCGGTTCTAATCACGAAGTGAACCGGCGGCCGCGGCTAAGCGATTACCGCTGAAGGAGCCCTGAAGACGAAGCTGCTTGCAGGCTCTCGAGGTTTGCCACTGATGTTCTGAATTTCTTCGAGGGCACTAGTTTGCACGAAAAGATTTTAAAACCTAAAATTTCACAGCGCTGGCTGTTTGGCTGTCCTCTTGTGCCGCGTACAAGTTGTCGCTACACACGTAGCTCAAGCGCAAAACTCGCTGGCATATTGCGCGTCGTAGCTTCGCAACCAGCCCACGGTGCAGCGAAGGCCAACTTTTAATTCCAACTAAGCCTCGTATAGTAGATGTCAATCCATCAGGAAGCGTTTGGTGATCGACGGCTCAGCATTGGTACTGAGAGCAAGAGTGCAACATTGAAGAAACACAGAAAATAGCTCAAATACGCAGTGTGTGCTCTTTTTTTTTTCTTTTTACACACAGCTTCATCGTTCGGTAGACTGTTTTTTTATTGTTTTAGTCTTATTGCACCACTGATCTCACATGGCCGGGGCAGGGAAGAGACCGAGCGTGAGCTCGCTACTTCGCAGGCTTCGTTGGTAGCCTGCGATGAAGCTAGCTAGGCCTATTTTGGTGGTAGCCACTGTATTTCAGTGTCTTCAAACATATGTTCTAAGTTTGTGATGATAGCCTATATTTTTTCATTCGGTTTTCTCTTGCAGTTTGTTCGCCAATGCCTGATCTGGGAATATGCGCTACGTCGACTGCGCTAGCTTATTAACGAACGGCTCATCCATCTAAACACTTAAAACAACAAGAAATTGTACTCATTTTGTATTCAGTTCAAAACTCAGACGCCGAAAAACAGCGTTTTCTACCACATTATGGTTCATTTTCTAGATTTCTCGGCTCCTAGTTTCAGGACTGCCGGCTGTTTCTAAACTGACACTGACACCAGCGAGGTGCCAACCTCTGAAGCAATTCATCCAGTGCCGTTAGTGATGTACCAGTGGAAAACCAGCATGCCAAAGTACATTCCAGCGTTTACGTCTATCCTAACAACGAAAATAGCATCTTCCCATCCCAGCTGGCGCAAAAATTCGCCGACACCTAGAGTTCACAGCCGAAACCGGTGCAAAAACGATACTGGTTTCATGCTGGAAGCCGCTGGAGGACACTCGTTTTTGCAAGAGGGTGCGTAAGATATTTCCACTGTAACATGCCTTAAGCATCACCTGGTAAGTTACTCGATTTTAAAACTGCAGCAAGAACTGAGCTGGGTACTCTAAATCCATATATAACACATATCTAACTTTGCTGAAAACCAAGATGCTCGTTGTATTCTCTCAAGCTATTCTTGAAGCTCCAGAGTCGCAGCACTACAGTGAAATTTTAATTTTTCCTCAAATCATGTTAAAACTCCAGGTTTATCTACTCTGTATAACCACATAGCGAAATCATCTGTTACAACTAGAGGTTGCTTCCCCACGAGCTGGACAAACATTGCTGTGTCTCGAGTCATGATTTCAACGCCAGGTTTTGCCACACTACGAAAGGTATGAATGATCTTCGACCTGGTCTTTCGCCCAGCTGTGCTTACTGACATGTTGTCCTTCTAATTTGGTGGCGTAGAAGCCAAGGTAAATGATTAACTGCGTAACTTCTACTTGCTATAGCAAGAATATTTGTTTTTGTTCATGTTGAGCGTGCTTCCGCGCGTTTTACCAGACGCGCTGCGCCGTTGTTTTCTTCCCCGCAGAGCATCCTCGCTGTTGCCCACGTGGTGCCTACTGTGCATTTTGTCTGCTTTGTACGCAGCCATTGCATCTGACAAGCCATGTCCTCAGCCTGCTTCAGCCTGAGCGTAACGTTGCGAGACCACTTGTGTGGGCACCGTCATCTCGAAGCACGAAGACAATTCTGTCACGCAGCATTCTTCAATGTCGTTGCCGAAGTTGCACCTGCTAGTAATATTTCGCATTTTCGTAATGAATCTTTGGTCGCCTTACCAGTGTGCTGAATTTTAGTGAAAACATGTTAGATTCCACTATTTCTTAGCATTTCGGGACAAGGTACTCGGTGAGCTTTGAAACCGTGTCTTGAAGGGTTAGCTCTTTAACCACAGGAAACCATTTTAAGAAGGCATCGCGATGTTACCAGATGAACGTTCACATTACTCAGCGCCGTAGTTAAGAGCACTTTGCGTTTAACTCTTTCAAAAAATTACTTAGTCTGTAGACAGCCAATTGAATTTGAAGATGCAGTATAGAGACTTTCATTATAAAAATTATATGCACTAGTCTATAGGCAGTAAAAATCCTGTAGACAGAGCATACAGACTATGAACATACAAAAGGAAAAATATTTATAGGAAGGCAATGCAGTCTACAGCACTTCGCTAGAAAGCCTGTAGATCATTTTTATAACGGTTTCTTTCAGCCTGTGATACCACTGTCATCAAAGTACGATTCCAGGCGTAGCTGATAAGCTGACCAGTTGTCTTCGGCTTCGATATAAACCAGGGCTCACATCGCCAAGCCATCACCACTGCTGCCCAATGGTTCGAGACTTGATCACCACTGAAGTAATACAGAACACAAGGCTGAAGAAATGATTGACCGCTTTTATTCTTCTCCTTATTTATAGTGAGAGACGCACGTGATACCAGAGAGAGACACGTGTGAAATAGAGACAGAGACGCGCAATCCACGACAGCTTCAAGGAGATTGTTGTATATTCTCGAGCGCGCGAAGCGCCGATTCCTCCTTGCACAAAAACCCTTTTCCGTGAACTACACTCCAAAGTTCTACCTGTTATAGAGTGGCTCCATACAAAGAATATTTTTCTCCTCTAAACGGTCGTCCGTACAATATGCCGAAAAACATAAAATATTATTTGTTAACTTCAACGCAGAAATTCTCTTTAGCAATGGGCTACTAGAGGCGTTAAAGGTAGAGTGTGCGGTATTTTGTGGGAGCTGAAGAACATGATTAGCAAACCAATGACATTTTCATGACTGCACTGCACAACTTGTAGAAACGGCGCATATTTAGCTGCAACGCTGAACCTCTTTAATGCTCTATGGATGCTGCACTTAAAATGCGTTTATAAGGAAAGTGTTTTTTTGGAGTGGTTTCTATTGATCGGTTTACTTTCCTGGTTCCACTTTAAGCTTTGGTAGCTGTGGGTCGCCGTATTTTCCTTCAAAGTCGTGCACCGCGTCCACTAGCTGCCATCTTTACAAATTTTGTGTGTATATAGCCCTTACGACTACATAAACTTGTGTAATAAATCCCATGAGAAGCAAAAAAAAAACTGCCGCAGTGGCCGAGTGGGCTCAGCCACCTGAAAATGAAGCTCCTTTCCTTGCGCCGGCGCTAGCTGGTATTGCGCTCGCAGATATAGTTACGGCATAAGTTTTTGTTCCCTGCGCTCATATTCGTACGGAACAGTCAGAAATCTTTCAGACAACGGTCGCATCGCCTTGTTCTTCAGGTAAGGACATTGTTCGTATGAGAGCGGCGAATTGGAATTTAAAAATTCGTGCTCAAAAGTAGGACAAAGTAGAAAAATGGTAATATAGAGTATATACAAAACAGACAAAAGCTTTCACAAAAGCGGGGAACAACAGACGCAAACAAAAATACAGAATAAAATTTTAAGCAAATCTTAAGCAAATTAGTAGCAAGTCTGTACAAAGAGCGCATGCAATCAAATAAGAAACGCTTTCCGAACTTCTGACTGGAAGGATCTCACTGACTGCCAAAAGAGACCAATGTCATCTGAATGCTTATACGTGTGCTGTAGCCAGAAGGATGGACACAGTATCATTTAGGGAGCAATCATTCCTTAGGATTCACCCCAGTGCAGCCATACGACTACAGAGGAAACTGAACAGCAATTTCAGAAGCGTGCAGTTTAATTCAACTTCTTTCTGATCTGTGGATCGAGGTGATTCCGCCATGTATCCGAGGCAGTCACTCTGTAGCTAAGCTAACCAAGGCGCTTAGCAGCTTTGGGTGATATCCTATAGTACACTGGCGAAGCCGAATTGATCAGCAACTCGAAGCAGAAACAGCAAAGCTCCAGTAGAATATTAAACCTACACTTCTAACATTTGATCAATTCGGCCTCACTCTGCAATCGACTAGTCACCATTGTTAGCTTAGATTTTAGAAGATTGCGCTGGACTGGCGTTTGTCTCGAGTTCGATTCCGGAGCCGGAAAACTTTTTCTTCAGCTGCTAATCTTCTGAAAAGGCTGTAGAGCTTTCCTTTGCAGCAGTACGGTGGCGCCCAGTGGGATGCTAACACGCAATTTGTCAGAAACCAAATTCTACTCCGCCGTATATGTTTTCCTTAAAATACATTTGACTATGGTCAATGTCTGCTGCATAAGGTGGAGGTGTGAAAAATGGGGCATTCCCCCTTGGCTTCCAGTGTTGCCCCCAAGCACGACTCAGCCAACAGCTCCAGACAAGGAATTAAACTACGTATAAGCGTCAGAAGCAAAAAAAAAAAAAGACGAGAGATGTCTTTCGAATGTTTGGAGCTCAAGAATAAAACGGGATTAGAACTGGAGGATTTCAAGTGAGGGTGATTAACATCGCTATGAAAACAGCGCTTGCATATCGACAAAGGTGCTATTGTGCATTTCGATTATTTCGGCTGTCACTTTGAAAATAAAAATTGTAATATTGATAAAATATTCAGTTTTAACTAATGGCGCTAAACACAGCGGCACACGCGATGGATAATCATTACAAAATGAAGTCCTTGAAGAACCCCACAGCCGCCAGCACGTACCTCACATCACGTGGAACCATGTGGTAAGCGCATCGCTGAAACAAGAAAACAGGAATAAGCGGAGTCTTCCATGAAACGCCCGAAACACAAAAGAAAGCAGTACAATATTTTCCTCAAATATTAAATAAAGCCTGGTGAATGTCAGCCGCGTTCTGCAGGGGACTCTCACACCTACTTGCGGTTACACCTCTCCGATAGCTGTTGCTGTCGGTCTATCCTCGCAGCTTTCCTAAACGCACCAGTGCATCTTTTAAGAGCGTTAGCTCTTACTCAGCACGTTTCGAGATTTCGTGGGTCTGCTGCTACACAGAGATCACAGCGGCTAATGCGGCAGCAACTAACTATTCATCACGTTTCGAGATTTCGTAGAATCTGCTACTACCTTGAGAATACAGCGCCGTCTGTGGCAGGAACTAGAAAACAGCACATCTCGCATTAAGACTTGTAGCGCCATCTACAATCGCATTGTAGAAACAACTACCTACCGCGTGCCAATGATGACGTCAAGGTCTAATGGTGGATAGAAGTTGAACCATGGAGAAACATACTTCGTAAAGAACGGACACTCCCGTAGGGCCCTGCGGCCGAGCTACTTCACTGTCGCCAGCGGCCCGAGCGGGTGGGCAGACCGCAAATTTCGTCCTCCACAATTTTAGGTCGTGCTACAGCTCTGTTTCAGTTTTTGTTTCGTTAGCAATGCTTTCGATTCTGGTTTACCTTTGGCTATTAAGTTATTCAACTGCATCGTACAAGTGAACCACAAGAGCTTTATATTTCATTTCTAATCATTCCATACATATAGACGTAATAAACTCTCGGGTCGCAGAGGGTCGCAGACCTTTGCTCGAAATACTACCTAGCTTCTCGAAGTACGCAAGCTGCATTAGCTCATGCAGGCTGGAATAATGCAATCAGAGCTGTTCTTACTTTAATTTTGTGCCGTCATTGAGCCGCCTCTTTCAGTTGCAGACATACAAGGGAGTGTTTTCACACAGAGCATTTTTTTCTTGTTTACAGTTTCAACTGTACAGAAAAAAGGCTGCATCACACACATTTTATCAAATACATCAGAATAGAAAAGTAACAGGATAGATGTTATAGTAAAGCAGGTGGCACCATGTCACAAACAAAAAAATATTGCGCATACGCTCTGCGGGTTTGTTATCTAAAACATCTTTCGTGCGAACAACAGAACCGCAGTTGTCAACAGCTAGACACAAGTAACGTGTTAAAAAGGTACCTATAGCGCGCTCGATTCCTGCACATCACCAGCTTTGAGCGATATTCATAGGTTCATAGGCATTTGAGAAATACAAGCACAATATATTAAATACATCATAGTAACACAACAATCAGCTTGCACTCTTCGTAAAAGGCGATTATTGCGATTTTTCTGTCAAGATGTACACACCACACAAAAAAAAAAATCCACATTCGGGTTACACCCTCTTGTTCTAAAGCATGACAAATATCGACAAATGGCAAACAACAACAACGTAAATCGCCTCTTCGAAAAAGGCTGCAGTTGCCTTCGAGAACCATGAAAAGTACAACTTTCTACAAGCATTGTCCTAGATGTACAGAATTAAGTCCATATCTTTAGTAATTATCGAACCTAGCAAAAAGAAGGAAAGATGAAATGAATGATCCGCGCAATATTGAACATAGTGACGGATATACGTAAGCGAACCCGGTGTTCTATTGGCAGCAATGAGAAACAACGAGACATCAGGCTTTAAATTTGTCCAGCTCTCTGCCAGACACTGATTTCTTGAAGCGAATGCCGTCTAAGTTTCTATTCATGAAGCGTACATGCCAGAAGAGGCGAATTCCGGAGAACATGCTCAAAAACCTTTCACGGCAAAGCAGGAAACAAAAAAGAAAATCGCAAACATTTGCCATTTAGCTCATACAGTGTGCCACAGACGTGGCGTACATGGCATGTTTCAATTACAGAAAGGAATCGAGTCTCCAGTTTCTGTATAAATGCAAAATCTGCTTCAGAAGGAATACTGAAGACAAACCACATATAGTTCATAGGCAACCTTCAAATGCATTTCGCTTAAAAATCTACAGGCTTTTTGCTCGAGTATGGCGATAATTAGCGCTAGCTGATTCGCGAAGTGACAACAAGTTAACGATGAGTCTCGAAGTTGGTTACAGTTTTTTTTTCTTAGGGTTATGCCGACTTCTTCATGGTCTCAGAAATGTGGGAACATATCTCTTTTTGTGGCCGATTCAATTCCGTGTAAATACAGAATAAATGCATACAACAATTTTCCGTAAAGTTTCGAGACTGATTAATTTTCTTCTCTAGAAATGATTCCCCAAAACAAATAATGGATCGTATGTATAGAGCCATCCTTTCGGGATAACCTGAGCTATTTATATTAATTCCTATGAAAAACCGCTTGATGGCACTACGTGTAGAAAAATACGTTGTCACTGGTCGTCCGCGCATTCTAGTGTGAGTGAATGTGGAGAGATCGACGTGCACCTCGAACAGCGTGCAAACATTGAATTATGTGTGGAGCTTGCCAAGACAGCCACACAGCCGAATGAGCTCCTTCGTGACGCTTACAGCAACGACACAATATCGCGGGCGCGTATTTTCAAGTGGTGCAAGAGGTTCGTTTCGGGGAAAACGTCCGTAGAAGACGACACAAAGCCGGGGTGCCATTCAACCTCACGGAATGAAAAAAACGTGCCTCGTTTCAGGGAAATCGTACAGCAAGACGGCATCATAACAGTCCGCATGCTATCAGATGCTCTCGACATTAGTAAGGCAATGTGCCACCACATTTTGAGTGAGAACTTGGGGAAACGAAAGCTGGACGCCACACTTGTGCGGCACTCCCTCACACAGGACAAGAAGGACACGCGGGGATCAGTGAGCGGTGATTTGCTCTCCGAGGCAGAGGAGGCTCCATTCGTCGACAGTATCATTGCTGAAGACGAAACCTGGTGTTTTCAATACAATCCTCAAACAAAGAGGCAGAGCGCCAAAAGGCGCTCCACCAGCTCTCCGGCGTCGAGAAAGGTGCGGCCACAGAAGACCAAAACAAAGACGATGCTGATAGTTTTTTTTTTCGATGGCAGAGGTTTCATACACCACCAGTTTATCCCACAAGGGCTGACGGTGAGTCAGGAGTTTGTGGCGACACTCTCGGCGCACATTTCCGCACAGCCTTCACCTCGGTTATCATCCGGCCCAGCGTAACACGGCCACGCGCTGGACTGCGTTACCGATAACGCGCAGCGCCACCGCTGCGTCACCCGAGTTACGCGTCACCAGCGGCGGCTGCGAAAACAGCTGCTGCCCGGCTGGGAAGAGCGGCTGCTTTCCTTCTGCTACCCGGACGAGCGTAGCGTGGGTATGCTCGTCCGCTGCCGTCGCTGATAAACAGTTGTTCATTCTATACTGGGATTCGTCCTTCGACAGAATGGCATCCCACAAGTTTTATATCCGCGTGCTCCAACACATGCATGATGCACTGCGACGCTGTCGCCCTTACTTATGGGCATCTAGACAATGGAGCCTTCTCAACGATAACGCAAGGGCGCACACTTCTCTCAGCGTCACAAAATTTCTCGCCAAGCACAGCATTATTTTACTTCGCAATCTACCTTACTGGCCTGACCTCTCCCTATGCATTTTTTTTCTTTTTTCCTCATGCGAGGAAAGCTCTAAAACGTCGCTGGATGGGGAACGTGGAAGCCATTCAGAACGCCATGACAGAGGAGCTGAGAGCCCTGCCAAACGAAGCGTTTTCTAACTGTTTTTATGACCTCAAGAAACGTTGGAAGCTCGGTATAGACTTCAAGGGAGACTATTTCTAAGAGGTGCTGCACAAATGATTGGAATGTTAAACGCATTTTTTTAATAGACACTGTCTCGGAACTTTACGAACAAGGTTGTACATTGAGCAATATGATAGATTGTGTAGGGTTTGCATGTTTTGATTCTAATTTTCCGGCACCCCTCCAGGCCGCGAGGATGACCTAGGTAGGGGTAACAATAAGATGCAGCGGAGGATGTAAGGGCGATGAAAATCAATGGGGGATGATTTAATAATACAGAGAATGAAAACGGTTCATCAGTAGCGGCGCCCCATGTAATAGTTAGACAGAGCACTTGAGAAGATGTCAGCAAAGAATGTGTTGGCGTTTATATTCAAGCCGCCTACAAGCAGCGTTGCAACAGACAGTTGTATACGCAAGATGAAGTTCCTAACCAAATAGTGCATGCTTGCCCACGGTCCGTCCAAATGCAAACTTGGACGACGTTGGCTGCAAGTCGGAGAGTACACATGGCGCCCACGTTGTTCCTGAATGTGTTTTATCAGCCAAACGAGAATTGTGTAGAATCCAGTACATTTAGTTCTTTGACGGTGAGAGGATTTCTCGCTGGTTTTCAAGTTTTGACTCTTGTTTTAGTACTTTGACGCTGACAGGATTTCTCGAAGGTTTTAAGTTTTCATGTACATAATTTTTTCCGAGTTTGTTGTTGGTATTATCACACGATGTATTAAAGCAAGAATTTTGATACTGCGATCTGTTTGCCTTGGCCAAGCGTGGGTCTTTGTTGTGAGGATGAGTTGCTTTTCTGTTGGTTTTGCGCTTGTATAATCTTGGAACCTGTTTGCTTTTATCATGAGTGTAGTGATGAATGCATGAATGTATCTTTCGGTGTGTAAGAAGTAGCACCTACTTCATTAATTCTGATTATTGTTTACAATGTCTTAATTCTGTGTGATAGGCTTCTGCGATACGGCTCGGGTGCTTCACAAAATGTAAAGGATTGGGCGAATAAGCCTCAGTTGCAAGTTGGCGCCTGTCCTGTTGTGTTCGTGTGCCTCTTTGGTCCTTGTTGTTTTCGCACCGTCCTGACGGCATCAAAAAATAATGGAATGTTGGATGGAGGATATGAGCGTCCACTTTGAAAAGGGGTGAAGGCAGTAGCCACCATGCACGCCTCTTTTTTTTATATTTCTTTAACGGTGTTATATATCGGTGTTTAGATTCGCCATTTTCTTGAAATACATTTTTAACCGTACACGTCTGTACCGAAGTCACCTCTCTACTTTTGAGCCACCAATCTTCGAATCGCTTTTTGCGAACATCCACCGCTGATTCATTCACGTGGCCATTGTTTTCTGTAAACCCTACGACCTCAGGGAGAGTGACTGTGCATGCGTCGACTTCCAGATGGGTACCATAACATTGGAGTATAAGTTGTTCAATTGTTTCTACATATTTACCACGCGCTTCCATGTGGAATCTTCTATGTTATCTGTTTTTTTTTTGCAGCGGCGCGTTTTGAGACACTCCGATGGAGCTTCAAAGAATAGGGCACTCCTTGAGTTACCACTGAACGATTCCTTCCTGATCTACCGTTTTTAATTTCGATATAGTTCTACTATCTGCTTCTTGTCCGTTGAACGTATCTAGTTATTACCTTTTGCGTTTTTAGGCATCTTTTAAATCTCTTCATTTCTCCGTTCTTTTGTCCTCCATACATACTGGTTAGCATCCAAATCATTTTTTCGCCATCGTGAGTCAACGCTGTTTCTGTATAAGTACTTAAATGCCTTAACTTTCCACCCTTAGTCGTCCAGTCTGATCAGGCGTTCTTCACAGAATATTTTACTCTGAGCTTTCCATGGTTCGATTGATACCCACCTTTTTCTACCCCTGCAACGCCTAATCTGTGGTTTTGCTGTAGACACTTGGTGCTAATCTTCCAACAGCTGATTTATTTCTAATCTCAACTGAACTTCTGCCCATTGTCACAAAAGAGGCGCTTTCCCTAATGTAGGCCCTGGCATCATTATCTTTTCCAACTACCTCTCAGTACTTCAAATTTATCCCCCCCCCCCCCCACCATAATGCCCTGTTTTCCTTATCCCAGCATCTCGTCGCCCTTTAGTCCTAAAAGGCTGTTCGTGCTTTTCCGTGTGCATCTGTTTTTGTTTACCCATACCCCTAGATAACTGTATACAGCCACTCTCCGTATTTCACGGCCTTGTAATATAAGCACCTGATCAGTTGTATCGTTGATGATCATTAAACCTCATTTAGTTACACTAAAACTCACACCTAGAGCGTCTCCTTCGTCTCAACCGCAATTAACTAGAGCTTGCAAACCTTCCTGGCTATCCGCTAATAGCACAATATCGTCCGCATACATTCAACAAGGGAGCCGTTGCTCAAGGACGTTTCTGCGTAATCTGTGTAACGGATTATAACCTATATTAAATTTTCGTAACCTTTTTTTTATACTTACCATATAAAGCATGAACAGCAGTTGTGATATAAGACAACCTTGCCTTAATCATTTGTGTGCCTAGACTCTTGACGTACTTCTCATCCCTTCCCAATCAAATTTATTATATCAGCATATTTTCTGTAAGAAATCAGTTATCTCATTATCGATACCTTCTTCTTTTAGTATGTTCCACGGGAGTTCCATGTTCACATTGTCGCATTCACGAGTATGTCCAGGAATGCTGGCGTCTTTTCCGCCTTAGCTACTTCTATGCAGTGGGTAAGCACGAAGTAGCTATAATCTAAGTACCTACCCCCTCTGAACCCGTTCTGAACTTCTACGAGTCTATTATTACTTTCTACCCATGACTGCATCTTTAGTTTCATCACCTGCATTGCCAGCCTGTATATAACAGATGTTATCGCAACCGGTCGGAAGGATTTTATGTTCATTTTATCTTCTTTCGTTTTATAAATCAAATCCAACTTATTCTGTCGCCAGCTGTGCGGAACTTGCTTATATGTTATGATTTTTTCGCGACAAGCAAGGAAACAACGTTTCCTTGCTTCTTGTACAAAGTTGATTAATCAGCGTGATTAGAATTTCGTCTGTCCCTGCCGATTTGCATTTGGGAACATTTTCTTCCTCCTTTTTCTTGTTAAAATTGGTCGGTTCAGACCTACTTTCTATTATGCGGTGCTGTGTCTCCTTCCTTTGGGAAGACTACCTTACTGTGGCTCCTAAATCACTCAGCTATAGTGGATGTAATGTAGTTTATAGCGTCATCTTCCGGTAAACATATTTTCCCCCCACCACTTGGCTCCGTTTTTGCTTTGTTTGATTTTTTCACCCGGCCAGATTTTAAGGCTAGAGAATTTTTTTCGCCCACCTCTAGCTGTATCGCAAACTTCACCCACCCAGCGATCAGTGGACTGCTTTATTTTACCTTGCACGTGGATTTGCGCTTGCTCTTTCCTTTGTCGAAAAATATTCCCATTTTCCCTATTTCCTCTTGAGAGAACTGCGCCTTCTTTGCTTCTCTGTGTTCCGTTCAAGCCACCCGTCGTTGTTCGATGGCTCCCTTGATTTCCTTTTTCCCGTAGCTTGTGGCTTCCTCTTTTATATTGTTTCATTTCTGTACACTCGAGTATTTCTTACTGATTATAATCCCAATTTTTCAAAGGAGCGTTTCTCTAATACTTCCTCTATCGCGGCTGCTATTAGCGCTAGTTTCTCGCAGTTTAATTTTGCTTTCCCTTTTTGTCTTTTCTACCCTTTTCTTTTGATCAGGCCTCCCATCTGAAGACTAATAGGATGACGATCACTTCCCACACTGCACTCCCCCTCTTCGTGTATTTCCATTCTTGCGAGCTTGCTATAGATTCCCTGCGGCATTAAGCAGTCGTCAACGGTTGTCTGCTTGTTACGGAATTCCTACGTGATTTTTCCCTGACACTAAGTTTATTTAATTATAAAAACAAGGTTGTGCCCCTGACTACAATCTAGCATTAACTTCCCGTAATCTCTTTCTTCATCGAGATCCTCGACGCGGCCATAGATATCGCCGAAGCTAATAGTACCATCACTGTCTACAAACTGTTTTATGTCGTCACTGGCAGACTCAACTGGATCCTTGTTTTCTTGCCTGCATTTGTCCTCTGTCCTTAAATAAACTACCCCTCGCAATAAATGAAGGACGCCAACAGCCAAGGAGCATAGGGGACTTATTTTATTCTTAATATTTGCGGTGTTCATCAAAGGGAGATTAATGAGGTAATTATTTTAAAGACAACTGATTAGAAAGCAGAAAAAAGCAACCACATGCCACCGCTAGGGATTCAAACCCACGACCTCCGAATTTTGTGCTCTCCCAAATGAGCTACGGCGATGGCTGTCCAATCTCGTGCTTCTGGGATATTTATGTGTAGTGTAACCTAACCTCGATAGTGTTCACCTGCGCCACCCTCGACCATAACGGCGGACGCAGTACGTCCTGTTTCACCGCGAGTGCAAAGTAGCAAAGTGTCTTAACGCTGAGGGTGGAAGCCCTGCGAGAACCCTTTTATAAAGTGCAAAGGGGTTGAATATAACGCGGGTTGGTAAGAATTCCTGCTCCTTCAACCCTTTTATGCTACCTATGGCATCAACATTACCATATTCGAGGCCCTCGTTGGCTGTTGAGCAAACAAGAGCAGGGAAAAAAGGAGCTCGTTATGACATACATAACAGAAGCCAACAGTCACAGAAAGCAAGATGCATAGGTAATGTTTCTTTTCTTATTATTATTTGTGGTGTTCATCAACGGGAGATTAATAAGGCAATTGTTTTTAAAGGTACTTGGTTAGAAAGCAGCAGAAAAAATGGAATTCGACGTGGGTAAATAGGCCAATTGCGGATATGTGCGCTAGCATGTGCTGAAATGTCGGCTGGCGCTACGACCTACTTGGTGGTGCCGGGCTACCACATAGTTACCGCCCCAAATTCTTCGTTTAGATACTGTGCAAAATTCATTCGAATCAAGTTCTCCTCCTAACCACTGCATTTTATTTCGCTTATCTCAGTGCTTTTATAGAAGCATTGCTGCCTAATTAGCCCCCCCCCCCCCCCCCCCCCCAGGTTTTCGAGTGGCTACCGCCGGCTTAATCTTGACAAGTAAGCCCCCGTTGTGCAGGTGTGCAGTGGCGCATTCACACAATGCATGTGCTTTGGCAGGTGTTCACGACGGTGGGACTTAGGTCGCTTGGTTTGGATTCCGACCCAGGTTGCTCAACCTGAGCAGCCTCTCACGATTAAATACGCTGTCGCCTGACACTGACACGGTGGGCAGGTCGCCCCCAACCGGTGAGCAGGTGAGCAGCCCACCACAAACCGGCTTCCGACAAACAGAGAGGCATATATTAGAAAGGGCGAGAAAATAACGAAGTTCTCTGCCCGCACCATCGGTTGCCACAACGGGCTGCGCAGACATAGATTATATTGGAACTCAAAAAAATAAACAAGAAAAATCTGTCCCAGCCCGCACTACTAAGTATAACGGGCTTGGGCTAGGACAGATACGTAGACAAACAGAAAAACGCATAACGCCCAAATGCAGGTAAAGGCGGAAGTGCTAGTTCACTAAAAAACAACTGCTTGCCGACGGTGCGATCCGAACCCACGACCTCTCATTTTCGCGTCTGGAGTTCTACCAACTGAGCTACGGCGACGGCTGTGCAGTGGTGTGCTCGCGCTTCCTTCCTGCTGTGGAGTTCGGCGAAGTTGGGCATGGGGAGTGTTCTCTGAAGACCACCGTGAGGGGTGGGTGAGCCCTCTGGGGGAGACATGGCTGCAGGAATGCCGGAAGCAGCGACGACAATAGCGTCCCCACATATTCGTTCCGGTCCTCAGACGACGAAGTGCGGTATCAGTGTGGTCCCCTTCGGTCACGTTGGGGTTGAACAAGTGCCCGAGGTGCCGCACCTTCTACAGAGGTTCCGCGTTCCGGTCATCAGTAC
This sequence comes from Amblyomma americanum, assembly GCF_052857255.1. Taxonomy (NCBI): domain Eukaryota; kingdom Metazoa; phylum Arthropoda; class Arachnida; order Ixodida; family Ixodidae; genus Amblyomma; species Amblyomma americanum. The sequence continues at coordinate 56,148,692 of NC_135505.1, read as the reverse complement.
AAGACCTTTCAACCCCTCCTGGGAAACAGCCTGCATTCCTGTGTCATGCAGGCGCCTTTCGATCAACATGGGCGCGGTCCGGACACACGTGCGCGCCCACCTCGAGGCAGCGTGGACGACAACGTCACCGGGTACTGTTTCCTTTCCCTCGACCGAGCTGCGAGGGAACATCAGGACCGCCCTGCCGCGCGATGTACCATCAGTGCCATCGTTTGATTGGACATCATTCTTCGAACTGTATTCCCCAGGTACGGATCTGAGGAATACAAAGAGTATTTAAGGAGCTGCTGCTTTGGCACCAGAAAGAGCCCCCTTCTTGAAAGATACAAGAGACTCCCGACTGCTGAGAAGCGGTATTTACTGAGAATCACTCTCAATTGGCCTACTTGTACAATATGTAAATAGTCTTTGTAAAAAGTTTTCCAAGTTTTCTTCCTCCGATAGTCCTCGTCTCTTCTCCGGCCCAGTCCCGCTACCTGAATCCCAACAACTGGTTGCAGCGGTGGGATGCTGCTACCTGAATCCCGACAGCAGCCTTCTCCTTTCGGTGGCATCTATGTGTAGTGTAAGCGAATCTTAAGAGTGTTCACCAGCGCTACCCTCATCCATAGCGGCGTACATAGAACGTCCTGTATTACCGCGTGTGCCGTGCATGAACGCGATCGAACGCTGAGGGCGGAAAGCTGTGCGAGAACCCTGGCATGCTGCCTGTGGCATAAGAGGGCATATGGCATTTTTTCAAGTTTTTTAATCAATTATCATTAAAAATATTTACCTTATTTATCTCCCATTGATCAACACCATAACTAATAATAACGAATAAAAAAATAGACATTTCCTGTGCACCTAAGTTTCAGCGGCTTTTGTATTCTCTCATGCATGTCATAACGAGCCCCTTATTTTCCCTTCCCTTGTCTGCTGCACCCATGTCAAAGTCCTTTAACGGCAACTATTCCCGATACCGAGGCGTGTTCTTTGCAAGTTGGTTTTAATCTTTGCAGAATTTGTTCCACGATGTATTATATTACCCACCCCTCCCCGTCTTCTCCTTTTTTTCTTTAGTTGCACCCTCCACTGACATAGCCATCAATAAGCGGTGGACCTTCTACATCGCTGAGATATCTCTCGAACAGAGCATATACCCCTTTTTCATGTCGCCCACAAGGCGCAATCTTGCACTCTCATGCCAGACTTCATGTATGATATACGAGTGTCGCTGCCTCCTGTTTCTACTATAAAAATCCCTATTGTGATTCCTTGCGTATCTGCTTTCGCAACATTGTTATTGTCAGTGATAATTTAAAAGCCACCGTTGCGCAGCACAAATTCACCATATGGTGAACCAACATTTACAAGAAAAATGACGCGAAAATGTAGAGGCAAAATGCATTCCTGCATTAAGGAACGAGCACCATGCTCCATCATGAACTAATCACGCGCACAACCTAGACACATTTCTTATTGTGTAAACAGTTTGTATATATTACTTCTCCCCTACCCTCTCTTGCTGTCCCCTCATCTCTTTCATTTCATTCCTGCATTCTGCCAGCTATCCTTTATTTCCGCTGCCCCAGCTCAGGTGCTTCAGTATCGATGGCAAATGCCGGGGCTAGCAAAAATGTTTTCTTTCCTTTCTATTACTATCTTAATAAAAAAACACCTGCTACTACTTTACAATCGCTCTTTGGCCGCCGCGGTGGCTCAGTGGTTATGGCGCTCGGCTCTTGACCCGAACGACGCGGGTTCGATCCCCGCCGCAGAGGTCGAATATCCATGGAGGCGGAATTCTAGAGGCCCGTGTGCTGTGCGATGTCAGGGCACGTTAAAGAACTCTAGGTGCTTGAAAATTGCGGAGGCCTTCACTACGGCGTTAACCTAAACCAAACGTTCGCTATTTCTAAGTCGATACACGCCACCAATGTTGAAACTGATAATATATATGTTGCACAGCGTACTAATTTTATTCATTGTTTCAGCTGTTTTGCCACCATGAGTTCAAAGCTTGAGCGGAGTCAATATTTACAATTTTTCTGATTCCTTCGTCCCAAGGAATAGGCCAAAAGTGAAACACAGATATTCACCTCCCCGGCTTCCAATATTGTCGTCACGTTCGCGCGGTATCTCTTGAATAGCTCCTGCCGAAAGAAGAAAGCAAGGAAATATTCATCGCACATGTCGAGTTTGCAGCTGTTTTGCATCAAACTTTTTCTGCTCGCAGAGATAAGATCCCCGAAATTATAACCTCTTTCTAATATAGGAGCATCGGTTAAATGCGACGTGCAGTGCTTTTAATTTGCTCCAAGATGAGAAAGAATTTTTTTAATGTTCCAAAAAGACAACTTCTAGTGATATTGATTTCCAAGAAAACAATTTCCTTCCAGAGCAGGTATACAAGTATATTATCTACAAGCGTGTTTTCTACCTTCATTGTTAGCAACGTGTGTGTGTAGAGTGTTGATGGCATTTCGCTTCCTTCTCTTAGATTCCAATAGCGAAAATTCATGTTACAAAACAGACGACAGAAGTAGGACAAAGCTTTTTCGTTGATTGTATTAGCCATGAATAAACCATATGGCCAATGTGTTTGAAGAATAGCACATTGTCACGCTACATGTGGAGTTCGAATGAATTAGCACGAGCTCTGAAAACATTTGTACTGGTGCATTCAGTTTACTGTTTTGCTCATAGGTGGCGCCGTCACCTTATCTCAGCAAGTAGCCTGTCGTTCTGGTCGCACTTTGAGTCTCAGTTTCATAACTGGTTGTACTAGAAAACTGTAGCATGGATTGCTTGACGACGTCATTGTCGTTTTCTCTACGGGAGCCTACGTCCCGTCCAGCTAGCATCTCTAGCTTCCGGCTGCCACTCTCGATTTCTTGTGTTCTGTTGCTTTTTCGAGCTTTTCTCGTCGTCGCGCCATAGCCCGCATAACTGGCGTCGAGCTATCCGTGCCGTCGCAGTTGTTTTCCGCCGCGTCCGGGTTGGCGTCGGTCGCGCGTTCCTGGCAATTGGACAAATCGGAAGAAGACAAGCGGCAAAGCGTCATCGCGGAGAAAACCACCTCTACCCAAGACCGGCGAGAAAGTCATCCTCAGACCTAAGCAGGGGCTGCAACTGAAATTTTCCAGAGTTTCTCATCTCGAAAGCAATACAGGCGGCGACCGGCCACCACCCGGCATGCGGAAAAGAGAGCTTCATCACCAGAATTCCACTTGGATGCAATATAATCATCACGAGCACGCCATCCGACTAGACGGCAAGACAAATCAAGCAAATAAAACAACTCAGCATCAGGGGAGTCAACAACGAGGTCAACACGTACGTTGCGGCGCCGGATGATGTGATCCAGGGAGTCATTCGTGAAATCGAGCCGGGCCTCGAGACCGAAGAACTACAGGCGGAACTTCAGAGTCAGAACGCATGGAGTCAAAATCATCGGGGCGAGAATGCTGGCTAAATTCTCCTCAGCAATGCTCCTCTTCGACGGCAAATTCCTCCCCAAGCAAGTAGTTTTTGCAGGGGCAGAGTACCAATGCTACCCGTACCGAGCACGAAGGCAGGTGTGCCACACATGAATGCAGCCTGGACATAGAACAGACGTGTGCACCACCCCAAGGCGGAGGTATGCAAATCATATGTAACCCGGGACCCTCTGAAAACAATCATTGCGACGAACGAAAATGTGCGCTCTGCGGTGGTGACCACACTACTGGAGACAAGGACTGCGAGATGCGGTGGAAAAAAGCCAAGTACCAAAAGGGGCAACCGAAAGGCAAGACCCCGCCAGGACAACGAACGCAAGACAACGGGGACGGTACTACACGCAGGAGGCGATCGAGAGAAAAAGGGCCAGACGCAACAAGGCAACTGCTCAGCTCATACAAGAACGCAACGCTCTAGAGAAACGCCGACAAGTGCACGAGATCGAGATCAAGATCAGCGATGCGATCGAGATCCAGGTCGACAACTCGCCAAGAAAACAACGGGTTCCAGGAACACAGAGGGGACTTCCCAAGCCTGGCAAGCGAAAACAAGAAGCAAGAATTCAACCAGCCACAGCAGAGACCGCAGAAGAAGGTGAGCTGGCCAATTGGACATAACTGTGAAACCTCTGTGTCACCGTCTAAGACATTGCAACTTGAGTGCAGAATAGTCACTCTAGAAGAAAGACTTGCTCAAAGTGATCGAAGAGCCAAGGAACTCGAGGAGCAAAACACGAATCTTCAGACAGAAATCGAAAGACAAAAAGCGCAATACATGAACGCACTAAAAAACCTCGAACACGCCAGGAAACCCATGTCCATCACGGAAGGCGAACAAGTCGGAACGTACCAACTTAGGACAGAATCCGCAGAAGTGACCGCCGTAAAAGCGGCACAAAACCAACTACAACAAATCAAAGAACTAAATCAGGAGATGGTGAGATCAACTTTAATCGCAATAACGAAACGCCATGCCAAAGTCAGTGAAGACCTAGAGAAATTGGACGGAAAATACAACGACATCAAAGGAAAAGTTCCGACTACAACGAAGAAAACACGCAGCAAACGCCTGAGAGAACCCATGAGCAATAGGCCCATCCTTTCTGATGAACAGGAAGCAAGAATTCAAAATGTCTAACGGCAAACACACAAGGCTAAAGAAGAAAGCAAAATTGAAAGTTTGGCAATGGAATTCTATAGGAATAAAGAAAAATCAAACTCAATACTGCTCAAAGAACCAATAAATACAGCCGGACATCACTGCCATCGAAGAATACGGCGCCAGGCCAAAACAAGCCAAACAGGATACGAGATGTATGATGGAGAAGGTACAGGCAAGGCCGTCACCTTAGTACATAAATCAATTACGACAATCTGCAAAACCAACATAACGGATACGGACGTACCCCACACGGTTCTAGAAATTGTATCCCAAAAACCAGTGGATTACAGCGCTTTCATCACAAGCGTGCACAGCCCCCCAAAACAAAAGAGCCCCAGAATAAACGACGTGATCGAAAAAGCCAGCGATATGGCAGGGCAGGATCCACTGTTGATCCTAAGAGACTTTAATGCGGCAAAACCCAGTTGGGGGTACCAAACACTCGATGCCAAAGGTAAAAGCATGGCAGAAAGCGCAGAGAAATACTGCATGGACCTAGTAGCTAACTACCCCATAGCTACGCCGAGGATAGGAAACTGCGTCTGCAGAGACACCACGCCTGACCTAGCCTTCCCAAAAAACGAGTGTATCTAATGTGAAAGTACAATGGAAACCTTAGGGAGCGACCACTACATCATTAGCTTAGAAACAGTCGCAGGAGAAATGAAGAGATGCCTAGGTACTGCCAAAATCACAGACCATGAAGCCTCCAGAAACCACAGCGACGAAACAACAAAGCCGATAACCAACATAGAAGGGCGGTGCACGGAGCTTATGCAGCCAGACAAAAATTCACGAAGATAATAACTCGCACGGAAAAAACCCAACGTAGACAGCCACCTTCTTCACCTATGGGAAGCACGAAGAAGCCTTATCAGGAGATGGAGGCAGCAAAAATACAACAGGAAACTCAAGCGGAAGATCGCCGAATTAGCCATGAAGACATCAGAGCACGCAGGCAACATCGCCTCGCAAAACTGGCAACAGTTTACGGAAACACTTAGAGAAAGACTAAGCATGGCCCGAACATGGAATATACTAAGAGCCTTGAGAGACCCAACAAAAACCAAAACGGAAAGCGGCAAGTCCATGTAACCACTAATACACACTTTCCTCGGAGCGGAAGACAACTAAGACCGACACTGAGGAAGAAATGCTACGGCACAACCACGCAACCAAAACAAGACCAAGAATACACAGGAGACGACAACCCCGAGATGGCTGAAGCCAATCACCAAGGAGGAGGTAAGGGCATCCATAAGGGAAGCCAAAAAGAATGCGGCAGCCGGAAAGGACAGAATAAATAACGCTACCACGGCCATCGCCGAACTTACGAAGTACCTAAACGAAATATGGGGAAAAGGAATTCTGCCGGCGGAATAGAAACATACAAAGGTAATTATAATATCCAAGCCGGGCAAAAGACTCCAAATCGAAAACCTCAGACGAATCTCCCTAACCTCCTGCCTAGGGAGGAAATACGAGAGAGTGGTCTATGAAAGGATCACAAACTACATGGTGGACAAGGGATATTACCCTGATGCCTTGTTTGGCTTCAGAAGAGGAGTGACCGCGCAAGACGCACTTTTACAATTTAAGGAGGAAGTCCTCACTGAAATACCAAGAAGTGGAGTACACACAGTACTAGCGCTCGAAATAAATGGAGCCTTCGATAACGTGGGACATGCGGTCATCATGGAAGGTCTCAATTACATAAACTGAGAAAATAGAGCCTTCCGATATGTCAAAGCCTTCTTGGCGGAACGAGCGGCTACGATAGACATCGGAAACTAAAGACCTGAGAGCTTCACAGTGCCAAAAAAGGGCGCCCCGCAAGGCTCAGTAATATCACCGCTCCATTCAACGTAGCGATGATAGGACTCACGAAAGTGCTCGACGCAATAGAAAAGATCAGCTACGCAAAGTATGCAGCTGGCATAACAATACAAACAACCACAGGCGCCCTAGCAGCAAAAGAAGAGCACCTCCAAAGAGCGATCGATCAAACTGAACAATATGTCAGAGCCTGAGGACTATCGTGCTCAGCAGAAAAATCAGAATACGTAACAATCAAAAACGTGCACGGAAATAAGTCTCCCAAATCACCCTAAAACTCGAAAACGAGACAATACCTGAGAAAACGAAAGTCACAGTGCTTGGAATGTGGCTGCAGAGCACAGGTTGACGTAGCCAAACCATTGCATCTCTTAAGAAAACGACAGATCAAGTCGCCAGAATCATGCGAAGATTCAGTAGTAAAAAGAAGGGGATGAGAGAACAAGACACCCTAAAACTGATAGACAGTCTCGTCACGAGCAGGGTAACGTGCACTCACCCCTACCACCAACTAAACCAGCAAGAGACTCTACAAATCGACACCATACTACGCAAAGCCTATAAAACACCGCCTAAACGTCCAATGTCAACACCAACCGAAAGGCTTATGGTACTAGGAGTATCGAACACCTTCGACGGACTGCGGGAAGCGCAAAGTAGGGCGCAACTAGACACTCAGTCAAACCAGAACGGGAACACCTGTAACGGAGAAATTAGGGCTACCCCTGCACACACAAAAAGACAAGAAACCATATAATAATGAAGACAGAAACAAAATTCGGGTAAGACCGATACCCAGACAAATGGGCCCCAATATGCACCATGAAAGCCGACAAGCCAGAGACCGAGCACTCAGCAGGGAATTCAACGGCAATCCCAGCGTAGTCTACCCGGACGTAGCAAACTACCGATACCGATGCAAAACGATCGCCGTCGTAAGGAGGTAAAGAAATAACCAGCGAACGAGAAACAGCCCAAGCATTGAGGTAGCTGAAGAGCACGCCATTGCAGTGGCAATGTTGCACGGCGACGCAACAGGAGAAAACCTCATAATATTGACGGACCCCAAACAAGCATGCAGAAACTACAATCTACACAAGAGGCAGGATCGGCAGCATCACCTATCATATTCTACACACGAGGAGAAGACACATAAACCCTGAGCATAATATAGTATGGGTTCCGGGACATGAGGGGATGAGGGACAACGTGGCAGCGGCATCCTGGACCAAGGATCGACAACGGCGTCCAGTGAACCGTCAGGGCCAAGAAAACTTTAAATTTGTCGTGAATAAAGTTTTTTCATTCATCTATCTACCAGAGCCTAACACGAAGGGACATTTTCTCTGAATCCATTTGCGTCGGAGGTGTCGGTTGACTCCCAATGTGCAATGGATCTTCCTTGAATGTCCTGCAGACATTTAGGAGGTCCGCAGTACGTACAAAGTCTGTTGCGCACATCGTGATGGACCTGCTGATTTTTCAGACTCTATTATTAGTTTCAAACATCTTTTACGTGCAAGGCAAGACAAGTTGTGAAATTAATTTTTCCACTAAAGGCAAAAATACCACATTTTTCGCATTTTGCCAGATTATTGTGTCCCTACTCCAAAAACATAGTGTGACCACGTTAATACCCATACAGTTCCCAAGTAGTCGCTGGCAAACTGGCTATGGAGATGAGACGCATTGAAGGCTAAGCCCGCCCGAGTAATAAGCTCTAAAAACTCGACAGAAATGCTTCCGAAGCTCATGGAGTTTCAGATCCCCACTTTGGTTCTCGATTCCTTACAGGGCGGCTTGTACAAAATAAAGGCGCTTAATCCTTTCTAGAAATAAGTTCAAAATGCTAACTTACAGGCCTCGAAAGCGTTTCTGATCAGGGTCTTTTATGTTAGTTTGTAATTTCAGCGTCAGGTTGTAAAAAAGCAAGGCCTTTGTTTGCAGGCCAAATGATCTCTACTGCTCCAAGTACCAAGTATCGACTCTTTTTTTTTAACTGACACTCCGTCAAGGCTGTTTACAGAACATACCGGACTGAGTGTTTCCCCAGTGTAGAGCAGTGTTCTGAGGCACTGCATGTACGTCTGCCGAAACTCTTTGACGGTCTGAAAAAAAAACACAAAAAGAAAATATTGCTTCTGTTGCAGCAAGAAAGTCGTATCTGGAGTACTCTCGGGCAAGTACGAAACCAAAACAGATCACGAATAACTCTCTTCTGAGGTCACAACGACTGTAGCATCAACACTTTTTGCAAGCGTTGCAGCAGACCGCCCATCTGATTCTTCCGCATACATTGAGAATTGTTTCCTACATGTCTTAGCATTTATGCTTTTTTTTCATTTTCTTTCACACAAGTAACCTATTGTTATCGAGCGCACTGTTCCCGAAGCACCATCACAAATCGCGCAAAATTGCCACGTTCGCGCGTATTTGTGACAGTAGACGGCTGTGTTGCCAGTTTGTTGGCATAAAGAAGAAAATATAAGGTGGACAAATTTATACACAAGGAGGTCCCGTAGTCAGTGGCTGCACTGGGACCTCCTACATCATTAAGTAAAACAGTAGTGACTAATAAAACACAGCAAAATGCAATAAAAACTCACTGAATATTTATGCACTTCTCGCCATCGGCAGCGGTACAGATAATAATGAAAGGGTGTGTGCAAGAGAATATGGGCTTATATAAGTAGTATATAGCTAAAGAACTTATACAATACAAAAAGAAACAAGAGGAGAGAAGAAAGAATTCGGTACCGGTATGTAACTTGTGTGCCACACAAATATTACGTCGGAGTTCGAAAACTTTCTAATGTGTTTTCGAAATTTATAATCAAGTCCCTGCTTTCAGGAAGATAAAAAGTACCATACTACGAACTGCTGCAAGAACAGCACTAACGAATACGCGTGATGCAAAAAGTTGCAAAATACGAAATACTAAAAGGCTTTATATCGCAGAAGCTGCTCAGAAATGCTAGCGCAGTTAACTTGTTTTAAAGTACTGATAGATAACCGGGGGCAGAGAGCGGAGAAAAACAAATGCACCTATTTCGTCCATACTCGCATTCTGAAGATCAGCGGCAGCTAAGTCGAGTGCCCATCTCACATGAAACGTGGTACTACTGAACACTTGTGGCAGTGAGAGAGACACAACCAAGCCCGTTGAGGTCCCATGGTCTAACCCTGCCTGAAAAATTGCGGCTTAAAGAAATAAGGCGGGAAATCTGATGCGAAAAACGCATTACCGTATGTCTGTCAGATCATGGGATTGAATTTTAATGGACAGGAAACACAGTCGGGGCCAGTAAAGAGCTCAGAGCTATGATAACTTAGAAAATAAGCGGGTATAGGGTTGCCTTTGCTGGCGCAGGAGATGGCTGATTTTAAGGTAAGTGGGAGTGCTAAAACCTCAGTACTGTAGCAGACGCTGCTTGGTTTACGCCAACGGTGATGGTTCATGCATGCTCGAGGTACAAGTCATCATTCTCACCCCGCTGTCATTGCTTTCTTAAAGTTTCTATGCAACCAGAAGAGAGCTACGAAAAACTTCGACGATGCTTAACCAATCCTTAGATATCCTTAGATATCATTAGAAATCTCTCCTGCACCAGTACTTCTCTGCCACTTAGGTTTTGCCTACATTCCCACGTATGCGGAATAGATGATTATATACCTCACTTTACCTGCCTATCGTGGCCGGCTGCTTACGACCAGACAGACAAGTTGCACCGCCACGGTTGTCAGGTCGTGATGATGTCATAAGGTTACATAACCTCAGGTGGCTCACAATCCAATGGCCAGTTTGCGACCTGCCACTGTTGGCAGGTTGTGACGACGTCACAAGGTCGCGTCAACTCTCTCGACTATTCAGCGAACTTCCTTGCATCAGATGACGGATTTCGCTTGTGATGTGAGCTCTCATGCTGTCGCATTAGTACTACAGAGCGATGAGTGTCAGTGTGGACACGCTGTACTGGACGATGAAAATGTATCGAACCTCCATCTGCTGGGCAGCATACGGGCGGCTTTTCGCACTCGAGGCCAAGGCACATTGAAGCGAATCACAGTAAGTGAATCTTGCTAAAGCACATTGTGTGCAGTTGTTAATTACACATTCATGTTTCTCATGAATAATATCAGGTAATCCGTCTAAAAGTAAATAACGCTTCGGCAGAAAAAATATTTTATCACTTGCTTTTGTATTGCGTCCACTGACAATACGCAATCTGTAACATACAAGTTCCCTGTAATGAACACAAATCCTAGTAATACTGAAAGTTGTTAATTTCCGCCTTCCTCAAAATTTTAAGCTGTTCATGTCTGGGACAGATTTCTTGAACGTTTAGTGCTAGCTTCTTTTATCTCATAGCGGAGTTGAACTTTTCCAGGAAACTGAAGCGCATCATTTTGACATAGCTAAGCATTTAAGATTTCCACTCGTACTCACTGCGTTGGAGTAGCTCCCGTAGGCAAAACAAGCACGGAACATGATGCACAGGCGCTTCAGCTCCTGCGCATGTAAAATCAGGTCTGGCATATGAGAACAGAACTGGGCCTGATTGAGTCAGGCCTGAATTTATGAAGCAACAATTTAAGCACACCTCTATGACGTTGCTCACAACCTCTAAAAATAACTGCGACAGTCTGACGGTCCTAATTGACGGCGATAAATTCGCGTTTTCTAATAAGATACACAGTAACAAATTAAAAATAATTTAGACATTCCAAAATATTTACACGCAGCGACCAAGACGGCTTTTTTTTACATGTCCTGTAAATTTAAACCTTTATTTTTTTTTACTTCTACACATCAACAGGTAAATTTTCGTCCAATCATAAAATGTAAGTACGGTTTGTTTATTTAATCACTCAATGTCGGCAAGAACTTTGCCTCCATCTCATTATGATTAAACAGCAACCACATTTTGCCAACTGACGACCTAAAAACTGATTTTCGCTAAGCAATAATACCACGCGAAAACGTACTGGCATCAATAACACGTTCTCAGAGAGCTTGAGCAATCAACACCCTCATTCGCGGGCATCGCAGAAAACTCAGGACATGGCTTCCGTGCTGGCCAGCATGTGGCGCCATAAATGCAGCATTTTATTCATTAGTTCATTTTTTAATTTGCATTCTATTATATGGCCTTGCGAAAACATGGAAGATTAATGAAAATGGCGGTGTCTTTAAAAATACACAAACATGCGATCATCGCGTAAGCGTCACCGGCTTCCACGCTCTGCGACGTGTCGCCACCCCAGAGAAGAGATTTCTTTAAAAAGACATTGCACAAAGTTCTGCCCGTACTACGACAGCCTGAGTTTGCCGGGGCAAAAAAAAACCGCAATAGAGGCGTTCTTATTTGAGCGTCATAAAGCCTGGCACACAGCTCATTTACACAAGTGCATTCTCCTGTTAAATTAGACAGCCCCGCTGGCTTGCGCTGTTGCAGCTAGCAGCGAGCGCACGCAGTCAGATCTACCAGAAGGCGTAGCGCATCTGGTCGTTTTCGCTTTTGCTTTTCTCTCCATACAAAAGCGGTCAGTGCGGTCGTGAATTTGTGCTGCCAAATCGTGCTCACTAAAAAAAAAAAAGAAATGTCATTACTACGTTTAATTCATTACACATTGTGGGCTGTAAAAACCCTGGAAATAACGTAAAGTTGACTGCGTGTCTATGTAACCCTTCTCAACGACCAGACAATTTTTTTTATTTGTTATTGTGATTTCAGCGCATCTGCACGTCACTTGTGTAGCAGGAGACTACTTGTACTCAGTGGGAAATCTCTTGGGTAGCTGCTGCGGGAACGGGCCGGGGCCGAGCCTCTTGCCAAACTTTGGGGGCTGGACCCGTGCTCTGTAGAGTGAAAAAGTAGCGGACCAGGGCCTGATCCGGGCTCTCGATTTGAGTCATGGGCTTGGGCCTCAGAATGCCCCATTTGCTCTTCTCTACTGCAGATCGCGCATGACCTATTATCGCGTGCGACAACTGAACACTGAAATGCTCCATTTGTAATTATCTCGCGAATACCGGAGACATGACACGACAGAATTTTCCATTACGCCTGGCCCAGAACCCGCCACCCGCGAAACACTGCTCCCATGAGAACGCTGCTGTCAATGCCGACACTTTGCCCCATGGCAAAGCACACTCGCCTTTAGTATGGCGGGGCTCACATCAAGCCGGATGATGTCATCCTTGCATGAGTACATAAGTTCCGTAGACAGTCGCATTGCTTTCGCCTGGTCCAAAGGATCTGGAAAGTGTTGCTCTTTGAAACAGTTCTCCAAACATCTGTACAGGTCAAAACATTGCATGTAACATGAAGTCGAACGGATAAAGCAGTGCCATGAAATTTTAACCTTGGGTCTACAGAAGATTCAAGAAAATTGCTTGCTCCTTACATTCTATCTAAAACGACGCTTGTTTAGTGATGGGTGAGCTTATTTTATGCGGAACCTAAGCTTCTGCAGCGGCCTTTTTTCTTTCCGAAGTGGACCTTGAGTGGAACTGATTCCTCTCAAGTCTAGTTGCTCCCTGTTCGTTCTTTCCGCACAACCACATAACACTGGTTAGGCGAAACCCAGTTCCAGAAAATCCCTGAAGTAGTCGAGGTGAAACTGCCACTGCGGCCCGGAGGGTAAAAAAAGTGAGAAGTTCTACGGAGACGCTTGATTTCACACCAGCTAATTTCCTTTCATTTTCACCTTTTTCGTGTCCCCTCCTTCCGGCTTTATCTCCCAAATTTCTGTTTCCCCTGACAGTAGCGTAGCCGTGGTATCTAAACGCCGGCTAACGTCTCCACTTTCATTAAAGCATTTCCCTCGTTCTCTACACCAGCCCTTGGCACCTGGCACGCAACAATCTGAAGACCCGTTAAATTCAAACGTCTCCACAGCAGCGCCACTTGAGCAAAGGATTATGCACACTGGTTTTTCTCGCACGTTTTCTCGAGTCACTAATCTTTTTTTGAGTTTAGAGAATGGTGTTGCGGTAAAGCGACCTCTGGGCTCGACGAAAGCGTAGTCTGGGTCTTTGTACTTTTTTAAGACAAAAATTTGCGACAACGTGCCAGCAGAACAGCGGTAACACAAAACCTAAGCTTTGCCGAAACTAAGAAAAGCGCCGATCATGTAGAAACGAATGCATTGATGGCTCCCAAAACAGGACAGACGTGATTTCATCTGCACCCATGTACTTTTCCAGTAGTCTCCCTTTTTTGAGAAGCACCCACTGCGCCGCTGCTTCCACTATTCCCTTCTACAGCAGCTACTCACGTACACGCGATTGATGTTACATCCGTCGACGGTCGCCTGCCTGGTGGTTAAATGCAAATTCAGTGCTGCCTTTTTTGCATTTTTATGGCTTTTTTTTTCGTCACACTACTACCAGACAGAGCGAAGGGGGAAAGGGGGGGGGGGGGGGGGGGGGGGGGCTTATGAAATCTGTAGGATATTCTTCGCAGTCCGCGCTGGTGGGAACCACGTGCTCTTCTGCAGGGTATGTTGCTGGGCTAGCTGGTAGTGTCGAACATCATGAAATTGCAGCGCTTGCAGACAAGGTCACATAGAGAACACACACATGCAATTATGCAATTGTATGTGTGTGTTCTCGCTGCGTCCTTGTCTGCCAGCGCTGTGATTCCATGACGTGCTCTTCGCCTGGCTGGGCGAGCTTAAGGCACATCATTATTCCCTACGCAGGAGTATTGTGGCAAGCGTTTTTTATGACACCTAGTGTCATTGCATCATTACATAATATGACGGTAGCACCACTATCGTTCGTATTAAGCGAGCGTTCATTATAACTGCGTCCGTTATAAGTAGGTTCGACTGTACGCTGGTAATTAGGGCTTCAGGGGTGAAGCAATTTTGAAGCCCGATATCTGTAATTAATTACAAGATTTTAACCGCGTCTGTGACCTTTGTAGTTGGCGAGGTTCTTAGCCGTACTGAACGTTTTAGACAAGCTCGTTTTGTTTTCATTGCAAAAAAGTTAAGCTGGTTGATTTTATATGATGTATCCGTATTATTATAGCTTGGCAACAAATATCTACTGTACTATACTCACTGCTACTGCCACGACTATGATCTTTGGGTTCTCTTGCTATCCCTCTTTCCCCAGTGAGAATTACACACCAGCAAATGTTACAAGTTCTGTTAACAGGGGATATTTTATATACTTCGCATACTGCACTGCGAGCATAGGCAATTGTCCTGTCTCTAATCCGAATGTCACAGAAAAAAACTCTTTTATCCGAATTTATTTTGCAAGCTCACTTCAATCGGCCAGCTGCTCACTTCTAAGAGTGAGCGTTGTATCATGCCTGGAATTTTAAAAAAGTGTATCTCAACATTATTCCTGCCACCCTGAAAGATTCTGAGCGGCCAGAATTCTTGCCTTCGCAAGGAGACACAAATTAGGTCGGTACCGCTCTCGTCAGTCCGAGACTCGCAGCGGCGCCTTTTGCCATTGTTCAACTTGTTTATATTATTCAAGAGGCTCACTGCAGCTGTTTAGAGGGGGAAGACGTTATGAAGTACATTACATCAGTTATACCTGAGCCATTTCAGAGCGAAAACAGAGTAATCTACCTCAATGGACACACTGTACAGAACAGCGTAACGTAAAGAAGTTTAGAAATTAAAATTCATAGCTGGAAGAATGCTGAGGCAAATATTTCAAACACACACCCATAGAGAAAGGCTAAATTCCTCTCAAGGTAATTCTTGAACTTGGCCCAAGCAGCAAGAAAACGTTGTTAAAAGCATTCGTGACCGTCATATCAAATGAACGAATTCCGGACCGCTGACGACAGAGTAGATTGCATTAAATCTATAAAACAACAAGGGAGAGTACCAACATAAAATCCTTCAAACCGATTACGATAACTTTCGTTACATAACGGCTGACAAGCAATTAAAGAATTTAAACGTGCATACATGCATAGAAGCTAATATGTTTCTGTAAGAACTTCAGAATGGGTTCATAAGCAGTAGGAGCTTACATACTAGCCTGCTGGTGCTTAAAACAAGTATATATATATATATATATATATATATATATATATATATATATATATATATATATATATATATATATATATATATATATATATATACACTACTGAGGACACTTTTGACTGCTTCCGTGCTTTGAACGTGAAATTACGGTGTCAGGTCTAAGCATGTCGTTGTCGAGATTATGAAGCTAAAAAGACGCATTTGTGTGCAGTACCGCCCTATCCCTTACCCGACGTTCAGTAGTTGTCATCATCAGCCGAGTGAAGTGCACACGAAAGTGCATGGCTGAGCTAACTTTTCATAACTGTCCTAACAGCACTGCCTCTACGACAGGCATGGCCGTTATTATTCCCACATGATCCTTTAAAATAACCATTTGGCGCCTCCCCCCTTACACTGTCATTTTTCCGTTATGAGGTGCGTTACTTGAACAAAACTACGTTTTTATAAACCCCGCGTCACATGTATTAGAACTAGGTACTGCTTAAACTGAGACTTTGCCTTTCGGCTGCTCTGTGAAACAAATATATTGAATATAACGCACTTAGCTTCCCTCCGCACCACCGAAAATACTCTTCTTCGGGGGGAGCGCTCTCCGAGAGTCCTAAGATGAACAGTAACACAAAGACGCAGGCCATTACAGAAGCTACAGTTTTATGCTGAGGCACCAAATTTACGCGGTGTTGGGACGGTGCACCCGCTGTTGTCTTCCTCAGATAGACGGGAGGCGCAATGCGATCTAATGCAAGTAAAATGCTCACGCGTTGGACCTTATGCTTGAAGCTAACACCTTTGTGTGACTGAGCCAGGGCTTGTATAGCGGGATAGAACCTTCCTTGATGACGCCGCCTCAAAATCACTCCGTCAATGCCATTGTGATGATAAATTCGCATATGTGGCCACATACTGCGTGGGCGAGAGTGTTAGCGCCACAAAAAGAGCAAACACGCGCCCCAGATGACTAAACAGATCGATCGAGCGCTGGCCTGCAACATATTTACAGTTTCATCTCAAATAATATTTACCCAGAATACTTTCTCTCAGGCAAGGCTCGGCGGAAACCTTCCAACAGTTTGGAATGAAACACCCGTGGCACAGTGCAGCTTCGAGTTTAACAGTGAATGGGTTCACTTCCTTGCTCTCGTCTGGCGCCAGACGTGGGCGTGCTACCGATCAGGCCTCGAGGCTGAAAAGAATTCATTGACTATCAGAGCGCAGAGCATGCGTTAACATTAGAGTTACCCCCGCCCTCCCCAAGACTGAGCGGCGTTGTATTAAAACCGTGCTAGCGGATGACGTGACCCAGTTCATCAATCAGTGTATAACACGAGGTACCCGATCCAAAATATTCCCTTTCGCCACTCAGTCCACCACTCGGCTCTGATTGCCAAAGGCGGATTTCCTCTCCCCACCCATCGCCTGCCACACACTTCTTTCTCCAACTCCCTCCCTCACCTTTCCTGAAAGTGGAGAAGAGGGCTTTTATATACCGAGACCATACGTCAACGGCAGACACTTTTCACAATAAATGATGTTCTAACGCTAATGCGTTGACAATAGTACGACCCAGGTTTCAGTCACTGTTTTAAGTCAGTGAGCAGAGGCTGCAGATCGGCACGGTATGATAGTTACCCAATAGATGGGTGATGTGAGCAACGAGCACTAGCCACCGTGCTGGGTGTAAAGCACCAGATTCAGCACCAAGAAATAGGGCACGAGAGGGACAGGTGCTAATTGTGTGTGTAATGAACGGGTGGGCGCACATACCTAACAGTGGGGGTTATCACAGTGCCTGACTATTTTGGGGTTCTAGAGTTTACAGGGTATGTGTAGTCAGTGCTTGTCAGACGTCAAGAGTAAGGAACGGAGCAGAGTGGGACAGAGAAGAAAAGAGAGTTAATGACATCCTATTCGAATCAAGAAGAAATGATCGCAGGCCGGGCATGTAATACGGAAATCAAGACAACCGACGGTCGCTGAGGGTAACACGCTGGCCTCCAAGAGATAGCAAGCGTAGAAAGTTATGTGGGTAAAAAAGATTATTTGCAAGGATAAGGTTGCCTGACGTGGCACAAGACTGGTCAATTGGAGCTATATAAGAGCGGCCCTTGCGCTACAGTGGGCACAGTAAGGATGATGATGATGTATAATGAGGTTAGATTAGCGATGAGAGAGAAGAAGGAAGGAGGTGGCGGGAGTGGCATAGTTCTTTGAGTCTCTCTTCTGTGCTTGCGGTGCATGGGAAATATGGGCGACATGCATGTCGCGGATGCACAATGCGCCCAAGTCTTTTTGTAGCCAAAGGCCAGAAATCGCATTCTATTGCACAAGGCGGATTTAGGGTTTCTTGACGGCGGAACTTATCTCTGATCTTTGAAGGCAACGGTTTGGTCCAAGACCCTTTTCCCAAGCATCTCACCCTAGAAGAACCGAGCATCAGGCCCGTGGAAATCTTGCACTCATTAAAAACCGATGGGTACCCGGCGGCACTGAGGATCTAACCCAGCACCTTCCGAATGCGGATGCTCTACCACAAGGCAAGCCACGCTTCGATGTTCCACATAGAAAGAATGAGTCCCCACTTTCCAGGTGTCAGGCTATTTCACGCTCTATACCATCAATGTGTAGATATGTAGCAGTTCGGTCTATATCCAAGGCTGTAAGCAAATACACTCATCTGCTCTCCCGGGCGCAATGCAGAAGTCCAAAAGGCAAATGGCTTCCTTCCAACTGAGTTTAGTCCATGCATTTCGGCTGGTGTCTTCATGCATGTCGAACAGGCAGCTGCCCCTTACAAGCTATATTTACAAGTATAGCTGTGCAGTAGGCTTTCCTCGGAGTAAATGGTGACAAAGATTTTGTGGCCCGATTTCATGAAGACAGAAGGGAGTGACGATACACTCTACTTGAAACTAAATCTCACTAGCAGCAAGGAGGCATCCGAGCACAACCGAGCATACAGAATAAAGGAAAACGCACACGCGTCTATGCAGTCCAGGAACGTCATCTATCAAAATCATTAACTAATGCCGCACTGATGCGCTCCCCTCGTTCTTTGCTGATCAAATGCTCCTCCACAATCTCGGAACTGTTGCAATACCTGCTCAAAGTACTCTGGAAGCCAAGATCAGGCATCGCGGCACCTGTGACATTGCAGAGGCACGCTACGCACCCAATAAATAAGCGGGAATATAGTCGTCTTTCTGATGAAAACGAAAATGGGCTTCCTTCATATCACTAATTCTGTCTTCAATTCGCGCTTTATTAACTTCGTTAGTATGAGCAACCTACACCGAAGATTCCACTGAGGGATGAGTGTTGTCACCATCGCCATCAGAGTCGGCTTCGCAAAAGTAAACTCTGAGAATATTATTTAGGCAGGCCAGAGATCGGTGTGCAGACAACGTATTATTCGCCTTGTCAGAGTCTTTCAGCAGTTTCTCTGGCTAAGAAAGCACGCCGTAACGCTATAGAGACAATTCCTATGTTGCTCAAAGCCACCGCGTTTCCGTCGCTAGCGACTGCTGAGAGGAGGAGGAAACAGCTGAACACTTGTTACTGTTCTGTAAAGGGCCGATTTATACAAAGCATTGGGGTTGAACGACAGTGAAGGGAAAGTAGAGTTTAAGGGGGTAGAGTAACCAAGCGAAGGTTTTCTGATTGGTGGCTAAAATCAAGCCGAGTAAAATTTCACAAGTCATGGCTAGGTGGCTTGAGCCACCACCCGATTTAAGCAGGTAAGCCTTATCCGTTCATCCCTCCATCCATCCATTCAGCCAGCCATCCAGCCATCCATCGGAAACGTGAAAGGATTCTTGCGATGTCGCGACCTACGCAGAAGCTCCACGGCTGTAAAGAATTTTGGCGGTAAAATTCGACGTATATTATCGTTTTTTTGTTTTTGTTTCTTTTCGGGATGGGGGGGCGGGTCTTTCGGTAATTGAGTTGCGTGCGTGTGACCATTCCGTCCTGTTGTCATAAGTGCCAGGACGCCGTTCCGGCTACTGAGCCGAGACAGAGGTCTCGTCGTTTGCCGCCCCTACTGTGTGTACATTATTCTAAATATAGTGTTTACAGTGTAATTTGCTGCCTCTCTCAAATACGTCTTGCCAACCATCCTTCAAAAACTATTGTTCTATTTCTATGACTAGCATGTGTTCCCAATCATGAAAAAAACTGCTCACTCTAGCTCTGCTAGACTTTTGTGACCCTTTAAATTGCGCCGTCCAAGCTTGTGCGATATTTTACGCATTCCTATGAAGTCAAGAGCTCGTCTTTTGTGGCACGCACTTGAACCAGGATCTCTAAAAAAGCATGCTATAAAATCGCTTATAACAGTGGACGCACGTGATCCTGGCCCGCTGTCAGCACTTAGCCCATGCTAACTTTTTACTCGTCCTGTCTTTCTTTTTTTTTTTTGAAATCTCAGGCTACCCAGAAGGTATTTCCTTGGACCATCCCTTTTCCTGACATTCAACAATGACCTTCCCTTCAGTGTTTCATTTAACTAGTCTTCGTTGATGACAATGTGGTATGCCATCCTATAATTAATATCAGCATTCTACCCTACACAGCGACTATCTGCATTCTGGAAAATGGCCTATTTGCCAACTTTGTTAGGAATGCACTAATATTTTTTTCCACGTCCAACACGATGCCAGGGTGAGCGCATAGCATGAAGTTATTTCATATTTAGTGTCACCTTGACAATGCCTTCACGACATTGGTGACGTGACATTGCTGATGACAATGCCTTCCTACGTCACTCAGCAGATGAGCTGCAAAGCGTGATTAATGACTTAGACAGGCAGTGTAGAACGGTCCATCTTAAAATTAACATTCAGAAAACAAAGTAATGCTGAATAGTCTCGCAATGGAACAACAGTTCACAAGTGTTAGCGAGGTGCTGGAAGTGGTAAGGAAATACGTCCACTTAGGGCAGGTACGGGCTGCTGATCAAGATATTCTGAGGGAAATAACTAGAACAATAAGATTGTGGTCGACCGCATAATGCAGGTTTCCTTTTAGAATGAATGGCAATTTACAAATAATCCTCACGAGAAAAGTATACGGTACCTGTATCTTACCGGTACTCAACTATGGGGCAGAAAAGCGAAAAGGGTTCAGCTTAAATTAAAGACAACGCAGCGAGCCATGGAACGAAACATGATAGGTGTAACGTTAAGAGACCGGAAGCGGACAGAGTGGGTGAGCGAACAAACGCGAGTTAATGAGTTCCTACCCGAAATCAGTAAGTAGAAACCCGCTTTGCGAGGTCATGTAATGCGAAAGCAAGATAATTGTTGCTCCTTAAGGGCAATTTCTCCTCCCACTCACCAATTTCCCTGAAGAGAAAAACTGTACAAAAGCTGTATCTTACCGGTACTCACCTACGGGGCAGAAACGTGGAGGATAACGAAAAGAGTTCAGCTTTAGTTAAGAACAACGCAGCGAGCCATGGAAAGAAAAATGATAGGTGTAACCTTAAGAGACCGGAAGCGGGTAGAATGGGTGAGGGAACAAACGCCGGTTAGTGACATCCTAGTCGAAATCAAGCGGAAGAAATGGGCTTGGGCAGGACATGTAATGCGAAGGCAAGATAACCGCTGGCCTTTAAGGGTAACGGAGTGGATTCCAAGAGAAAGCGTAGCAGGGGGCGGCAGAAGGTTAGGTGGGCGGATGAGGTTAGGAAGTTTGCAGGCAAAGGGTGGATGCAGCTGGCAAATGATAGGGTTAATTGGAGAGGCATGGGAGAGGCCTTTGCCCTGCAGTGGGTGTAGTAAGGCTGATGATGATGAAGGGTAAGAGAGGAGATTCCAAGAGTAGGCAATCGCAGCAGGGAGCGGCAGAAGGTTAGGTGGGCGGATGATATTAAGAGGTTTGCGGAGGTACGGTAGCCAACGGGTTACTTGGAAAGACATGAGAGAGGCCTTTGCTCTCCAGAGGGCGTAGTCAGGCTAATGATGGTGATGATGATGATTTTGATTATTATTTTTTTTACTGTCAGCATAACCACATTTTCCTACCTATAGGGCCTGTGAAAGATTGATACTTGATACTTTTCAAAATACTGAGCCATTGAAGTTACCATCTAACATGGCCTTATCATAATCGTTATGCAACCAATCATAATATAGTTTGTATTAGTTTATTTATTTGTCTATTTTTATTGTACCATCAGGGCCAGAGGCATTAAAGAGGGGAGTGGGTTACATAGGATAAAAGAAAACAATGAATGAAATACAGTGAATATTACTGAAACAGCTGAAAAAAAAAACAGAACTGAATGAAAAATTGGCTGAAAAGGACACTGAGCTTGCCAGGCTCAAAGATTGTGTTCAAAGCGTTGAGCAGTACACAAGGCGCAGAAGCGTAGAAATACACGGGATAGCTGAAGCCCGTAACAAGGACCTTTGCCAAGTTCTTACTGACCTGAGTGCAAAGTTGAGGATACAGACACTGAAGCGACAGAGGATAGAAGAGCTGCATTGACTCAGGGCACAAAAAGATAAGATTCCCCGATTATTTTTCGCTGTGTGTACCAAGCCACGCGAGGAATGTGACTGGCGAAAAAGCGCGCACTGCAAACGAAAAAATCTACATAAATGAGAACCTGACAAAAGCTCCAAAAAGGCTGCTTTCGGATTGCAAGAAGCTAGAGAATGATCGAGGGTTCGAATTTGTCTGGGTGAGCAACGGGAAAATTCTCGCCCGAAAAATTGAAAGTGCATCGATCTTTAGTATCAACTCTGATAGAGATCTCGACAAACTAACGTAATGGATTTCTTTGACTCATTTTGCAATTGAAACGCTCATGTTGAAACTGCAAAAAGTGATGCAGGTTCGAAGCATGCACTCGGTTTGCTACTTGTCAACATCACAAATTTGAATAAATACTGGGATGAATTACGATTCTCTTAAAGACTGTGGCAGTTCCATTTGATGCTATTATTCTCACGGAGATTAATATATATGTGTCGACAAAATGTGCATTTGTATTTGCTGGGAACACTTATACGCATTGTGCCGTGAAAACCGTAAAGGAGGCGATGTTATGCTGTTCATAAAAAGTCAGTGGATGACGTATAGAATTTAAGGTAGCTTTATTCACGTAGAGGTGATCACTCTCTTTATTTCCAAAGGAAATATAGAATACACTTTATGCGCAATATTTTCGCGACTCGGTAGTGCGTCCCCGACTTTCCGAAGGGCAACCCAATCGCGTGCAGGTTCGAGCAAGAGAACAAACAGATCAAAGAAAACAAAACAAATTCATATTTATAATTTAAAGGAAAAGGGGAAAATAAGAAACGGACACGAAAACAAGAACACACACTCAACACGCGTAGAACCCTGCAGAATACAGGAAAGAGTTCACCACGTACTGAGCGTCCCAGGTGAAGCGGGGATGCCTTGTAGACGGGACGCAACGCGGGTTGATGAACTGCGCCGTGTCGCTACCGTTGCGTCGACGGAAGCGGCGAAAGAGAGTCAGGCGGTATTAGGATCGGAGAAGAACACGGGGACGCCCGTGGATCCCCGTCAGCAGCCCCGGAAAGTTGACAGCAGCAGGGGAATCGAAGCCAGATCCTGTCGGCGGCGGCCCGAAACACCAGAGGCTTAAAGCGGCCTATCCAACAGTGCCTTTCGGCAGCAGGGACCCTAAGTTCATCGGCTGCCGCCTCCACGCTTGCGAGGAACTCAGGAGGCTTGCGTCGGTGATCCCAGGGAGGTCGACGGTAACACGGACCCAACGTCCGAAGGTTTCCACCTCCACGCTTGAATGACACGGCCTCCGCTGCACTGTCTCTCTTCACACCTCTCTTTTCTGACACGTCAGCTCTCCACTCCTCGTGCTTGCCACGCGCCCTGTCGCCGTCGCCTCGCACACACCCTTCGCACGCGCACACGCGCAACGTCAGGCTGGCACGCGCAGCGCCCCGCTGTCCGACGCACCACTGTCGACGCACGTACCGCACTGAAAAATCCCTCTAGGATTTGTTGTGTGCCTCACAAATATATAGGCCACCAAATCGGAATGAAAGTGCATTTCTAGATCAGCTGTATACTTTTTTTTCATAAATACATGAATGAAAAACACTTCATCATTGCAGGGGATCAAAACATAGACATGAAAGAGACAAAAGGTATCACAGAAGATTACCTCAATTTGCTTGCACAATTGGGAGTTGTGAACGTAATTAATGGATGTACGAGAGAGCAATACTTAAGTGCTAATATTACCAAGTATGCATTGACCACATAATGATTCGTTTGCGAAACCAGCAATATGTTTTGGGAGTTATAAAGCAAAAACTAACTGGTCATTACTTTGTAACGGCTGCAAGTATGTCTGACGATTATACAACTGTTGGAGACACTATTACAGGTTCTGTTCTAGATAACAGAAAAGTATACCAATTAATTCGTTATGTTAACTGGAAGTTCTTTTTTAGATTTTGCCCGCCACGGTGGCTTAGTGGTTACGACGCTCGGCTACTGGCCCGAAGGACGCGGGTTCGATCCCGGCCGCGGCGGTCGAATTTCGATGGAGGCGAAATTCAGGAGGCCAGTGTGCTGTGCGATGTCAGTGCACGTTAAAGAATCCCAGGCGGTCGAAATTTCCGGAGTCCTTTACTACGGCGTCTCTCATAGTCTGAGTCGCTTTGGGATGTTAAACCCCCATAAACCATAAACCTTTTAAATTTAGATCAGATCAGCTTATATACCAAAACTATCGAACTCTTTCGCAACGTCTATGCACAGTCAACTAAATCTGTTATCAAAATCAGGAGACCGGATTTAGAAGTGGATAACTCATGTGATAGCAAAGTCTGCTGCGTGAAAAACAAAGCGTGGCAAAAATGTAGGAAGCAACCTGAAGATAAAGATTAAGAGATGAATATCGTGCATTGAGGTATCAAGTAACGGCGAAAATGCGACTGGCGAAAAGATTCTTTTACGCACGACAGTTTTCACTGAAAAAACATGACGGAAAGAAAATGTGGCGAATTGCCAATGAACTGATGGGTAGATAGAAAAAGACTTCCGTTGATGAAGCAGTAAAAAAGAATTTTGCAAAGGAGAACGTGCAAGTGCTTTGTGTTAATTTTAATGGTGTGTTTACAAACACAACAGAAAAGTTGCGAAAGATAGCAGCCAGTAGGCTTCTACCACATCGACCGAAACAGGCATGTGTGCATACCATATATCTGCCACTGATAACAGTTGACGAGCTATGGATCATTATGTGCGGAATGAAGCAGTTGAAGCCACCTGGTTATGATGGCATTCGTTTAAGAGATCTTTAAAGAAGTTTTGACAGTTTGAAAGATATGCTCATGCACATAACGGATGGTGTATTCGAAACTGGTGAAATACCTCAAGAACATAACATATCTGTTGTCAGGCTGATTTAGAAACGCGGGAAGAAAGGTGATTTCACAAAATTATAGGCCAATACCAATACTGTCTTCAGCAACATATATTATGGAACAGCATGTTGGATATGTCATGTAATCATTCTGTGAAAAATACACTTTGAAGAATGTTGAGCAATTTTGTTCACAAGTAATAGAAGTACGACTACACTTCTTGAATTTTCTGACTATGTTTACAATGCAGTAGAAAATATTCACATTGTTTTTGCCTTATTTCTGGACTTACCTAAGGCATTTGACCCAAAAGACCATACGCTACTAATTTAAAAATTAAGGTCACTTGGTTTCCGCGGTCCTTCTAACAAGTTTTTGTCAAATATTTTACAGATAGGTTACAGTGCGTGATGCTTGTTAATGAACATGGAGATTTAAAAATATTAAATTCGGTGTACCTCAAGGAAGTACACTTGGCCCACTGGTTTTTAACGTATATGTATCCGATTTTGCTTTATTACAGATTACTTCAAACGTTTTTCAATACGCTGGCGATACAGCGCTAGCACTTGAAGTTACTGATTATCGTACAGGAGTTGAATCATTTTTTAATAGGTATAAGTGGAGTCGTTGACTGGTTATCGCAAAATTTCATTTTTTAAACGTTAGCGAAACAGAGCTGACATGCTTTAAAAAACCGCGAAAAAAATAATAACTTTAGACCATACACTGTATCATCGCACATCCCTTTCTTACCACTGTAATTGTAGAGCTAGGCAAATAGAGCGAACAGTTCTCTATCTGGGCATCCACTTTGACCAACACCTTACATGGAGCAACTACATCGTCTACCTCTCTAGAAAGATGAGGGCCAATGCGGCTATTACGCATCACCTTCATGGCAAATCTCCGCTTTGTCTTATACGACTGATCTATACAGCATTTATTTATTTATTTGTGATACCCTCAAGGTACAAAGTACATTTCAGAGGGGAAGGGCAGTTGTTAACAAGAAAAATAAACAAAGCACAATTCATACAAAACTATAGAACAACGGAGGCAGGATAAAAAGAAGTGAGCAAAATGAACACGGAACAGATTAATAAAATAGTTTAAGAACAATACTAATACGTGGAGAACACAACACTCCAATAAAATATAAAAGCGATCATTATGTAATCAGAGTGGTAAGTATTCTTCTAAATTGAGTTGAATCAGTGATGCTAGTTAATGATGCGGGTAGGGAATTCCATTCTTTAGAAGTTAGCGGAAAATATGATTGCGCACATGTCACTGTGTTACAATGAGGCACTGTGACCTTGTGTTGATGATCACGACGGTGAGAAATGAACGGTGCTGGTTGAATCCATCGAGAGCGAAGTTGAAAATTGGAGTAGAAAATCTTATGGAATAGGCAGATGCGGAAGTGCTTACGGCGGGTAGCTAGGGGCAGGAGGTTTAAAGACTTTTTCATTTGGGTGACGCTAGATGTACGATGGTAATTGCCTAAAATGAATCTAGTTGCACGATTCTGGACAGTTTCCAGAACATGTGTCATTGAGACCTGTCCAGGGTCCCATATAGATGAAGCGTATTCCATTTGCGGTCGTACGTAGGTCATGTATAATAATTATTTTAATGAAGATGGAGCAAGTGTAAAATTTCTTCGAAGATAACCAAGCGTTTTGTTTGCTTTAGATGCTATATGTTCTATATGAAGTTTCCAGGACAGGGTGTTAGTTATATGTATGCCAAGATACCGGTACGATCTTACGCTTTCAAGGGGATGACTGTGAAGAAAATAAGGAGGACAAGTAGTATTTGAACGTGAAACTCTCATAGATTTGCATTTTTTAATATTTAGTTCCATTTTCCAATTATGACACCAGTCTAGTATGTTATTCAGATCGACCTGGAGAGAGCGAATATCGGAATCGTTAGTTATTTTACGGTAAATCACGCAGTCGTCGGCAAACAAACAAATCCTAGAGTTAACAGTAGCAGGCAGGTCATTAATATAAATCAGGAACAGTAAAGGGCCAAGGACAGATCCTTGAGGAACCCCAGAACCAACTGGCACGGTAGAAGAATTAGTGTCATTAGCATGCACAAAGTGAAGGCGAGAAAAAAGAAACGCGCGAATCCAGTTCAGAACAGAAGGGTCAATATTTAGAATGCTAGTTTATATAGAAGTAATGAATGGTTAACTTTATCGAATGCCTTAGCGAAGTCGAGAAATATGCAGTCTGTGGAAAACGCGGAGTCTAAGTAGAAGTGCAGATCATTAGTAAAGGAAAGTAATTGAGTTTCACAGGAGAAACCTTTCCGAAAGCCATGCTGAGTCAGAGAAAAGAAGCTATTATCTTCAAGAAAATTAACAAGGTGAGTGAGAATTATATGTTCCATTATTTTGCAGGGTATTGATGTGAGAGAGATGGGTCGATAGTTAGATGGGTTCTGTTTGTCACCGGCTTTATGTACAGGTATGACCTTAGCAGTTTTCCAGTCCTCGGGTAGTACGCCATCATGGTACGACTGTGAGAATATGCTTTCCAAAATGATAGAGGTATATTCAACAGTATTCCGAAGAAATTTGCTATTAATGCCATCGATTCCGCTAGAAGATGTTTGTTTTAAATTATTAATGATCGGTATAATGCCATGAGAGTCAAACACAATTGGATCCATACAGTAGTAGTTACACGATTGGAGTTTGGGATGGTGGCGATCAACGGATGAGGAAGAAAATGACTGGACAAAAGAGTCATTTAGTGAAGTGGCACAAAGATGGTCCGGAATGGGATTTCCAGTTGCTGAAAGTAATGACACTTTGTCGTTAGTGCTAGGTTTTATTATGCTCCAGAAGCGTTTAGGATTAGACTTTAAGATGTTCGGGAGGGTTACATTAAAAAAAGAAAATTTAGTAGTCTTTAGTGCACGGGAATAGGCTAAGGCAGCTGATTTATATGCAGTCCATCGCTCAGGTTTTAATGAATTCCTAGCAGTTCGAAAAAGTCTTTTCTTTTTGTTAGAAAGGCGGTTTAAATATCGATTATACCATGGAGCTTGGTTATTCGAGTAGACGCGCCGAAGAGGAATATGTCGGTTAATCAATTCAGATACCTTATTTCGGAACATGCACCAGTTAGTTTCCACCGAGCGCTCGAGGTAATTAGGCAAGAATATGTCTAGAAAAGAGCTCAGTTCATCATTAATAGCAAGAAAATTAGCCTTGTTGTAGTCCCTAATATTTTTGGAGCGGTTTGATGAAGGTACGTGTTCATGAGTTAACGTGAAATGTAATACATCGTGGTCGCTCAGGCCAGGCATATGTATTACAGGTGACGTGCAATCTTCTGCAGTCGTTAATACAAGATCTAGAAGAGAGGATGAATTTTGAGTAACACGTGTGGGTGAAGTGACGATTTGTGTCAAGCCAAAGTCTGCGCAGATGGTGATAAATTGGTTAGTTTCTGCGCTCGGTGGGTTAGAAAAAGGGAACGTGTGTGACCAGATAATGTTGGGATAGTTGAAGTCCCTTAAAAGTAGAATTTGTGCGCTGGGATATCGAACAGTGATTTGATTCAGGCTGTCATGCAAGCTATCACAGAATGACATATCGCTGGAAGGGGAGCGATAGCAAACGCCGATGATCACTTTCCTGAAACCTAAATTCACGCAGCACCACACAGATTCAATATCAGAAACAATTGATATGCAGTGACAATCAAACTGCTCGTCAATTGCGAGCAAAACACCACCTCCTGTTCTTTGAGTGCGGTCACTGCGGTAGACAACATATTTTTTATCGCAATGAAACAATTCTGAATTAGATATTTTGCTGCTGAGCCACGTTTCAGTTAATGCAATAACATTTGCTTTGAGGTCGTTAATCAAGGTGCATAATTCATCCTTCTTACGAAAAATACTTCGAATGTTAGTATAACAAACACAAAATTCTGAATTCGATGATGTGGCATCTCTTCCCCTCGCGCATTCCTATTTCTTATCCTTATCGGGGAGTAGTTGGCGTCCAGAACGAAGAAATCTAGGTGATGCAGAAGCATTCATCGGTGCAGTATTCGAGGATGCGATTTCAAAAACAATGTCATCTACTTCATTATAACTGTAGCATTTTCCATTGACATGCAGTTTCTTATACCCAAGTTTATATGGTTTATGCAGGCTTTTACCGTATTCTCTTAGCTTTTTTTGAATGTTGCGTGTGGCAACGCATAAGTCCTCACTGAGAGCAAAGCCAGTGTCTTTTAACATGGAACATTTTACGAAAACTGATTCTCTGTGCTTATAGGTAGCAAATTTGACAATAACCGGCCTTGTTTTTCCTTCTACAAACCGACCGATCCTGTGCGCACGTAAAATTAGTTTATCGGCAATGACCCCTAAAACTTTCTCTTCAGAATCAGCATACGCTTCACTTTCATCGTCTTTTATTCCGTAAAAAAGCAGATTGTCGCGTCGAGAACGGTCCTCTGCGTCGTCTAATCGGTGGCGCATTGCGCAGGCTTCCAGTTCAAGACGGTTAACTTTATCGCTTAGCTCATTAAAATCGGCCTGCCAATGCTGAAGCATTGAAGTCTGGCCTTCAACAACGTCTAACCGGGTCTTTATGTCGGAAATAGCTTGAAAAGCGATTCTTTGCTGGTCTTTCAGTTCAGTCACCGTCTCGGCTACCGATTTTTGCACTGTTTCCATCCTGATTGAGCGCTCGCTTAAATCTTTGAGTGTATTAAGAATTTCCGCAAGAGTCTGTTTGTCAGGACCCGGATTGCACTCTACGTCCCCACACAAAAGCAATAAAAGTGAACAGAAAGGCTCGAACAAGGCTCCAGGGCATGGAAGCACGACTATAAAGGCATCATCTGACTTAAAGCAGTGGTAAGGTAGTTTGAACTGGTAACTGACCTGCATGACGAAGAAGAGCGCGCGTGAGCCTCCCATTCTTTCGGTGCTTCCATGCCCTATGAGCGGCGGCTGCGCAGCACATGCTTTTATATGGTGCACAGTGGGGACTGTCGATGATCCTGCGGCTGCGATAGACTGTGGCAGGACGTGATGAGGCAGGAAATGCTGAAGCTGTTCATGTCGGCAAGTTGTCAACCAGTCGCATCCTGGTGGAGCGGCAATACTGGATGCCCCTGAAGCAGAGGCGTTGATGGCGAGCGCGCTCAAAGGATGCACTTGGCCATGGTCCACCCAGGCGGCAGCCGGAAAGAAGAGCAACTGCATGACGAAGAAGAGCGCGCGTGAGCCTCCCATTCTTTCGGTGCTTCCATGCCCTATGAGCGGCGGCTGCGCAGCACATGCTTTTATATGGTGCACAGTGGGGACTGTCGATGATCCTGCGGCTGCGATAGACTGTGGCAGGACGTGATGAGGCAGGAAATGCTGAAGCTGTTCATGTCGGCAAGTTGTCAACCAGTCGCATCCTGGTGGAGCGGCAATACTGGATGCCCCTGAAGCAGAGGCGTTGATGGCGAGCGCGCTCAAAGGATGCACTTGGCCATGGTCCACCCAGGCGGCAGCCGGAAAGAAGAGCAACTGCATGACGAAGAAGAGCGCGCGTGAGCCTCCCATTCTTTCGGTGCTTCCATGCCCTATGAGCGGCGGCTGCGCAGCACATGCTTTTATATGGTGCACAGTGGGGACTGTCGATGATCCTGCGGCTGCGATAGACTGTGGCAGGACGTGATGAGGCAGGAAATGTTGAAGCTGTTCATGTCGGCAAGTTGTCAACCAGTCGCATCCTGGTGGAGCGGCAATACTGGATGCCCCTGAAGCAGAGGCGTTGATGGCGAGCGCGCTCAAAGGATGCACTTGGCCATGGTCCACCCAGGCGGCAGCCGGAAAGAAGAGCAACTGCATGACGAAGAAGAGCGCGCGTGAGCCTCCCATTCTTTCGGTGCTTCCATGCCCCGAAAGAAAGTAGAACCTGCTTTAAAGTACGGCATTACCGTATATGGTAACTGCTCCGAATACAAGAAAGAAGCATTAAATGATATTCTAAAAATAATGGCGAACACTATACCTTATGTCACCCAACTACGCTAGGTTGACATGAAAGGAAAATAAGATGAGTCAGGCATCCTTCAGATTCGTGAACTCTTTCACTTTGTTGTGTTAACAGGGTATTATTATTGAAATGAATATAAGACTCAGGTAAAAAAAAGATGTCACCATGAGAAAAACGGAACGTTTTGTTAAGCACCGGCTTTATAAACTATGGTAAAAAGATGCACACTTAATACGTATGTGCTGTATTTAATAAAATTCCCGAAAATCTATGTATTCCAAATAACAAGCGTAGCATGATGACGGACATGAGAAATTGGTGTGCAAATGTATTGCCTTGTGTATAGCTTGAGTTCTTTCGTATGTGCTTTTTGTGTTCACGTACTTTTTCTCTATGTTAGCATGACTGCTCAGAAAAAAACATATGCAAATAGTGTTATTTCTCCACCTGCCGCCTGATCAGCAAACGAGCAAAATGTGCTTAAGGCAGATCAGAATTTATAAATGTGTGCGCATACAAACGAATAACTTTTTACTTGATTAAAAAAACAGTTTACCCAGACACGACATCAGGGAGATCGGTCGTAAATGATCAATGTCGCATAGATTTTTGGGCTTGGGAATAAACCGTACTATAGACAGGTTTCAGGAGTCGGGTATGCGGCCCATTGTTCCAGCACACTGCCCATCGATGCATTTCACTATTCCTGAAAAGTCGTCTATGTTAAAGAGCATCTTGGTGTTTACCTGGTCCAGTCAAGGGGCGGTGTTCTTATGCATGACTTCAAGCTCCGCCCTCAGTTCCTCAACCGTCACATTCTTGGTCCATCACTTCATTGGGTGCGCCGGTGTACGCAAGGAGAGGGTAGCCGCATCCCAGATCAAGGAATTTCCGTCCAAATTCTGCAATGAACGCTTCGCTGTCCCCTTGATCGCTGTGCAGGGCCTTACAGAGCGTGTCTGTCGGCTCTTTCGGGTTTGAGTTCGGCTGGACAAGGAATCTGAGGAGTCCCCGTGTATTGCCGTTCCCATTCTACCGTTCAGCTCACCACACAATTTGCGCCAGTTTTGGTTAGCGAGGTTATGTGCGTAGTCATCCGCTTCCTTGGTAAATACTGCAATCCTGATCTTCTGCTTCCGATTTAACTTTTGCCTGTTCCACCTCCTTCTCAGAGATGTCCTGGCTTCCCACAGATGCAACAGGTGCAGGTCAACCGTCGGTGTTTCCTCCGTGGTGTCCACTGTCGCAGAGTGGCTAGCGACGGTTTTCATCTTCAGCGCTGTTCATGCCTCGATATCTGTGATATGTTCTTCCAGGAGACGTGCTATTTCCTTTCTCCACTTGTCCCATTTCACAACCTTAGCCTTGCCAAAAGGGGGGCGCTGTGAGCGCGCGTCCGGTACGGACGGGCAGTGCATCGGCTCCGTCGATTTTCGCTCGGAGTACCGGAGTACCTCATCGGACCCCTACGAAACTACGCTCATCAGTACCGGAATGTGTTTCGGCATCACCGGACATCATTTTTAGGCAGGTGGGCCAATTATACGTCATTTGCGAGCCACTTTCCTCTCGCTCACGCCGGCGCCGCTGAGCCTACGGCAGCAGCGGCTCCCGGCGAGCGGGCGCCCGGCTCCGTGCCGGCGCGACAGCCATGGCGGACTCTCAATCTGAGACACTGGGCTACGACCCCGATAGAATGGTGTGGACCACCATACCTGCTACGAGCGGCACACCGGGGCCGCGAGAAGACTTCAAGAGCGCCGCGCTCGCCACCGCGGTCGCTCGCCGAG
Source organism: Amblyomma americanum (assembly GCF_052857255.1). Taxonomy (NCBI): domain Eukaryota; kingdom Metazoa; phylum Arthropoda; class Arachnida; order Ixodida; family Ixodidae; genus Amblyomma; species Amblyomma americanum. The sequence goes on along the minus strand of NC_135505.1, from coordinate 56,115,987 downwards.
CGAGGGGCAACAATGCCCTGATGGCGCCTATCGCCGGCCGCGGACGTCTCTGACGCTCGGCACGGAAAAATTTCACCGCCTGCGCCGCGCTCCGCGGGCGCCCAGGGGAAGCGGCTGGTGTCCTGGAGACCGCTTCCTCTACCGAAACCGGCAGCTATGGACTTCGTTGTCGTCGTGAAGCCAAGCACCCGGGTCTCGCTCACGGCCGTCTTCCCGGAAAACAGCCTTGGACGTGCGTTCGTCGCTCAACTTGGAATGGATACGGCTCGCGCCATCACTGTTGTTCCGGTGAGCGACCAAAACGTCATCCTAGTCTATACCGCTGACCCGAAGATTGCGGACAAAATCATCGGCGAATTCGCCGTCAACTCCTCACGCGGTGCGGTGCCCCTCGTCGGTCACCTCCGCTCGGACGGGCATGACACCTGTTACGGGGTCGTCACCGTCCGAAGCACCGACACTGAAGCCATGCTCCGTGAGAGCCTCTACTGGCGCGACGGTGAAATCATAGAAATCCGGAAAATAGGCGTTTCCAACAAAGCGCGGCTCACCTTCGCCGGCAAAGTGAAGCCAAGGTATGTGCATTACGATGCACTACTGATTCCGGCCCAAACCTACAGGAAGACTGTGCCTGCCTGCAGACTGTGTGGAGCTGTCGGACATCGCCAGGATGCGTGCCCAGGCCCGAAAACTGAAATTTGCGGACTTTGCGGCTCTGCCGCTCAGCTCGTCGACGGTGTGCGTGCGCCGCATGAGTGCACGCCACGGTGCTCATTGTGCGCCGGTCCTCACGTCACCGGGGACCGTATGTGCAAGGCGCGATACCGTGAACCCCCACCCCCGCCCCGGTACTCACCACCAGGGTCAAAAAAGAAGGGCAAGAAAAAGAAATCGAAACGCGGCGGGAAGCGCACCAAAGACGTCTCCCCACTCAACCCGCCTCAATCCCAGGACCTGCAACCAGGCGCGGGCGCCAAGGAGCCGGCTCAACGCGGGCCAAACCATCGTGGACCCACCCCCAAGGTGACAGATGGGAAACAGGGGCCACCTCCACCCACTCAAAGACGAGAGGGTGCCACAAGCAAGGCATCCAACCTAGGGGACCAGCGGTCATGGGCAACTAGAGTGCAGCACGGGCCACAGGTAAGCGGTACGGGCAGGGTAGCCCCCTCTCTCACCCCCCCCCCCCCCCCCCACCCAAAACGCCATTCAAAACGCCAGAGCAGCTTGAAATCGCGGCCCTACGCGAACAAGTCGAACTCCTAACCCGTAAATTGGCATTAACCGAACAACGCCTAATGAAATCCGATGCACCTCCTCCTTCTCAGACGACTGAGGAAATGGAGAGCACCCCCTTTGAGCAGGCGGCTCCACGACCAGATGAGGGCAAAATCGAAGCGAGGTTGAGCGCCGCCATGGAAGTCCAGTTCACGGCACGCTTTAGCGCCCTAGAGGCGCAATTTACAGCTGCATTTCAAACCTTATTAGACAGGATCCCGAGCCTCATAGCAGCTCAGATCCCGAAACCACTCAGCAAGGCTCGCAAGTCGGCCTCTGTTAAGCGCCTCTCAAGCACGAGCGCGAGCAGCAAAATTGCCAGAGTACAAACCCCCTCTGAGGATGAGGACTTGACTACAGAGAATGAAGCCCCACACACGGCAGTGGTCCGTGGGGCAGGCCCCATCGTCTGCCCTCTCCTCCAGGGTGATATGCAAAATCTAAGTGAGCACAATGGCGGGCGACACAAGCAAACGCCGGTACTCGCACAAAAATTCGACCTCAACCACAAGTCTTCAGTGGAACTGTCAAGGTTTCCGCGCACGCACTAAGCGGGCCGCCTTCCGACTCCACTTAACAACGCTCTCAGAACTGCCCGCAGTGGTAGCCCTCCAGGAGCCCGGAGAGAATGTCACACTGACCAGTGATACGGTCTATCAGCGGGACGCGCGGACCGCACTCTGCGTGAACAAAAACTTAACGGCTACCGCTGTCGATCTGGCATGTAACGCAGACTATTCGTACGTTATGGTGACCCTCCTTCCGCTTAGGAAACAGGATCCCTCACTGCACGTACTCAACATATACAGCTCACCCAAACTCCCCAATGTAACATACACTGAAATATTTAGCGAAGCCCTCAAGGTGGCAGTAAAGGAACCCCTCATCATAGTTGGGGATTTCAACGCCCCCAGTCCTCTCTGGGGCTACCGTAAAGAGGAGAAACGCGGACGAAAGCTGGCGGAGCTTATGTCCACGTTGGGCCTAACCCTCCACACGGATCCTGCCCACCCCACCAGAATAGGTAACTCCGTAACACGGGACACATGTCCGGATCTTACCTTTACAAAAAACATACAATATGCGGATTGGCACAACGCCGAGGAAACCCTCGGTAGCGACCATTGCATCCTCCTTACAACACTCCGCACGAAACCTCTCACACGCTCACACCGAAAAGCTACACTCCCAGACTGGACTCGTTTTCGCTCGGAGTACACTAACCTTGAACCGATAGCCCAACAGGGTTATGAATCTTGGTCTCAACAGTTGGTGGCCCAGCTTCGTAAGGCTGAACAACAGGTTCAACTCTCAGAGGCAACGCCGGCGGTGGACAACCACCTTCTGCACCTCTGGGAGGCCCGGCATAGCCTCATCCGCCGATGGCGCCGGCAGAAGCACAACCGCCAACTCAAAATTCGTATAGCGGCACTCACCTAGGAGGCAGCCGAGTATGCGGCCCAACTCGCTGATTCAAACTGGGTGGACCGTTGTAATACTGCGGCTCGACAAATGTCGAATCGCAGCACATGGCGCCTCTTCCGCGCCTTGATCGGTGCGACTCAAACACGCAACGAAACCCAGAAACACCTACAGAGAGCTATTCACGCTTTCGACGGGGACACTACAAAATTGGCTACAGCTCTCAGAGATAAATATCTCTGTAGCATCTAGGACTCCCGCGGGTCGGCATACTCATATGCAGGCTCTGAGAATGAGGAGATGGACAGACCGTTCCAGCTCCATGACCTAAAAGCGGCCCTGGCAAAATTGAAGCGTGGCACGGCACCCGGACGGGATAGAGTGACGGTTAAGCTCCTTGCTAACCTCCCTGACCGGGCATACCTGTGCCTTCTTCAGTACTTTAACACTATATGGGAAGGGGGTACAACCGTCCCAATGGACTGGAAAACTGCACTAGTTACTTTCATCCCGAAACCCGGAAAAGCCATAAATATTGAGAATCTCCGGCCTATTTCACTGACTTCTTGTGTGGGGAAATAGATGGAAACTATGGTCAGAGATAGACTTTCAACACATCTGGAATCGAAACACTTCTTTGCGGACACCATGTACGGATACCGCCCACACCGATCCGCGCAGGATGTCCTGCTCCAACTACACAAGGAAGTCTTGGATCCAGTCGAACGCCCCAGTGACGACAAGGTGGTCCTCGCCTTGGACCTCAAGGGGGCGTTTGACAACGCGACCCACATCATCCTCACACATTTGTCACAGACGAATTGTGGCCACAATACGTTTAGGTGCATTCAAGAATCTCTCACTGATCGGCAAACCTATATACGTATCCAAGACCAGGAGCATGGCCCGTACCGCCTGGGTACAAGAGGATCCCCGCAAGGAGCAGTCCTCTCTCCCCTCCTTTTTAATCTCGCCATGGCTCACCTCCCCCCTCTGCTTAATGATGTCCCAAGCATCAGGCATTCCCTGTATGCTGACGACATCACGCTCTGGGCAACACATGGGTCGTTGGGACAGATCGAGGCCAACCTGCAACAAGCGGCGACTATCGTGGACGGATACGCTCGCCGATGTGGCCTGGAATGCTCCCCGACCAAATCAAAATTCGTGCACCTTCGGCCCAACCCGAAGTGCACTACCAAAATTTACCTCACCCTTGCTAGCGGCCCCATCCCTGAACACGATGAGGTCAGAGTGTTGGGACTCTTTATCAATCGCAACCGCAAGATTGATACAACCCTCCAGAAACTCCGCAAGATTGGAGACCAGGTGGGCCGCATGGTCCGCCGGGTATCTAACAAACGGGGGGGGATTACGATGCAAAGACCGCCTGAGGCTGGCCAATGCATTCGTAACCAGCCGGATACTGTATTCGGCACCCTATCTCCACTTGCGGAAATGCGACGAGAACGCCCTAGAGGTGATCCTTCGCAAAATCTATAAGCGCGCCCTCGACCTCCCCATAACGATGTCCAATCAACGGCTCATCGACCTTGGGATGACCAACACCTTTGGGGAGCTACGCGAGGCGCACTTAAACAACCAATACTTGCGGTTGAACAAATCGTCAGCAGGCAGAAGCCTCCTATACCGCCTGCACATTGCCTACACAGCACAAGCAGAGGAAAGGACCAATGTTCCAGAGGACTGGCGCTGCGCGCTACAGGTCCAACCTCTGTCACAAAACATGACAAAGGAGACTCACGAGGGCCGTCGAATCGCGCGCGCGACGGCCCTTAACGACCGCTACGGCTCTCGCTACGGAGTCTTCTACACGGATGCTGCTGGTCCACACAACGGGGAATGGTATACGGCCGCAGTAATCTATCAAAACACGCACGTTCAGGGACTCACTTTCCGTGCCCCAAACATTACACATGCGGAAGAGGTCGCCATAGCACTCGCCGCTGCAGAACCGGACTCCCGGGTTATCATCACCGACTCCCGGGGAACCTGTCGGAATCTAAAACAAGGCCGCCTCTCTTGACGCGCCGCCAAAATTTTACACAGATGCGAGTACCGGGATCGCCCGGAGACACGTGCCATCATCTGGACCCCAGCACATGCGGGAGTAGAGGGGAACGAGGCGACAGACGCCTCAGCCCGCGCGCTCAAACACCGGGCATCGCCTCGACTCTTGCCGCCTGAGGTATCGAAACCTAACCCGGCTATTACCTTCAAAGAGGTCGTTCAATTATACCAAACCCAGCATAGCCGCTTTCATCCCCCTGCGAAAGGGCTAAAGAAAATCGAGGAGCGTTGGCTCATTCGCTTATATACCAACACAGTACTGTGCCCGGCAGTGCTGCAACATTTTAATCCGGCTTTCAACGGGGAGTGCCCGCACTGTGGATGCGCGTTCTCGGACGTGTACCACATGGTGTGGGCATGCCCCTCTAACCCCGCTTAGCCCCTTTCCCTTCACCCACCCGAGAGAGCTGGGAGGCTGCCCTGCTCGGCTGCTCTACCTTAGAGAGCCAGAGAGCTCTCGTGGCTAGGGCCCGAGCTGCTGCGGAAGCCACAGTTGTCCCGGACTAGGGATCCCTCCTAGAATTTGTAAGGGGCTGGCCCTTAAGGCCAGGCCTCACTCTCTCCTGTAAATAGTCTTAAATAAATGTTTTCCACCACCACCTTGCCAAAAGGTTTCTTACATTTGACTCCCTGAACAGTGCAGAAGACGATGAAGTGATTGTTGCGCCGGGGATCGCCAGTGTTAGACAAGGTGGCCTGCAGACAGTTTCTCACAACCTTGAGATCTGGACAGGTGTCTCTGCTGAAGCTATTGCCCACTGTGGTGGGTTACAGGGGATCCGTTAAAGGGGCCCCGAAACACATTTTCAGTGCATTGTTTTGCCTGTTGGTTGCATAGAATGAGTTATAGTGATGCTATTATCGTCGGTCGTACCACGTATGCTGCGGTTTTTAATATTTTATTTAGCTCCTAAAAACAAATTCGTGGCGCTGACGATGTCACCATACAGTGGCGGTTTCTAGCAGCGGATATGACATCACTTAGTGCGAGCTTGATGATTGGACAAAGAGTAAATTACTGCAAATTGTGTTAATAACTGCAGATACGTTTTGTCAAGTTTTTGTTTCATAATTCATTAACAAAATCAACTTGTTTGCCCTAAATAAAAGCGCTGTAAAGCAAGTAAAACAAAAATACACCACCAGGGGCTTCGCCTACTTTTTGCATCGAAGGACTTTGCGCCTCTCTGTAAACATCCTACGACCTAGCTCACATCACTTATGGCTACTATCTATGTATCCGAGAGCGGCTTTGCGGAATCGATCCGATCGGGCCATTGCACTCTATTAGCGTTTGTTTCGGTTCCAAGGAAGGTTGCGTTCGTTTCGCATTTAGCAGGCAGAGCGCATCGTCAACTTGTGGGGGATCACCGGGCGGCGGCGCCAGATGGCGCCACGTTCCCGTCGACAGCGCGCGCTCCTTGCTCGCCGTGACCAACCAGCGCGCTAGGAGCGACGAGCGATGGTTGGCGGTAAGCAGTAGCGGTACGCGCTATGCTAAATGTGTCTGATATTTGGCGAAGGCTGTCACACCGTCGCAGTATCCTGCGCTCGAGTTCGGATCTGTAAGTAAAGGAACGTCACTGATCAGTGTTCCCTTCTGCGCCGTCGACGTGACGGTGAATCATCGCTGGGTCAGCTGGGCGTTCACATGGTTGTAACAATGCAAACGGCGCTGCCAGCCTTGGCATGAACGAGTTACAGAGAACAGGCAACCATGGAGTGCAACCTTCCGCCGCGTGCTCAGATAGGCTGTTTTGATTGGTCGGACTAAGTGTCGTCATTGCGAGGGTGAAGTGGGAATGAGAATCTGTGCGAAAATCGAGTTGAGAGCAGCATTCTGTTTGCTTGTATCTTGAAATTTCTTCATTGAATAACTCCCGTTCCTTTGCCTTGATTCTCGTAATTCTTGCTGAGTCAGCATCTGTGTGACAAAGAATCCACCTGAAGCGTAATCTGCATCCGTTCAAGCGGTGTTTCGCAGCCCCTTTAAGATTTTGAGCCATTCTCTGTTAGCGATTTCAAGGATCCTCCTACTTTTCGGGGTGTTAAAGTGATATCCCCATGCTTGATGGGGCGCATTGAAATCACCGCCTATGACGAGGGGGTCCTTACCTGTCCTCTTGATAAAATGCTTAAATAGCGTGTTATCTGACAACTTGACTCCCTGGGGCGATTATACACGGACAGTATGGTAAACTGCGCTTTCAGGCGGAAGCCTTGAAAGGGTCATACTCGCAGCCACGACCCTGTCCGTCCGCCCGTTGCGCTCTCTAGCAACTCGATAAGAAAAAAATCTTTGCGCACGATGGGATTCGAACCACCATCCTTCCGTTCCGCCGACAAGCGTGATAACGAATACGCTACTTCCTGCCAACGCTTATATAGTTCTCCTTGGCAAGTACTCTGAACAGTGTTTGTGGAAAGGCGTCGAATCAGACGGATGCCTTCCAAACGCCCGCCAGTGTATCCCGCATTTAAGAATCACAAACAATTGTGTACTTAATCAACAACTTGACCACACATCCGTGACACAAGCAGAAACACCACCCTAAAGGCTTTCGCATCACCACACTTTCGGTGAACAAAGTGCCCCCTGAAATTTTCCCCGGTGTTTGGGAAGAATTTCAACGTAATCGTGTTCGATATTTCTGTCTAGCGGTTCTTGTAGCCTAGCGGTAAACTCCTTATGAGCAAGTATTTTTAGGCTATGCCCGTCTTTTAAAGGTTTTTGCCCCTTCATGCTGATGACAGTACTTGCTTCTTGAAGTACTATTACAGCAGTTGTCGCCACCGACGTGTCGATAAAAAATTGAAGGCTTGCTTTTTCTTTTTAAACCCCCGACAACTCCATTGCTAAATTATTGATTCCTGTCCCCCATATGCTATGCACCTGATTCATCTTCACCTGGAAGAGAGTTCCCGTCGACGTATTTTGATCTCCTATTTCGGAACACCCGTTACATTTAGATTTGATTTCGTCTCGCACTCTGGCAGTGGCAGAATTGATATATTTCCGAGTGTTGGCGGCTCGTTCTTGACCATCTGGATAACTTGTAAGTATTTTTGATCCTGCTCCTCTCTGTCAGCCCTAAGCTCTGCAATGACGCGCTCATCAACTGACAGTGAGTTTGGCTGGGTTTCGGGTCTTTTATCGGCAGTTGTTTGTGACTGCAGCCTGTCCAATTTAAGTTCAGCGCTCAACGCTTGTTCTGTTTTTTTTAGCTGAATAATTTATGCTTTCAGGTCGTTAAATTCCTTACATATCCTGTTTCCGGGGAAGTCTGGAGGAGGTGAGACTGAAAAACAGGCGTTTGTTTAGCGTTTTACAAAGCCGCCCTTGTGACGATGATCAGTGCGATGAGACAAGAGGGAATTGCGGGGCTCGTGTCAGCACATATATGAACAAAGCCAAAAGTCACTGAGGCCAATAAGAGCGTAGGAAAGCACTGCTAGTTAGAAAAATGCAAGCGTTCACTATGCTTTTCTTGTCTTTAGTAACTGCATGTTGGCTTCTTTTAATACCCACATAGTAGGATATTTACACTGTAACATCTCTTTTGAATCACCTGGTAAGTTACTCGATTTCAAAACTCCAACCCGAACTCAGCTGCGTACTCCAAAGCCATATATAACACATATCTAACTTCGCTGAAAACCAAGATGCTTGTTTTATTCTCTCAAACTATTGTTAAAGCTCCAGTGTCGCAGCACTAAAGTGAAATTTTAAAATTTCCTCCATACGTTTTGGAACACCAGCTGTCTGTACTCCGTATAACGCCAATACCAAATCATCTTTTATAAGCCGTGGTTCCTTCAACACTAGCTGCTCTAACACAGTTATGTCTCGCGTCAAGATTTCAACTCCAGTTTTTGCCACACCACGAATGGCTGGAATGGCCTTCGACCTGGTCTTTCGCACAGCTGTGCTTCTCGCCTCTTGTCCTTCTAATTAATCGCTGCAGAGACCAATGCTCTAAATGACGAGCTGCGTAGCGTCAACTTGCTATAGCGTTACAGAGCTTGCCTCGTATTGTCATTTACGGCAGTTGAGCCTATATAAATATTAAAACAAATTTGCCTAATACCATGCTTATGCACTCACTACCCACGGGAAACCGTAACAATCCTCTCTGCATAATGTGTCGACTGAGAATTTTCCTGATAATCTATTTAATGCAATTTCAAGGCAGCCAAACACTAGAGTTGCGTTTCGGTTAATTTGAACATAATGCACAGGCATCTCTGTATGGCTAAATTCATGCAGTGCATATATAGCTAGATATCAATTACGAGCCTACATGTCGCAGTATTTTCTTTGTGCTTGTCTCGTTTCCTTTGTCAAGCTATGCAACGCACAGACTTAAATAACGAGATTCGGTGAAAATGTTATGTTCGTATTCATACGCATATGACTTTTGCGTGTGTGTTATTTTATCCTTATCTTCATCTGAAAAGGCCAGCCAGGTATATTAAGGAGGTATAGGTATGTTTACAGTGTAATGGGACCGACAGGCGCAGCGCAGCGAAGAAGCGGACGAGTTCAAGCGGGACAACGAAGAAGCAGACGAAGTGCAGCTGGGTTTTTCGAACGACGCCTGTGAGTGTGCCCGTCGTGTCGCCGGTCAACCAAGACCAACCGACCTGTGCTTCAAATAAACGCCTTGACACTTGGTGGAGGTGCCTCGGTTCCCGTCCCGGTCCTCATCCTGGAACTTCGAAGTGGAACGCTCATCGTCTCCGCCACCATGCCGGAAGGTCCGAGTGAACCATCGCAGCCCATCCCTGCCACCGTACTCTGTCACGGGGTGCAGCGCCAGCGTGACCCTTCTCCATTTAGTGGCACCGATGACCAAGACGTCGACGATTGGCTGGCCTCCTATGAGCGCATCAGCACTTACAATCGGTGGGACGATTCCGTGAAACTTAGCAACGTCCTCTTCTATCTAACAGACGTTGCCAACCTATGGTTTCGCAACCATGAGGCCGATCTTCCCACGTGGTCGTCCTTTAAAACGAGCTTCGCCGACGTTTTCGGCCGCCCCGCCGTCCGGAAGCTTCGCGCCGAGCAACGTCTTCGTGCTCGATCTCAGCTCCCTTCCGAGACGTTCACAAGCTACATCGAGGACATCGTTGACCTGTGCAAGCGTGTCAACCCCTCCATGTCCGAAGGGGATAAAGTCAACCACATACTTAAAGGCATAGCCGATGACGCTTTCCAGATGCTGCTGGCGAAGAACCCCACCTCCGTCGCTACCGTCATCCAGCTGTGCCAAAGCTTCGACGAACTCCGCAAGCAACGCGCATCTACGCGGCAGTCCGGCGCGCCTGCGGGGGGTCTTGCTGGCTTGGCCCTTGGTGGCTCGTCTGCTGAGCAGTCCCTGTTCATGCAGCAGGTTAAAGACTTCATCCGCGAAGAGATCGCTCGCCAGCTTTCTCTGCTGCATCACATTCACGACCCCGTCTGCCCTCCGCACGACCTGGCGCCATCTCTCACGCCCACTATCCGTCGTGCTATTCAGGAGCAGGTCGCTGCAGTTCTGCCATCCAGTCCCCCACCTCCTCCTGTGGCAGCGCCGCTCACCTATGCTGAAGCAGTCACCGGTACACGGCGCTCGCCCACCTCTGCCGCCTACCCTAGCAGCCTGGCCTTCTATGCTCCACCGCCGTCTATACCCCCGCCGCAGGTCCCGGTTCGTCGACCCCGCCGAAACCCTACGAACCCCTGGCGTACCGAGGACAATCGACCGATATGCTATTCCTGCGGTCTTCCGGGCCATGTCGCACGCTTTTGCCGTCAGCGATCTCCTCGTTCTGGCGATTTCATGCGCAATTTCCGCTACGATTCCGGGCCGCCCTTGCCTAATGTCTCTTCTGCCTCCTCTACACATCGCTCCCAGTACCCTACTCGCCGCTCGCCTTCCCCTCGTCGACGTTCCATTTCTCCGATGCTCCGCCACCCGGACCCTCTCCCAGAGGAAAACTGACTGCCGCAGTTCAGGAGGCAAGAACTGCGTGTTTTGCCAACTTTTTAAGTCCTCCGTGTTCTCCTGCTAACGTGATTGAGGTGTCTGTTGAAGGCGTCCCCGTTCTCGCGCTCGTCGACACGGGTGCTGCAGTGTCAGTAATTAGTGATGCTCTTCGCCGCAAACTTCGTAAGGTGACAACGCCGCTGTCTGACTTTTCACTACGTACGGCCACCTCTCAGCGCATCCACCCCATCGCAGCCTGCACGGTCCGCGTTTCTATCAACGACGTCGCCTATACCATCGAGTTTGTTGTGCTGACCGCCTGCTCTCACGATGTCATCCTCGGTTGCGATTTCCTCTCGACCGACCGTGCAGTGATTCATTGTGCCCGTGCGGAACTTGAGCTTTCTCCCCTGTGTGATGTTCCGTTGTGTGACCTACCTGTGCGCTCCGCTAAGCTTCTTGTAGCTGCCGACACCGACATACCTCCCTCCTCTTCAGCCCTCGTTCCGCTCCGCCCCGACTCTTTCCTCAGCGGCCCTGTTCTTTTCACACCTACCGCAGCAGCCACTCGCCATCAGCGCCTCCTCATTCCATTCGCCGTTGTCTCGATTTCCGATGACCACTGCGCCATCTATGTCACCAACCCATTTTCTTGCCCGTCGTTTGTTCTTCGCGGCGAATGCCTCGGCCCTTTTGAAGAACTGGACCCTGCTCTTGCTTCCGAGTTCTCCGATACCCGTGCCTGCTCCCCAGTTACTGCCTTAGCCTGTTGTGCGACAGCGCCCGATCCGATTTCTATCGACGTCTTTCGTCGTAACATCGCTCCCGACCTTCCGTCCGCTTACCGTGACCAAATCTTGGAACTTCTCTGCCGCTTCCGCAACTCTTTCGACCTTTCCCAGCCCTCCTTGGGGCGCGCATTGGCCGTCTCTCACACAATTGACACTGGTACCCACGCTCCCTTGCGTCAGCGACCGTACCGAGTCTCGCCGAGCGAGCGCCGCGTCATCCGTGACAATGTTGACGACATGCTTCGGCGCGGCATAATGCAGCCTTCTCACAGCCCTTGGGCCTCTCCTGTTGTCTTGGTGACGAAAAAAGATGGCTCCATCAGGTTCTGTGTGGACTACCGCCGTCTCAACAAGATCACACGCAAGGATGTTTATCCTCTACCCCGAATCGACGACGCACTGGATTTCTTGCAGGGAGCGGAGTATTTTTCATCCCTCGACTTACGCTCCGGCTACTGGCAGGTCCCGATGGCAGTGAACGACAGGCCGAAAACCGCTTTCGTCACCCCAGACGGCTTGTATGAGTTCAATGTGATGCCATTCGGCCTCTGCAATGCTCCAGCCACATTCGAAAGGATGATGGACACTATTCTCAGTGGCCTCAAATGGGAAACTTGTCTGTGTTACCTAGATGACATTGTCGTTTTTTCCAAAGATTTTCCTTCCCATCTGCACCGCCTTCAGCGCGTACTCACTAGCCTTACTGACGCCGGCCTCCAACTAAACTTGAAAAAATGTTACTTCGGTGCAACGCAGCTCACAATATTAGGCCATGTCATCTCCAAAGACGGCGTTCTTCCTGACCCTGCCAAACTTCGCGCCGTCGCTGACTTCCCCAAACCAACCACCTTAAAAGAACTTCGCAGTTTTATAGGCTTATGCTCATATTTTCGCCGCTTCATCCGAAATTTCGCCAGTATCATCGCCCCTTTAACGCAGCTTCTTGCCGGCAGCCCGAACCTTTCGTCTGGGTTCCCCGCCTGCGATACCGCGTTCAGCACTTTACGCCGCCTGCTGGTCTCTCCCCCCATCCTTCGCCATTTTGATCCCGCCTGTCCGACAGAAGTTCACACTGACGCGAGCGGTGTGGGCTTGGGCGCAGTTCTTGCCCAGCGAAAGCCTGGGTATCCTGAATACGTCGTCGCTTACGCCAGCCGCGCCCTCACCAAGGCGGAATCAAACTATTCGGTCACAGAAAAAGAATGTCTCGCCATCATTTGGGCAATTTCCAAGTTCCGCCCTTACATTTACGGCCGGCCCTTCTATGTCGTCACAGACCACCACGCCCTATGCTGGCTATCCTCCCTCAAAGATCCTTCTGGCCGACTCGCCTGGGCTTTACGTCTCCAGGAGTTTGATATACACGTCATTTATCGCTCCGGCCGCAAGCACTCGGACGCCGACGCCCTTTCTCGTTCACCACTCCCATGCGAGTCAACCTCTTCCCTCGTCTGTGCCTACGAATTCTCTTCGTTCAACATCCCTGATATGCTCTCCGAACAACTGAAGGATCCCTGGATCACCTCGCCGCTAAACTTCCTGAACATTCTCTCGCCGCATCATTCGACCCGGACCCTTCGCCGCCAAGCCCACCACTTCGCTGTTCGTGATGGCCTCTTATACCGCCGTAATTACCTCCCCGACGGCCGGAAGTGGCTGTTGGTCATCCCTCGACACCTCCGTGCTACAATCTGTGCATCTTTTCACGCCGCTCCACAATGCGGCCACGCCGGTGTACTGAAAACATATGCTCGCCTTCGTCAGCGATTCTACTGGCGAGGTATGTACCGCTACATACGTCAGGACATTCGGTCATGCACCGCCTGCCAACGTCGCAAGAAACCTCCCCACTCCACCGCCGCTCCTTTGCAGCCGTTACCTTGCCCTGGCCGTCCCTTTGACCGCGTCGGCATTGATCTTTATGGCCCGCTTCCAACTACTTCGGCTAATAATCGGTGGATCATCGTTGCCGTTGACCATCTCACCCGTTACGTCGAAACGTCGGCTCTCAAATTTGCTACCGCAGACGATGTCGCTCACTTCATTCTACACAGTCTTGTTCTTCGTCACGGCGCCCCGAAAGAACTTCTAAGTGACCGCGGCCGTGTTTTTCTCTCGGACGCCGTCGAGGCCCTGCTCAAGCAATGCCAAATCGTTCATCGCTACACCAGCGCCTATCACCCCCAGACCAACGGCATGACTGAGCGGTTCAACCGCACTCTGAGTGACATGTTCGCCATGTACGTTGACACCGCCCACTCCAACTGGGATCAAGTGCTCCCGTTCGTCACGTACGCGTATAACACAGCTACTCAGACAACAACGGGGTTTTCTCCTTTCTTCCTCTTATATGGCCGGGAGCCTACATCCACCATGGACACCATCCTTCCTTATCACCCTGACCCTTCCGAGACCACCTTACTCTCCGAAGCTCACCTGTATGCCGAAGAATGCCGGCAACTTGCCCGCTCTTTCACCACACAGCAACAATTGGATCAGAAGCACCGTCGGGATTCCCCGGACCCTCCAGCGTCATACCCATCTGCCGCCCTCGTTTGGCTCTGGGTGCCTTCCTCCACTCCCGGCCTCGCCACGAAACTACTGTCTCGCTTTCACGGACCTTACCGGGTTGTCCACCAAACTTCTCCGGTGACTTATATCGTTGAGCCGCTCGTTCCCTCTTCGGACCACTGTCGCCGGGGGCGGGAAACTGTGCACGTTGAGCGCCTCAAGCCTTACTATGACCCGCCCATCCTCTCCTCTCCGTAAGTCGCCAGGATGGCTCCTTTTTCGGAGGGAGAGTAATTGTAATGGGACCGACAGGCGCAGCGCAGCGAAGAAGCGGACGAGTTCAAGCGGGACAACGAAGTAGCAGACGAAGTGCACCTGGGTTTTTCGAACGACGCCTGTGAGTGTGCCCGTCGTGTCGCCGGTCAACCAAGACCAACCGACCTGTGCTTCAAATAAACGCCTTGACAACAGCTTCAATATGAGAGCGCCTCTACAATGATTCTGACACATAAAAATTCTGTCATGAGACGCTCCTCAGAGTATTTTTCATATTGTGCTTACTTGGTTAATTAGGTGCGATTAATTATGCAATTTTTAATGCTCACTTAAGGTCCAAGTGCATTTAATAAAGTTTTGTGGAGATCCAGAGATAACTGATTCAGTTTTTTGTGTGAACTTCCTTCTTGCGTGGTCCTTTTTTCCGGCATTTTAAGAAAGTCCAGGAAAAAATTTAAAAAAACAGACCATGCTCATGCGCTACCGTATTTTAGCCCTTCTGTGTTTTGAACCAACGAAAGGTGCATGCTGACCATGGCCAATAGAGTGGCCGCCACTCAGGTCTACGAAGTGCACAAATAATGAAAACAGAGGCTACCACGAACTACGCAACTTCAATGATTTCTTTTTCTTTTGTTTTTGTGTGCTATGTCTCATTAAAAACTCTGTCCGAATTGGCTGTCAGGGGCCAGCTTATCACTTACCACAGATCATGGCAAGCATTTTGCCTTGGAAGCACGTGTTGACACATTTTCAAGACAATGTTTACGCACGCTCCCTGCGCCCTCTTTTCAAACGTATTTAATTTTGATGCACTTCCTAATCCTTCTCATTGTGAACAAGGCTCCCGTACGGGAGCCGAAACGTCAGTTTGTTTTGTTTGTTTTTTTGTTTTTTACTTTTGGTCGGCGTCCTCCTTTAAGTTTTATTATTACAATGTTTGCAGCGGCATTGACCCCTCACTTTCTGATGGTGAGCAAGCATGCTTCATTCGTTCACAACATGCTTGGTTGTGGTACAATATGGTAGCAGAAGAGCGCAATTATATAGGTTCTTGCATATTTCGCGGGCTTTGTTTAAATTTTGGAAAAAAAAGACATGTTGGAGATACTTTGCTAGAAAAAATTGACTTGATGATTTCTTTATCCCCGCTGCAGTTTAATGAACTGCACCTGACCCTAAAATGAATATTGAAAATGTTACATTACTAAACTTAGCTAATTATCTAATTCATCATCATCATCATCAGCCTGACTACACCCACTGCAGGGCAAAGGCCTCTCCCATGTCTCTCCAATTAACCCGGTCCTATGCCAGCGGCGCCCACCCTATGCCTGCGAACTTCTTAATCTCATCCGCCCACCTAACCTTCTGCCGCCCCCTGCTACGCTTGCCTTCTTTTGGAATCCACTCCGTTACCCTTAAGGACCAGCGGTTGTCTTACCTTCACATCACATGCCTTGCCCAAGCCCATTTATTCCTCTTCATTTCGACTAGGATGTCATTAACCTGCGTTTGTTCCCTCACCCGCTCTGCCCTCTTCCGGTCTCTTAACGTTCCACCTATCATTTTTCTTTCTAAGGCTCGCTGCGATGCCTTAACTTAAGCTGAACCCTTTTCGTTAGCCTCCACGATTCTGCCCCATGGGTGAGTACCGGCAAGATACAGCTGTTGTACACTTTTCTCTTGAGGGATATAAGTAAACCGCTATTCATTATCTGGGAGAACCTGCCATATGCGCTCCACCCCATTCTTATCCTTCTAGTTACTTCCCTCTCATGATCCAGATCAGCTGTCACTGCCTGCCCTAAGTAGGCGTATTCTTTTACCACTTCCAGCGCCTCGCTTTCAATTGTGAACAGCTGTTCCCTTTCTAAACTGTTGAACATTACTTTCGTTTTCTGCATGTTATTTTTTAGACCCACCGTTCTGCTCTCCCTGTCTAACTCACTGCACTGCAGTTCATCTCCGAGCGACTCAGGAATGCAATGTCATCAGCCCATCACAGATTGTTTAATTATTCTCCATTAACTCTTATCCCCGACTGTTCCCAATTCAGACCTGTGAACACCTCCTGAAATCCGACGGTGAATAGCATTGGCGAGATAGTATCTCCTTACCTGACGCCCTTCCTTATTGAAACTTCATTTGACTTCATGGAGGACTATGATAGCTTTTCAGTTTCTATAGATATCTTCCAGTATTTGCACATAAGGCTCTTCTGCACCCTGATTGCGCAATGCATGTATGACAACTGAGGTTTCCAGAGTCGAATGCTTTCTCGTAATCAATGAAGGCTATATATAGGGGTTGGTTATATTCAGCGCATTTCTTTATTACCTGACTGATAGAGTGAATATGATCTATCGTTGAATACCCTTTACGAAAACCTGCCTAATCATTTGGTTGATTAAAGTATAGGGTTGCACTGACAATAATAGCGATTACATTCGCAACTACCTTGTAGGCAACGGACAGTAACCTGATCAGTCTATATTTTTCAAATCCTTGGCGTCTCTTTTCTCATGAATTAAAACAACGTTTGCGTTCTTCCAAGCTTCTGGCACAGCCGAGGTCATAAGGCATTGCGTATACAGGGTGACTAGTTTTTCTAGCACATTTTCACCTCCGTCCTTCAACAGACCTGCTTTTACCTGATCGTTACACGCTGCTTTTCCCCTTTGCAGTGAATGGCCAAAGTGAAAACCACAGCAGCGCGAACAGTCAGCGTGTTTTTGTCTTTCTTTCTCTGGTGTTCTTTTGTTTGCCCTGCTTTGGTTTTCAATAAAAAACAAGCGTCTATTTTCAACGGATTTCATATTTTCTTAATCCCTCGAGCATGCGCATACACACTATGGTTACAACACTGTACAAGGTATTGCCTCGATTGTCATGACATGAACTGATGAAGCCTCATGATGCATCGTGTTTTCAGTGCTCTGGCGATCTTTTACTTGGTAATAGCATTTCATTGAAGCCTGCATGGCACCACTTGTGGTAATGTAGTCCTCTATCGTTCTCCAGAACCAGAACATGCAAGAAAGCTTGGGTAATGGAGGAGCATTGCGGAATAAATTTTATTCCATCGCCACTTATTTTGTATCGCTCTCATTTCTAGCATTGATGCATTACCCAAGTATGAGACCTGATATTTTGACACCCAGCAATATCTTCTGTTCAAAAAGAAGCCAAAAGGATAACAGTAGCATTCAGATTTCTGGAATTACTGTACATTCAACACACAGCATGGCCTTTGTCAAATGTTTTAGGGGAATACATGGTCATGTACAAAAACTGCATGACACACACGCCTAGGATCATTACAATACTTTTATATACACCTCGAATGCAACTGTCAAACATCAGCTTGAGTAGCTGCATCAGAAGGTGGCCAGATAGCAACCAATATGACTAAGAGGTTCATGTGCTGCTGAGGCACACAAAAGCGTGCCCTGTCCACAACACAGCACCTTGGAACACGTGTTAAGTATACACTCACAGGAGCGTTCAACTTGTTGCCTGCATTTAGGAGGTTCTTTTAATTGGTGTTTACGGTCCACACTCATTATAAGAAACCTTCACTGTGCGAAGTGTTCCAGAGCTTATGTGCACATGCCACACTACATGGGTGTCAGTAAAGCACACCATGGCACGAGGCTTCATCAGAAAGAAACAATCTGAAACATGAGCAATATGTGTTTAAAACTGCATGTTTATTCACTTAGTATGCTGAAAGGTCTCCAGAAGATGGTCGCCCGCGGCGCTCCTAAGGAAAACTGCATCCGCCTGTTGGTCCGCGAGGTGCAAGCACGTGTTGTTGACTGCTTGTTACTGCACTGCCTTGCATATATTAGGTTGGGCCAAACTAAAAAACATTCAAAACTGATACCTCCTGCCTGCACCACTGATGTATAAAAAGCTTGCACGGCCTTACAGCGGGCCCCCTCTCCGCCACCTGGAAACCGCGCTCTCTAGCAGGCAGACTCTGCTACTGCAGGCAGAGTGCTACTGCATGGGGTCGTTTCCTAGCCGTTGAAAGTTTAATAATGTGGAAATGTTAAACATACAAACACATAATTAAACCCCATAAACAATGGTGGGACAGAGGTGATAGTCGACACCGCCCAGAGATGAACAGGGGTGGCATATACATTGGCAACAATCTCAGAAAATGATATGTAGACAACTGCACTGTGACCTGCAACCCCTCCATGCAACTTCACAGCAACCTTTGCCACAAGCCTGAGAAGAAACAGAGGCACAAACCGACAGACGCAGGCACCAAAAGACAAATGAATGAAACAAATTAAGTGGTATTATCAGGCATGCCACACGCAAAAGATGAAAACCTACAGGCGACTTTCACAAGACAGACTGATAAGCGCATCTACACGCGATGAGAGCTATGCAGTCAGGCCAAGGTATCAAGTGTGGCCAGCTAGTCTGAACTTGAGCCATCCGAGCACCTATGAAAGGGCCCAATGAACCATGCTCGGGCCGAATACTGGTGGCGGCAAAAGAGCAACCGTTAGGGATTAAAGAACTGGGAACCCAGCCTACAAGTGCTTAACCCATGTAGCGTCCTAGTAATGTGTTGCCACTGCAAGCCAGACATTGCTTGAATTCCTAAATGCAGCGCACGGAACAATTGCTACAATGCGGTACGAGCTCTCCAGCTAGGCGAGGGCCCCAAATGTGGCCGCCTGGTCTTAACCTGAGCCCTCCGAGTGCCTCTCAAAGGGCCCTTTGAACCAGACTCAAGCCGAAACCTGGTACAGGCAGCGGAACTACAGCACTGTTGCCGTTCATTGCAGTTCGTCCTGGTGGTCGGCAATTACCTGAATGAACTGGGCCAAATTCGGTGCCTGCTTCCTCTGTGGAGCATTCCGGAGGGTGGTGGGTTGTCGGTAACAAGATCAATTCAAGATTAGTGCAATACAAAATGGGCGCTTTTGTGCACACTTCTCTGTTTTGTGTTGTCTCCTGGACTATATGCTTGGCACACAAGGGGAGGAGCACTTCGCCATGGTTGGGCTCCGGGGTCTGCCGCTTCCTTTTCTGAATTCGCCGTCCAGGTGCACCATATTGGTCTGGGAGCCTCTTTTCAGCTTGTGGTGAGTCATTGGAAAGACCTGCTGCCAGTTTCAATCTGTCCTGTTGAAAGTTATCGACATACTTGGGCTCTTCGTTTCGGAAGAGAGTATGAATATAGGGGCTTGATTAAGAATAGAACCAAGGAAACGCATTATGTTATTCTGATGACAGGGTTTCAATGAATAAATGTTTACATATTAGTGGTTCTGTCACGGTTTTATTTAAGCAGGTGTTCACGATTCCCCAGCCCAACAGTTTTCTCTCTGTCGTATTAGTATTGCAAAGCTTTATATACACAGAGGCAAACGATTCTTCATGCTGAATGAAATCCACTTACTCGCTCTTTCATGATGTTTAAAGTTAGGTTACCCACGTTATGGCCATCGCAGGTGACCTCATTTTGGCTGTGGTCTTCTAAGCTATTGGCGTCTTGTGGCTGGTCACTGCTGCAGCTGAGCAATGAGTTGCCCTGACTCGATGGTTCACAATGTGTGATCATGCCAGGAATGACAGCTGCAGAAGAGTTGGATTGTGCCAGCCTCTATAACAATGCAAACAAACAGTGCATTGACACGTTGCAATTTGTAGGAAGGAAGAAATGCATTTAACTTCTTAACTGTTAATCATTTCTCCTGTTGAGGCAGCGCTGACGTCGAGAGACGCAGGCCGCACACTTTTTCATACAAGTCTCTCCTAAAGAAAACATGACGGCGGCCATGTTAGCTTTCTTTGCAGTGCAAAGCTGACTTGCTCAAGGTGCTGCTGTCATGCCTTTTGTTCACTGTGCACCTATATTGAAATTCACTTAGAACTTGAGATGACTACTGCACTTATATTCTGAGTATGCTGTAGACACTGTGACACATAACTGCCTAAAGATTACGAGCGCATTGCAATGAGCGCGGCGCTGTAGAGGTAAGGGCATATTTATATTGTGTGTATGCACTATTTTCTTAGTTGTAACTGAATAAAAAATATTCGAAAATGCTAGGTCTCATTCTCCATTTACTTACGCACCTCCGACCAGTGACGTGGTACTAAAGGGAAGACTTCAGGTGAAAGTAAGCCCAGCGCTTGCTTGCACCGCCAGCTGAGCCACTCTTCCGCTTTTTTTAAAAGCTTGTCACGCAGATAGTTCCACTTCTTTTTGCTGTGCACTTCAGCTAAAGAGACGGCAGCAGAAAAAACACTTGATGAAATAATCGAAGATCATTGCCTTTCCCTGCTTCACCCAGCCGTCACGCGTTAAAATAAAGCAATCGCTCAACACAATTGGAAGCCAGTGAATGGCGGCGCACATAGGTTTATTGTTTTGTTTGCTACATGTGGCAAACAAAACACTAGCTACTTTTTTAAGCGAAATTTATTGCGCCAGGGCATCAATGATGGGTGTATGTGTGATGAAAGACGTAGCAGTGATTAAATAAATAGAAAAAGGCTAGCTTTTTTGATGAAGTCCAGTAGAGAACGATGGTACGGTACCTGCGTCCAGGCAATTATGAAGCAGGGTTGCTTGGTGAAAGACCCACTACCTTCCGGTGCCGGATTCTTGTAGGCTTGAGAGCTGGGCAGTCCCACAGTAAGTGATGAATGTCGGCTTCAATGTCCTCATGTTTACATATCGGCCACCCTGGCCGAGGAAACAAATCTCGGTACTGAGGCCACTTCCGAGTGACGGCAGGTGCGAGGGCAACCCCGACCCGGATCCTCCTAAGCGCAACCTCCCCTGCGCGGGTAAGACCGCGGGGGAGGGTTTCAGCACATGGAGGAATGAGAACACGCCTGCGCCGCCGGAGTGGTTTCTTTCTTGATGAAAGGAGGGTAAAGTTGTCTAAATGAAGGAGCCGAGGCAGTGATGAGTCTGGATTCGCAAGGCGGGTCGCTAAATCTGCCTGGCTTTCAGAGGTCTGCAGATCCCATGGGACCCACTCAATACATACTGGCTGCAGGATGCGAACCGCGAGCCGGTGGATGTCCTAATATATCATTGGACAGCGGCTAACACGTCTTAGCAACCGGACAACTTTAAGGGCGTCAGTGCGGATGACAACGCGGGCCGCAGGGAGCGTAGTTATGTCGGCCACGGAACATAATGCTTCTTGAACTGCAACGAGCTCAGCACAAAAGGACGACGGGGGTCTGTGAGCTGAAACCTAGAGGTTTTATTCAGGGCATGTCTGCACGGGCAGTAGCTTGCTGCTGCTGCTTCGAAGGCTTGTATGCTTGCGTCTACGTAGACAACAATGGATCCTTCAGGCAGGCAAGCACCTTGTTCCTCAAACTTCTGGCGAAACAACGGTGCCGAATTAGTAAATGTTGGTCGGCGATTATGTGTAGGCTTGTTTCCGCTGAGTTGTACAAACTTCCATGGGGAAGAACTGGCGGCTGAAGAATGGAGTGTTACGTTGCATAAGTCCTCAGAGCATGCGTGGAGTGCGATAGACTGGCCTTAAGGCTGCGCACATCACGGCGCTGCTGCACCAGCTCATTAATAGTATTGAGCTGCGCATTCTCTTGTAAATCTATGACCGGTGTGATGCGCGGAAGGCACGTAATGGTCCTCATAGCCTCTCGGTTCACGGCTTCAAGGCGATCCCATAGGGCTCTTGTAGGATGCTGAAACTGGGTTTGATAAACAATGCGTGTCTGCAGAACTGCTCTCACCAATTGCCGTGCAACGAACAAGCCTGCGCCACCCGTTTTATGAGCCATTCTTCTAATCCAACCCAAAGCCTGAATAGCTTGCCTTTTTTGCCTGAGAAAGCCAGCCATGCAGTCACTGATCCTGATTGATGCATCAGTAAGCCAAGGATTCTAACACTTGGAGTTTCCTGTAGTGGGGTGCCTGATAGACAAAGACGGATTGGACTTGCAGCAAGTTTACGTCGTCCCCAGCGGTTAGCTACCAACGTCTATGTAGTTTTATGCACGGATAGCTGAAGTCCGATGGATGATGCGTAATTAGAGGTAGCATCCAAGGCAGATTGAAGGGCAGCCTCCTGAGTACGGAGACCTTGGTGAGTACTCCACTCCCTGATGTCATCAGCGTACTGAACAAGTTTTATGTCACAGATGTCATGTAAGCGCCAAGCCAGCGGGATGAAAGCAATAAAAAGAAAGGTCGGCGACAATACTGATCCCTGGGGCACGCCGCAGAGAGGAAAAAAGGATTCGACCGCTCCGCCGCTAGGCGTATTGCAAATTTTCTGCCTTCCAAAAATGATTCGACAAAACTACGCACTCTCAGAGGGAGATGAACAATGTCAATGGAGTTCAAAATGGCTGCATGACGGATGTTTTCTTATGCCTTTTCAACGCCCATTGCTAAAACGGTACACACATTGCAGCTGCGGGTAGATGACAAAACTGCAGATGCAAAGAGAGCCAACAAGTCCTCTGTACGAATATATAGACGAAAGCAGATTTGTGCGGGGTGATAAAAACAGTGCTGCTCTAGCCACCACGACAATCGTGTGGCTAGCATTTTCTCCGCCAGCTTGCACAGCGTAGCAGTTAAGGAGATAGGTCGTAAGATTGCAAGGTCCGTCGGAGGCTTTCCTGGTTTCGGGATAGGAATAACGACAGCGGACTTCCAGCTCTCGGGCCCGACGCCATCCAGCCATACTTTGTTTATGGTGTCAAACAGTTGAGGGAGTGCAGCGCTACTCAGGTTCTTGCACACCTCGTACTGAATATTGTCCGGGCCGGGTAAATTTACTTCTTGTGTCACGTAGAGTAAAAAAATTATCGCTTCTGACATCATGAGAACTAAATAATTAGCCATAACTTCAACTGTACACTCACGCTTGGTAATAAAGAGCTCATAAATATAGACAGGAATTAAGGTCAGCTTTTCTGGGGACTAAACTTTTTCAATGCATGTACGCCTCGCTACGACAGAAAGCCGCTGTTCACACAGCGGACACAGAGAAAATGCATACAGCCCATTGTTGAGTGTATTCTTGTTCTAATCTGCACAGCAGCGCGAAAAAATTATCAACTCTGCTAACAAGACAATAATCTACAGCACAAAGAATGCAACCTATGTTTGGATTTGAGTTAACAAGCCAAACTCAGAATAAATCATATATATTTGTTGCACTTGGTAATTCATACTGTTCGCTGTGTAAACCTTGTAACTGTTGTTTGAGAACAGGCGCAGGAATAATGCTGTCATGACCATGAAACAATTGTGAACGGAGGAGCAAATAAATTTCTGCATGCTTAAAATTCAAGGAGGGCAAAGAAATCTCGGAAGCATACTACATTGCCGACACCCAAGTTCTCGCAGGTCCAACAGTGCTGTCACTCAGCAGGCAAATAATCGTGTTCATAGCAGGCAGCCACAGGCAAATGAAGGCAGCAGCTAAACATGCAAAGGTGCATGGCTCACATCTCCTTCTGAAGGCTTCGAGAGTGCCTCATCAAATAAACAAATGCAGCTGGTACCAGGAAGTGCTGCTGTTGAACAACTGCACGGCGCTCACAAAATCGAGTTGGCAAACAGGTCTCCAACAGAAGCATAGAGAACGCGTAGTCAAGTTTTGTACCTTTGATCTCTCTGTGTAAGGGGACTGGCAGCAAGACCGTCAACAAAAAACATGGTAACAGTCAATGATTAAATTTAAGCTGTTTCATAGCTAAGTGGTCCATGTCATGGCCCATTAACTGCTTTCAGATCACTGCGCTTTTCTGATGACAGTCGAATCCAAAATCCCACTTCAGTTTAAAGATCAACATCAAATTGTAAAGCATTTGTCTAATATTGGTTTCATACCGCTATTAGAAAAAATTGGCGGTGGTATAGCTGTGGTTAAACCTGGAGTGATGCGATAGCTACAGCGGGCTGAGTGGAACTTGGCCACGTGACCAACCACGTGACAGGCTCGAAATGCAACCGCAATGTAGCTATCGCTACAAAAGGTATCCGAAAGGCTTTCCTATGATGTTTTGTTTCTATTTCATCACCACTCATTTTGAGCAATTTGCTCTGTGGTCAGTTTTGATCGGGAACCACAGAGTCCTTTCAAATTGAAACGAGTGGCTGCATACTTTGAGAAGCAAAAGCTGCGGGCACATATTAGCGATTTGCACACTGTGAGACAGGTGTGGTATAATTGTGGCTATGATTCTTGAACACTTCTCGAATAAAAAAAAAAGTATTTCGTTCGTCTTTTGCTACCATGTTGTCACAACCTAAACCGAAAAGTATAACTCTGGCTCAGCTCACGATCGTGCACAGGAAGCTGAGTGCAGTCGCTATTTTGTCACGCAGATATTTATTGCAGACACATGCCCACATAGCCGGCACGCACACACGCACACACGCATACAAAATGACAAAGCCCCCTAACTGACATTTGCACTGCGCAGCGATGTTCTCACACGGGCTACATAGGCCGCTGGCACACTGTCCTAAGCCAAGCACCCGTGATCATAAAATCTACTACTGTATGGTGCACCAAGATGCAAAATACTGGCGACGCTTCTGTTGTCGCAGCAGAAAACAGTGCGACGGCCGTGCAGCCAAGTCCCTGTGAAGTCGCACACACCTCAGTTTTTTACGTATCAGAAACAACGCCGTGTGCTCGCCTCGGTCGCGATCACTGCAAGCATCGCAACGGACGCGTCCAGCTGCACAGCACCAAATTCTTTTCAGCATTCGGAAAACATGGCGTCCGTCGCAAGTTTTTCGCAGGTAAACATATCGCTTACTTGACGGGAAAGCACTCGCACCGGCCGTGATCACTTTCACTACGCTTACACTTGTCGCTATGCTGTGAAACTTACGCACGCACAGGAAAAAACTCGCCGCAGAAATTACAAACGCTTGCAAAAACCACGAACAGCTCCAAATAAACACTCCGTGACACCGCCATTGCACAGGTATTGCGTTGATTCGAAGAGTCGCTCCGTCAAATCCATAAATGAAGACGGTTACCTAATTCATCCAGTGGAACTGTCGCTCACCGCTGCTGCACACTGCGAAGTTCACAGTCGCTCTGAACACTCGTAATATCAACATGTGGAAAATATAATACGCTTCGCGACAACGCTGGCACCGCCTAGGCCTCGCTCCCCCAGTTCAATAGACGGACGGCCATCATGCCCCGGCAGAATCGAGGTTGAGGGACTCGAGACGTGACGTAAAAGCAGCCAATAGCTGCAATCCAGTCGCCGGTCGGATCCGCTCAGGGCCTTTGTACGATCGCTTTTTTGCGCCTTCCGCACGGCGAGCGGACGACGGTATACTCAGTCTAGTCATTTGGCGTCCGCCACGTCCGGCGGCCGGATGGAAAGTTGCTCAACCTCAACTTTTGTACGGATGTGCGGATCCGGCCGGCGACCAGATTGGAGCTATTGGCTGCTTTTTACGTGACGTCAGTGACATCTCGGACCCCTCCGCCTCGCTTCTGCTGTGGTAAGATGGCCGTCTGTAAACAACTGGGGAGCGCGGCCTGGGCCGTGGCAGCTATGTCGCGAAGCATATTATAATGGCCGCATGTTGATATTACGAGTGTTCAGAGCGACTGCAAACTTTGCTGCGTGCAGCAGCGGCGAGTGACAGTTCCACTGTAGCTGAATTCTGTAATCATCTGCACTAATGGAGTTGACAGAGCGCCTCTTCAAACCGACGTATGACGTAAGCGTTTGTGGTGTCACGAAGTGTTTATATGAACGCTTTGTAGTTGTTGCAAGCGTTCCTAATTCTTCTAGGATCATCAAGGGGTGGCGGCGAATAACAGCTGCTCACTGTGATGTGCTTGTGCGTGCATGAGCTGCATAGCACAGTGACAAGTGTCCGCGTAATGCACCTGATTGCGACCGGAGCGAGTGCTTTTACGCCAAGGCAGCGAAATGTGCACCTGCGAAATCTAACTATGTACGCTGTGCTTTCGGAACACTGAAATGATCGCGGCGTTGTGCAGCTAGTCGCATTCGTTGCGATGGTTGGAGAGATCGCGACCGGAGTGATCGCACGACGTTGCTTCTGCTAGGTATCATTTCAATCGTGATTCGCGATGGCACTGCGCTTGAGAACTGCCGTGTGTGCGACGTAACATGATCTTGGCTGCACAGCCGTCAGACTGTTTTCTGCGGCGACAACAGCAACGCCGCCATCCTTCTGCGCTTTGGTGCTCTATTCAATACATTATGTGATGATGATTGCTCGTGGTTACGTTTGGCCGGCGGTACTGTGTAACCTGTGTGAAAACATCGGTGTGCTGTGTAGATGTATTTTCGGGAGCCTCATTTCTTTTTATTTCCTGCCGGCTGTGTGGACATTTCTCTGAAAAAAATATTTGAGTGATAAAGGGATGACTGAACGCTTCCTCTAGCCACTTCGGTATAGGTTGTGATAACATAATTTTACGCGATTACAAATAAGAATCACTGCTGCATTTAAATCACAGCTGGTTCAGGGGGTAGAGATCTCTTAATATGTGCCGACTCATGAGTTTGTTTTTCAATGAGCATTTCACTTGATGTTATGCAAACAAAAGTTGGCAGCAGCTTATGCGATCAAAACTGTCCAGAGAGCAAGAAGGACATAACGAGTCTTGATGAAAAACCACAAAAATATCAATAAAATTTTCCCATTTCTTTTTTTTCTCTTTTTGCTTTGACAAATGCTTGGCAATATGAAGCTGAAGTGGAATCTTGGTTTTCATTCTAATTAGAAAAATGCGGTGATTTGAAGCGCCTCATGGGCCATGACAGTGTTTGTTGTTGATTTTGCTTACGGTCCGCTTTGATCGTGAGATCAGTGGTACGAAAATGGATGGTGTGTGCACATTGCTACTGCTGCAGTCTTTCTCGCGAACTCTGCTTTACTGGTGTTAAGCGATTGTTTATCAGCACTCCCTAGGTGAGCCTCAACACTGTGTTTAACAATACATTCTCGAAGCTTTGAGAAAGAGATGTCAACAGTAGACATGCACACTCCTATCTGCTACTTTCATTAGCCTGCGACTACTTGCTACGAACATTACTTGCCTGCTGAGTGACTGCGATGGTGAACACAATCAGTTGTGTGTCGGCAGTTTAGAACACTTTTCACATTTCCTTAGTCTTCCTTGCATTTTTCGCGTGCAAAATTTATTTTCCCACATACAGCTGCATATTTGCGCCTTCCTCAGTGATCGACTAGGTTCGCAGGCACACTTTTTCATTCACATTTCTCTGCTCATGACAGTATCATTTCTGCACACATTCCAAAGCTACCATAACAAGGCTTATATTAGTTCTTTGAAATGTGCGAAGCACTAGTGCATAGTAGTTGGCTCTGCAATTCCGATGATGAACGGTTTCATAGAGTCCTGTAGTATCATTGGAACCATTGATCTGCCGAGCCAGAGATCACATTTAATTTGAAATCATTTCCTTACCCCTCGGATTCAACGAAAAGGCTGTTGCTGCTTGCATTAGCAGATGCCATGCTGTGCAACGGTGCCAAGTTTTGTTCTCGACCGCTGGGTATGTATAAAACAGGAGCATTGCTTTTTTCGCTTCTGCGATGTACATTTCTGCAGCAAATTATGAATATAATTAGAAGGATGTGTTGTATGGGACAGCAGTTTGTTTGTTGAAGAATGGCGAATAGTTGGTTTAACCTGACACCACTTTTAAACAGCAGACGGCAAAATGAGCCCTATGGAGCTAGTAAAGCTACGTTAGGAACAAAGACGACGGGAACAACACCTCTGCAGTTTCAACATGCCAACTTGACATCGGTTCACCCGAGAGGACACTCGGATCAAGTTTTGGAAATTTAATGAAAGCAACAACAGGACAAGAAACAGGGCGCACGCTTATCAAGTGCATGCTGTGCGGGATAGCTTCCTGCCTCATCATAACTTATCTCCGCTAGTTTGTTACCGTCATTGCCCAACACCTATGAACCTGTTTGTGCCATAGCTATGTGCTGCAAATCACCAAACACATTTTGTACTCTTGCCCTTCTAGATTGTTTTGGCCCATTAAGTTTTTTCATCCAAATTGGCAAACATGTAGAAATTATTCCTGCAATAGCCAACTTGCTGTTGTTCTTCACGACATGCAGCTTAACTTCAACATCACCCTCGATGCTTTTTTCCTTTTCTTCGAGAAAGCATGTGATTCGCTTACTTATGTAAGGCTGGCCTTCTAGTGCTTTTACTTGCATCCAATAGCGCTAAAGTGTATCCAAGCTTAAACAGCCAGCCGTGGGCAGATTTTCCTTGCAATCTTGGACTTCCTCCAAGGCGTCGCCTTTGGGATTCATGTTTTTATTACCCACATTATGGCTCCCTTCATCGTTTTGTTACATGCCTTCACTGATGGCTATATGGTACCTGCCCTCTTCTACATTCCTCCCCAACTCGGTTTTTCCGGCACGCCGCGCCTCCGGCAGCTGCCACGGTGGCCACGGCGCCACCATGCTGAAGGTTCGAAATGATAGCGTAATGTAGACGCGTGGCGCGCACTCCAGCTCCGTGCTTTGACATCACACCGCGCATGCGCACAGCTGAGTAGGCGGGCGGCGTCGCTCCGCCGTCGGCGCAGCGGCGAGGCGCGGGCTATGAAGTCCCTCCGCGCATGCGCACAGCTGGCGGAGCGGTGGTGCCACGGCTCAGTTCGCAGTCACGCTGACCTCGCAAAGTGGCTGGCGTAGTGTAGCTATCGCTACAAAAAATAGCTGGAGTTGTCTTCATTGTCCCTTTAACAGGCGTAAATTCCAGTGTTTGTGATAATATCGCAGTTGATAGGGCCAGTGTGTCCATCTGTTGCTCTTCTGAGCCTTTTTTTTTTTCTTTGGGTGGCTTTAGTACACAGATAAGACAGACTCGCACGGTATAACACCATCTGCCGGAATAGTTGGTTGCGATCCATATGTATCAGCAGCGCGAACAGAAAACGGGAAGAACAAGATAGTACAGCGCTCTGTACTACCTTCTTCCTGTTTTGTGTTCGCGCTGCTGATACATATGGTTCGCACAGTATTCAGTGTTATTGTACCGAATCGCTGACGCTCAATGTAAGCTTGATGAATTAGGCACTTATTTTGCGTGTTCGTTCGGCACAATTGGGTGCTTTTCATCCCAAAATGGTGATACCTCGATAGGTCTGTTCATTTCGTAAAATGTCCAAACCTCTGCCTCTAGAGCTGAATGGTAGAAAACTAAAAATGCGCCAGTATTATTTTAGATGGAAATGCGAACAGCTGAATGACACATTCTTGATGGATCGGTTTACCGTACCATAGTTCATGTTTGCTTTATTTTTTTTTGTGCCCGGAGGAGCAACCGGTACTTTGCGTTGTCGCCCATGGCACTAAACAAATGCCGATTTATCAGCTCGTTGACACTGATGGAATGTTTTGATAATGAGTAACTCTGAAACTATTGCACTTATTGTCGTGTGACGTCATCGCAACGTGAGTAACCAGGTTTTTAGACAGCAACCTAGATAACCTTAGAGATCACGTTAAAATCAACCCAGGGCTGTCCGGTGTCATGAACTCACTTAATGCTCGAAAGAGATATGACATCACAAGTTCAGGTGAGCTCAAAGGAAAAAATTACAGGCCGCTAGCGAGAATAGGCGAGGCCAAAAATTAATCCACAATCAGTAATTTATACGTATATAGTGCATTATTCGTCATTAAGCAGATTAAAAGATTAGTACTTTGATTAACGGGGATTAAATATATAGATTAGGAATGAAGAATGAGGGGTATAAGAACGAAATTAAGAATTAATTGTTAATGGAGAATGACGATCAGGTCACTACCGCCACCAGTAACAGATAAAAAGATGCATGAAGATCTGCACCCCTTCAATGGTTCTGAGGCCACCACCTAGGAATCCGGTATAGCAAATATGGGATCTAGCAGTAGGAATATTGCGGTTGATCGACAGAGAATTGCAAAGAGAGTGACGCACACACACACGTTACAACCGAACCGGCAATAGAGGTGAAATCTAATGCCTTGCCATTGCAATCTTACGGTGACTTAAGCGTCTCCATAGTTTTGTTACTGTTTTTATACTGTGGCGCTCTGCTCCAATCGCCTCCCTTGTGTTCAGGAGAAGCGGGGATGAGGAAAACAGGAAAAGTGTGAAGATGGGAGGGATGATCACGATTGAAACGTACTTAACGTTTGATACTGTAGTCTATGATGTCATCTGATACTTCACCAAATAGTGAAGTTTTATACAGAAATGGGGAAATTAGGCGCAGCTATTCGGGCTGACGTCTGCGTGGGGTGCCGGTCGTTGCGCCCACCCCATGCTGCAAACACGCGCTGCCATCAAGAGGCCGCTTCAGGAAAATGTAATTGCCAGGTTTCGAACTTCGTGCAAGCATTGCCCGGAGTTCGCGGTGAAACACATCAACACGGTGTGAAAACGATTTGCGATTGCGGAAAATAAAACAACAGTGCTCTAAAAACATTTCCATTGGCTGGGAGTTCGCGATGGCGCCAAGACACCGACATCAACGGTGGCTAGCCGAAGTGCTCCTGCAAAGTGCTGCTCCATCCGGAATCGAAACGGACCTTGTTCAGCTCGGTACCCACGGTGGCGCAAATCACCGGCAGCCGCGGCGTCCCACGCTGCCCCTGTGGGGTGCATTCCCAGCCAGAGCTCAGAAGGGCCCGATTTGCTCGGTACTCGCGGTGGCGCTACTCACCGACGCCATCACCGGCGCTCCTGCGAACGGGGACTGTTCCGACGATGCCATGCCATCGCAGTCGTCGGAACGCCCCTGGCTTAGCTGGACGGACCCACGGTGGCGCCACTCACCGACACCCGCTGCAAACCATCAGCTGGCGGTGCTCCTGTGGGGTGCCCCCCTGGGCCAAGGTTGGGAACACACTGGCGTCGCTCGGAGTCCGCGGTGACGCCACGCACCGACACCCAAGTGCCATCAGAGGTGTTCCTGCGGGGCCCTGTTTCGAACATGGGTGGAGCGCGCACTAGCTTCGGAAACCCACGGTGTCGCCACTCACCGACACGCCGCTACTGGACGTGCTCCTGTGGGAGGTGGTTATTGCAATGTGCTTCGGCCAACCTGGGCTAATAGGACATCTGCACCCACAAGTGCTGATTCGCAACCCATCATTTGCCTGCTTGTTAACCACTGAGTTATCATCTCACGGCGAGTACGATAGGATAGCGAGACCTCTTAAACAAGAAAGGTCCTCAGATTGTGGAGTCCAGAGGTGCGAAGTGCACTGCACTCCTTCCTGAGAGCCATAAGAAAAACGCTGATATAGATATAGAGCAAAACGCTCAGGCATAGACGGACTAGGCTCTTGCGACCAATCCTGCCCGCTGTGGGATCTCCATCTGCGAATGAGACTGCCCTTCTTCGGCTTCTGGGCAAACTAAGGTGTCAAAACGGCTTTGGTGTTCGGCTGCTGGTCCCAAGATGGAGGTTTCGAGCCTACCTGGGGAGCCGTATATCGATAGAGGCAAATAGAAAAAAAATGACACAAAATTAAGATAGTTGGAAATGCGATGTTTAAGAGCAGCTCGTCACGTATTTTAGTGTGCCACCCTCTCGGATTTTCCTGTGGCAGCCGCCTTCCACGTGGCATATCTCATTGTACTTGGACAATTAGTTGCACCAACAATGCCTGTGAGGACGCTGAACCGACTAACGGGGGCATAAAGCCCGTCGTGCGGTCCTTTTTTGAGCGGATTCCGCAAGCGTTGGGACCACCCGTTTTCGGCCTCCGCGCAGACGTGGGGCGGAAAGGTGTGCGATCACTGTGCTGCTTGCGAGTGAGCCGGATGGTTCCAGAATTCCGATTGGCGCGTCCGGAATTTCCGTCTGTACAAGAGGCTTGTACCGCTGGTGGCAACCTAACTGGCGCGAAAACGTTTTCACGTGGTATTTTTCTGCTCCTCGGTTATCTGCATCAAAACTGAGCCTCGTCATCACCATGGCCTGCGTTTTGAAGTTCTTGCTGTTGTCGGCGGCTCCCCTCAGCTTCCAGATGAGTAGGTCTGCTGTAGAGGTTTTGAGTGATTACATGGCCAACGCAAACAGAGCGGACTGGCCATCAGTCGCACAGTTAGTCGCTGTCGACGCAATCGTCCAGCTGCAGCGTAGGTGTAGGCGCTAGCCTATACGACGTCTTCTGAGAGATCGACGTCTGCTGACCGCGTACTTCACGTTAGTCCGGGACATGAGGGATGGAGATGGCACAGACTCCTTTCAGTACTTTCGGATGTCTGTGTAAAGGTACAGTGCGCAAGTTCATATCTTTCTTGCCTTTTTCGTACGCGTGTTCGCGTTGTTGCCACGCGGACGCTTTCGACAGGTGCAGGTGCTGATATTCGCGATAATGCAGGAGCGGGGAAGCGCATTTTCGCGCGACCGTAACATGTGAACACTTTATAACTAGTCTAGTTTATTATAAAGAAGCAGGCCCAGAGTGCAAAACGCGTTCACGCGGGTAAACATTTCTATTACACGGGCATTGACGTCTTCGCATCGTTTACTTCAGTGGAGCCCACACCGCGTTGGCAGGCTCGAGAGTGGGCCTCATGAAAAAAGATCAGATTTGACAGCGGTACCCTCAGTTTGTTGCTTTAATTTCAATTTTTCTGACTTGACTGTGGAGACACATCATCGTGCGTTCAGCAGTGCCGCGGCTTCAGTAGTTGTTAATAAATGTGGGCTGATACGCGGGCGCTATAGCGTGCATTCCAGTCCATTTCGACACGTCTATCTCGTTGCTAGGTGCACCATTCAGCTCCGCATATGCGGTATTTGTCTGCAGAAAATGCTTGATGTCCATGCCAATATTAAGATTTATTTTACAGCCAAGTGTTTCATTCCGCTCATGACATTGTGCAGGTTGGACCGTCTCGTGGAGCGGCTTAGGCACCTGATCGAACCAAGTAGAGGCACGGTAGTCAGTTTGTAGGCCAGAGAGCAGCCAGAGAGACACGTTAAGTGGGCCTAGTGTTACATCTTTTCATCCTTTTGTACAGTGCCGTGAAGCATCTCAAGGCGAAATGCATATGTCGGGCCTTTTCTTTAGTGTAGCACATCTAGGGAAAAATTGTCATTTATTGTCCACTTCTGTCCGACAGTTGGCTGTAGATAGTTTAATGCGTATATGCTTTGTTGTGCTTATGTGCTAGATACTTACAGCTGAAGCTGTAGCCTTTCAATGGCAGCCTGTGAATAGTTAACGGTAGTTTTTTAAAACTTGTGATGTAGAAGTGCTCACAGTATAATTTTTCGAACATGCCGATGATTAGCTCCTGAGGACTGCCTAAGTGTGCTCATTATTTCTCCAGTCAGGCCAAGTTCACCCTCATTGAAAATGTCGTTGATTTCTCGCCATTTTCAGTGTAACGTAACTAACTCCAGAGGCTTCACCGCACACTGGTATTTCCAGGTTATGAGGCAAATAGTGCTGTGACACACACACAAAAAAATACCTAGGGCAGTCGTATTGAGTTAAGCGCTTAATGCATGCCTTTTTTTGGCCGAATTGTAGACTTTTTGTCGTTGATGGGCAAGTCATTCCCGTGATTTAAGCGCGCATGCGCACCCTGCGCTTGGTCGCTTCTTGGGAGCGTGCGCATGAGCAACTAAGTGCGTTCGTGAGCCGCGCTCATAGATGCCACATCGTGGACGAGCGGCTGGAATCTAGTAGGCGGCCGAAGTGAATGGCAAGAAGTTGTCTTGTTCGCAGGCACTGGTACGGCATGTTTTGCTTCTTTTACCAAGTTAGTTAAGCATGCACTTTAGCTCTTGCTGAGATATTACCGATTTGCCGGACCTGCGTATTCTTGTCGCCTTGTTGGTACTTTAAGCATGCAGAGTGCGTTCCCAACGCCTGATTCAACATTTTCTGCAGATTTTCTTGCAAGCTGCTCGGTTTTACGGCGAGAGTCATTACTGGGACCCAACCCCTTCTGGTTGTGCAACTAAAGTCCGTCGCAGTTGTCGCAGATATCCGCAAATCAAGGCAAGAGAAGCAGAGTCAACCCAAGAGAGATAAAAAATTGAAGGGGACGCTTATCCTTCGCCTTAAGGGTACGACGCGATTACTTAACGGGTTAAGGCCGTTATATTACCGCCAGGTGTCCCAGGCCGGCACCTTGATTAAAAAGAACTGAGAGACGCGCGTGCCCTTGCAGCTGGGACACTCCTTCACTGCTTGTGACCTGTGCCTAGCCCTTTTGGTTTTGAAACCTATTTGTGACATTTTGTGGCTGAGTGCGCCGGGTAAATCGCTCTGGAATATGTCACACACCCATCCTAACACCGAGGACCCCAGACCTTTTACTGTTTACAAGCCAGTTCACCGGGTCAGCAGCCGAAATCTTCGACTGCCTCCTGAGCATGGGCTATTGGAGACTACCTCGACGCTTGGCCGACTGCCTCCTGTGCTCAGGCTATTCGACTCTCCCTCGGCGCTTAGCCCTCATCCAGTCATGCAAGGCGCGGCGTACTACACCCTCCAGAACCCACGGCTACCAAAGTCCTTTCACGGAACTCAGCTGGAGGACGTGGAAGATTGCCTCCTCCAGTTTGAACGTGTCGCCGCATTTAACCAATGGGATGACGCCGCCAAGCTGAGGAACGTTTTCTTCAGCTTGGAGGGCGGTGCTCGTACGTGGTATGAAAACCGTGAGGACACTCTTTCATCATGGCCTCAGTTCCGACGTAAACTGCTCGCCGCGTATGTCAGCGCTGATCGCCGGAAGCGAGCTGAACGCGACATGCAGTCCCGCATGCAAATGTCCAACGAAAGGGTTGCCATGTACGTCGAAGACATGATGCGGCTCTTCCGATGGGCTTACCCAGCCATGTCGGAACCCAAAAAAGCTGCGCCACCTAATGCGCGGTGTTAAAAGAACAGCTTTTCGCCGGCCTCGTGCGCAGCCCCCCAAGCACTGTTACCGAATTTCTAGCGGAGGCTGTCACGATGAAGCAGGTACTTCGGCAGCGTTCCACAGAGTACTACCGGCCTGTCCTTGCTGCTTGTGTTACGGAGTCCCTCCCGGCTTTCAACAGCAATGCAGACTTTCTCCGCGACATGATCCGTGCTATCTTCCGTGACGAGCTAGAGAAGATTTGTGGTACGTCGCAGCCAGCGGCCAGCTCCCTCATGAGCGTTATCCGTGAACAGGTCCAGCAAGCTATCACGCCTCCGTTAATACGCGGCGAACCACAGCCAATCCAGTCAGACTACTGCCGCCTGACATACTCTGAAGCTCTGCGACGCCCTGCCCCGAATTCAGCGCCAGTTTTTCCAACCCATCGCGACGTCCTGCCACCCTCCGTGCAGTCAGTGTAGCACCGCATCCCGCAGCATTGCGGGTGTGCATGTATCACGCCTTCAGGCCTTCATATGCGTCACGGATCTCCCCGGAGAACACTCGGACCGAAAGAACAGACTAGGCGACACGTGTGTTCACACAGACGCACATTTAATACACCCTACGTGACACACCGACTAGCACACAAAACTAACAGAAAACACAGACTATGAATACGCACGACCCAAAAACACTGCTACTAGCGTTTACTACTAGCATTGCACTGTTAGCGGTCGGCGTTCGTGCTCACGGTTGGTTCGGTGCGGCTGCGGCGTTGTATCGGTCCAGTAGCCAGTGTCGAGAGGGCGTTCAACGTGCTTGGGCTGGCGTCGCTGGCTGCGTCGTACAAACTCCCGGTCCAAGCGCCTGTGGAGCTGATGCCGGTGTTTTTGGCGTTGGGGGTACCACCCGGATGGGTGGCAACAGCGCTGGAGACAGCCCTGGCCGTAGGAGGTGGCAGCGTCCTCAATTAACTCCGCGGAACGGGCTCAGGAACGGCAGGAAATCCACGATGCGAAGCCGTAGAACGCAAGCTCACCGGAGCAGTAGTCGGCTTCGCTCTCTTCCAGCCGAAGCGTCCCTGATCCGCCAGAGCCTCCGCTTCTCTGTTCTTCAACCGTGCCTCGCTCTCACTCGCCCTTTTACAGCCTTGGCGCTACTCAATGTAAGCCTTGTCGTCGTCTTCTCCTTCTCTTCTCTACCAATCATCTCTCTCCACCTCACCGAATGCGTCTTCTTCTTTATTCTTAGGTTAATCCACTTCGTCTTTTTCACACCTCTTTCCTTCAAAATTTTATTTTAGGCTCCCTATTATATGCGATAAGGGCCCCTCTTTCAAGAGCTTTTCCATGAAAAACAGCTCACGTCATCCTGATCTTCAAGCCATCCAGCCAACGACTATCTTCTGTGGCGATCCTGGACCAAGCACACAACATACCCCGGATGTCCAGCACACACCAAAAGCACACCACTAACACAGCACACCAAACTGCATTTTCAGAACATTAACAGGCCACTGCCGTTGTCAGTACGGTGTCCAATAAACATGTTCATGTCCACAACACGCTCCCTTCTATAATCACATAACAATAGCAACAACAACACCAAATCAACAACAACACCAAAAGATACTTTCCAGAGATAGCTAGAGCCGTTTAGTTGGATCTTTCTGTATTGAGGTATAATTTGCATCATATTACCTCCGTTTTGCCCCACACATCTGAAAACACCTCCCCCCTTGATTTGGAGTAGAGCTGTGATCGTCTGTCTTCATTCAAATTGGAGTTCATTATTGCCTTACCCCATCCTACCGTTTTCTTCCCACTGCACGTGGGCTTCTGGGCAACATCATCTGTCTCCTGGGCCACTACCGAGCATGCTACCTTGGGGGCGTACCGCCGTACGTGACCTCTTTCTTCATTACTCTTCAAGATATTTACATGGAAAACCTTATTTGTGTCATCTATGAATATCTCATAATCCGTGTCATTTTTTCTTGCGCGTCGCACAGTAAGGGCCCGTACACTGCATCCGTAAATTATTATGATTCGTTGGTAGCAGGATAAGAACCCTGTCGCCCGGATTCAGATTTCTGTGAGTGGCTTTCTTGTCATAGTATCCCTTACAGCATTCGCACGCCCTTTCCAGGCCTTGATTTGCCAGCCTGCATGTTTCTTCCAACTTGTCCCGCAACTTACCGTATGTGCATGTTGTCTTGAGATCTGATGCAATCTCCCGATTAGCCCACAGCTCCTTGTGTATTGTAGGTGGGCCTCTAACTGTTCTCCCATACAACATCTCGAAGGACGAGAAACCAACTCGTTTGCGGTACTTCGCGGTAAGCGAAAAAAAATAGCTGGGAGATATCTGTCCCAATGAGTAGGTCTCTCCTGGCACATTTTCTTGATCATATTTTTGAGAGTGCCGTTGAACCGCTCTACAAGCTTATTACACATGGGATGGTAAGGCGTTGTCAATAACTGCTTTACAGACAAAAGGCGGTTAACCTCCTTCATTAGTTCCGATGTGAAGTTCGAGCCCCGATCACTCAAAACTTTCCTCGGGAACCCATAACGCGAAAACATTTCTACAAGACCCTCCGCCACTTCGGTGCTGTCAATAGCCTTCAATGGAATAGCGTCAGGATAGCGAGTGACCACGTCAGCCAGAGTAAGCACATATCTATTGCCTCTGGCGGAAACTGGAGAGATAGGCCCCACAATGTCAATAGCCCCTCTTTGAAACGTTAGGTCGATGGCTGGCATCTTACCCAAAGGTACGGGACCAACTCTTCCTTTTGGATCTCTGCACTGGCACACGTCACATGAGCGAACAAAGCGCTTAACGTCACTCTGGACACCCGGCCAAACGAACTCCTCGGTGATCCTAGACACCGTTTTTGAACACCCTGGTGTCCAGCCATAATGGTGTCATGTCCTAAGCATAGCACTGTCTCACGCATATCTCTCGATTAAACCAGCTGCTATACCCGCCGTCCTGAGTTAAATATGCATTCCCTGTGCAGAAGACCATTTACCAATTGATATTCGAATGACGTATGATATTTCTTTCTTTTCACTTTTTCCCCGACTCTTTCGAAGCAGACTTTCAACCTCGGGTTTCTCTTTACCTAATTGCAATTTCGCCCGGTAATACGCTCAGGCATCATCGTAACAGGAGTAGAGAGCGGACGCTGCGTTGCTCGTGCTGTCACATGACCTCTTGTCTCCACTGCCGACGAGAACCGGACCGCACCCGTCTGAGCTGTCGCAGGCCTTTCCTCCTTTGGATGTTCTTCACCGTCGAGCATCCTCCACTCGGGATCGGGGTGTTCGACACTTCTTGCACCCGTAATGTTTCCCAAGATGAGATCGTAGATGGGTTGGTCTACGCATTTTACCACTACCTGTCTAGTTTAATATGGCGTGGGCACTAGAATCCTGGCTTCAGGAAGGTACCTTACTGTGTTATCTACAAGAATGACGGTCGACGCTTCCCCTGTAAGATCCTCGTCCTTCGACATGTTTCTCCGAACCAAAACTGTGTAGGCTCCACTGTCTCTAAGCACCAATATAGGACGGTCAACTATTTGCCCAACCACCACCGGCATTGCTGCTTTCGACTTGGGTGTTCCACTCACCGCATCATTTCCCAGCGGCGTTTGCTCTCCTTTCAGCTACGAAACTTCAGGTGGCGTTAGAAGTTCTACCCTAGAATCGACAACGCATGCAGCTCGGTCCTGCGTTCTGTGTCGGCACTCATCCAGAGTATGACCCCTCCTCTTACAACCTTGACACACAACCTGTGTTTTTTGGGCAACGCTACTCGTCCGACGATCAACAGCACGGTGTCTCACCTTGGCGCAGAGAAAACACCTTAATGGCGCCTTAGATGCACCGCCATATGCTCTTGGTTTTGTCCCATCAATCTCTAGGAGCTTTTGGGTTTCCTCCTTTGCCTTACTCAAATTTCTCAGGCATTGAGCTTCGAGGAATTGGTCTGCAGTGTCGGTGAACTTTTCCAATGAACACAAATTTCTTTCAGGAATAGCGGCAGCTTTGAGCTGCAACATGCTAAAAATTGTTCTGTGACCAGATTGTCACGCACCCCTTCAAAACTCTTTTCCG
Organism: Amblyomma americanum; assembly: GCF_052857255.1. Taxonomy (NCBI): domain Eukaryota; kingdom Metazoa; phylum Arthropoda; class Arachnida; order Ixodida; family Ixodidae; genus Amblyomma; species Amblyomma americanum. The sequence continues at coordinate 56,076,592 of NC_135505.1, read as the reverse complement.
TGTTTGACATCACCTACCAAAATAGTTAGTCAGCCAGCAGGAAAAATACTTAGCGGTTTCAGAATCCTCAGGTATCGCGATGCGAAATCTCACAAAAATCCTCTGTCGTAAGCCTGAATCTTTGGAAGAGCGCCTTTTTGACTTTCTCGTAGTCCATGGAATCAGTAGCACGCATCCTTCGAAACACATTCAGCGCCTCTCCAACTAAACACAGGCTTAATACCGTGGCCCATTCACTGCGCTCCCAGCCTTGCCCCAAAGCTACCCGCTCGAATCCTTGCAGATAGGCGTCCAGATCATTTCTTTTGTCACCGAAAGGAGCCATCAGCTTCCTTGTACAAACCCTGGCCGATCGAGGAGATTTTCTACCCGCTAAGGGACGCTGATCACTGTCCGTGATCTCCTCATATCCCCCCGCCTGTTTCCACAAAAGAAACTCCTTCGCCCCTTCTATTCTTCTTTTCCCCTGTTCTTCTGCCTCGCGAGCTCTTCTAGCTTCTCGCTCTTCTGCCTCGCGAGCTCTTTTCTCATCTTGCTCTTCTGCCTCGCGACCTCTTTTCGCCTGCCGCTCTTCGGCCTCGCGAGCGTCTGCGCGTGCTTGCGCCCTTTCCTCTCTCTGCCTATCTGCCTCCTGTTTCTTCCTCTTTGCTTCCTCCTCATAAAGACGCATCGCCTCTTCCTTGCTTAACCGAAGCTTGAGCGCCAATTCTAATGTTTTTGCCAAAGCCATCCTTTCTGCCGCCGAGAAATCGGAAAGATCCGAGACAAAGCAAAAACAGAAAAGGAAATGAATCCTGGCGCACGCTCGGCACTTAAATTTGTCACGGATCTCCCCGGAGAACACTCGGACCGAAAGAATGGATTAGGCGATCGGTGTACCCACACAGACGCACATTTAATAACCCTACGTGACACACCCAATGGCACACAAAACTAACACAAAACACAAAGACTATATATACACACGACCCGGGAACACTGCTACCCGCGTCTACTACTAGCGTTCTACTGTTAGCGGTCGGCGTTCGTGCTCACGGTTGGTTCGGTGCGGCTGCGGCGTTGTATAGGTCCAGTAGCCGGCGTCGAGACTGCGTTCGACGCGCTTGGGCTAGCGTCGCTGGGTGCGTCCTAGAAACCCTGGTCCAAGCGCCTTTGGAGGTGATGCCGGTGCTGTTGGCGTTGGGGCCACCACTCGGATGGGTGGCAACAGCGCTGGAGACACCCCTGGCCGTAGAAGTTGGCAGAGGCCGCAGTTAACTCCGCGGAACGGGCTCAGGAACGGCAGGAAGTCCACGATGCGAAGCCGCGGAATGCGACCTCACCGGAGCAGTAGCCGGCGTCACTCTGTTCCAGCCAAAGCGTCCCTGACCCGCCGGAGCCCCGCTTCTGTGTTCTTTGCCCCCGTCCCTCGCTCTCCCACGTTCTTTTATAGCGTTCTTTTATAGCCTTGGCGATAGTCCACGCAAGGCTTGTCGTCGTCTTCTCCTTCTCTGCTCTAGCAATCATCTCTCTCCGCCTCACCGAATGCTTCTTCATCTTCTTTAGTCTTCAATTAATCCGCGCCATCCTTATCGCCAACCTCTTCGTCTTCTTCACACCTCTTTCCGTCATAATTTTATTTTAGAATCCCGACTATATGTGACAATGCGCTACTTTCTGTTACTTGCTGCAGTATAGTGGTACGTAACCATGGTCCATTGACCACTAATCCATCATTTCGCTCTTACTCCCAACACTCATAATAATAATAATAATAATAATAATAATAATAATAATATTAACACCTTTATTTTCAGACAGCACATTTACAACTCTTAGGACAAGTCTGCCCAAGCCGTAAAGGCTTGTCGGGCAGTACTCGGCAGTCGGTGAATGACATATGAAAAACAGGTGTGACAAGCAAGCAATGATAAACCTTAATATGAAAAGCAAACAGGAAAAAGAAAACAAATTAAATAACCGACATATGGGTTTTAAGAAGTTCCTTAATTCTGACAGCGAAGAAACTGAAAAGATCGAATCAGGCAAAGAATTAAAATATTGGGTATGTAATAATTACGAGTGAAGTGGCCATAATGAGTGTAGCAGCGAGGTACCGTAAAACGGGGGTGATGTCGAAAAGAACGAACAGGAATTAAAGGAACCAAAAATTCGCTCTCCCAAAAGTGAGCATTAATAACTACATGATGGAAGAGGGCATCAAAAGAGGGCAGCTGTAAAAGCGAAAACAAATTGCAGTCAGGTGAAGCATCCGTGTTGTATGCCACGGATCGAAGGATGTTCCTTAGTATGGCATTTAATTTCATTCGCCAAGTTTTTGAGCAATGATAATATACAGTGACTCTATATCTGAGGATACCATAAATAAGAGCATGCGCAACAAGCTTGCGAGTCTGAAAAGGTAATAAATATCGAACATTGTATAGTACACATGATGAACCACGAAGCTTGTTACATACTACAGTAAGATGACTGTTCCAAGACATATCTCTGTCAAAAAGTATACCAAGGTACTTAACACTGTTTGAAAAATTAATAGGAATGCAACAACAATTAAGACAATGCGAAGAATGTAAGAACAATGGTTCAACAGACGAAATCTTTTTATGGGTATTATGAAAACAAATGAGTTTAGTTTTTTCTTGATTAATTGAAATCGAATTATTTAAGAACCAGTCCATAACATGCACCACGTCTGTTCTAAGAGCCTCCATGGCCAGAAGCAACGAAGCATTTGTTGACAACAATAACGTGTCATCGGCGTATTGAAAAACATAACATTTTGTCACAGCATTTGATAAATCATTTACTAATAAATTCATAAACAAAGGCGATAAAACAGAGCCCTGTGGAACACCTGCCGACAGAAATGATTCAGAACTTCGATGCCCGCTGATTTCAACAACTTGAGCCCGATTAGAAAAATAGACTTTCAGCAAATTATTAAAAGGACCCCTAAACCCCATGACATCAAGTTTCTCAAGCAGTAGGTCATGCCGAACACAATCGAAAGCTATGCTAGCGTCCAAAAACAGACCACATGCGAGTTGGTTATTATCAAAACATGAGTAAATAATATCAGTAAAAGTTTCTAATAACAAAACAGTTCCTTTACCTGCAACGAAACCAAACTGTGCCTCTGATAGGATATTATTCGTAAAAACAAAACTGTACATAGCATGGAATAGGTGCTTTTCAAGAATCTGCGCAATCGCAGGTAGAATTGAAATAGGCCTGTAATTTTCAATATCTTTTAAAGAACCACTTTTATGTAATGGTTTAACTATGGCAACTTTTAAATTGTGTGGAATGAAGCACTCAGTAATGAAACCGTTCAACACAAAAAGAAGTACCGACTGCAAATTCGTAAAATTCCGTTGGAGGTCACTCATTCTTATATTGTCAATACCTGCAGCTTTCTTGGAACTGAAGCTAAAGATTATGCTATGAAGGTCCTGGGGTGTAATAGTCGGGAGAAAAGCTGAAGAAGCTGTGCAATACAAAGACCGTGGAACCTCATAGTGGGATAAAGGAAACTTCCTGGAAACCTGAGAGAAAAATGCATTAAACTCAGAGGCCGCAGAGGGCAAATCTTTGAAGGATTTGGCAAATGAATCGCTAATGGATTGTTTCGGGTTTCGTCCAAAAAGGCAATTGATAGTTGGCCAAGTTTTACGTGAAGAGTGTTGGTTGTTACGAAAAGCCGAATTGAAATAGTTAGGTTTCGAAGCTCGAATCATGGCAGTGACTTTATTTCTATGCAACCTGAAATTATCTTTGAGGAGTGTGTTTTTGGGACTACGCTTGCAACGTGTCCAAAGGGCGTCTTTTTCTGCAATGGCCTTCAGAATGTCACTTGTTAACCAAGTAAGGTTTGGGTTGCGTTTTTTCA